>NC_080097.1:40783776-41085860 GCF_950005125.1 Chionomys nivalis | reverse complement strand
GACAAATGGATGGAGCTAGAAAACATCATTTTGAGTGAGGTAACCCAGACCCATAAAGACAGTTATCACATGTACTCATTCATAAGTGGTTTTTAAACATAAAATGAAGAAAACCAACCTACAAATCACAATCCCAAAGAATCTAGACAACAATGAGGACCCTAAGAGAGACATATATAAATCTTATCTACATGGGAAATAGAAAAAGATAAGATCTCCTGAGTAAATTGGGAGCATGGGGACCATGGGAGAGGGTTGAAGGGGAGGGGAGAGGAAGGGAAAAGAGCAGAGAAAAATGTATAGCACAATAAAATCAATTTAAAAAGGTAGAAAGGTAGATTATTGAATATACTCTGAAAAGAAAAAGGGAAGCTACTGATATGTTAAAATAAAAAGGTAGATTGTGGAATCTACTTTTTAAAAGCCAATTATTAGTTTTAAATGTTTTACATTGGTTTTACTTTTATATATTGTGTACAAATTTTGTATATTGATAAAAATTTGAGATTTTTTTTGTTAAAACATATTGTACATACATTTCTAATCTTGCTCAAGGTATTGTACCTATACAGCTCATTTAGCAATGTAATGCAAATTTCTAGTCCTTAAAAGTTATCATCAACTTTAGGATAATAAAGAAATCTAGGTTAGCAGTTAATCACCTAGTATAATTGAACTTGTAATCACATTAGGTATGTTGTCAAGGTCAAACAAAGATATAGTTTAGATAGATAGATCATCTTCAAAGACTTCAGAGATCTACAGAATATGACATTTAAGATGTTTTAATAATCTAATTTCTTCTTTTTTATGACAATGAGACATGTCTACTCCTGGCAGCAGCAATCTACTTCAGAGAAGATAATGGGCATCGTAGAAACTCCATATGGAATTTCCTTTCTTTGTGGCAAAAGTAAGTCACTGGGCAAGAAAATGCCCCTGCCTTGAGTGCTAACATTATGCTGTCATAGGCAAGCAGGACACAAAATATCCTGCTTCACAGAAAAGTCTGTCAAATATGCTAGGCCTGTAGGCCACAGAGGAATTTTTGGTGACTATCCAGGAAGCCAGCTGTTTCTGTCATTACTCACAATTTTTGCAAGTTGATTGCTTGCACTTCCAGCTTACTCAGTTAATATTATTTCCTTCTTGGGTCTCTGAGGGAGTTGACGATTAGATAGCTATAGTTATAGTTTACCAGACACAGAAAGAAAGTTATGATAGAAAGTAAACTAGGTTTAAGACTTTGGAACCACCAAGATAGAATAGATATGAAATATTTTCTCTGAATTTGTCAAATGCAAATTGATTAGACATTGTTGATGTATTTACTGCCTGTATATATTGTATATAGTTATTGTACTTATTATATATAGTTTTCTTATATTAGTTATAGCCTTTTTTTTTTAGACAGAAAGGTGAAATGTAGTGGATTTTAAATTGTATTTTAATAATTAAAGCCTGTCTGAAGATCTGAGAGTAAAACAGTCCCACTGGTCAGCTTTACAGACCAGATTATAATAACACACACCTTTAATCCCAGTACTCACCCTAATTGCCATTGAAATCAGGTGGTGTTTGCCTTCAATCCCAGTCTTAGAAAGGAATATAAGATATGGGGAGACAGCTCCCAGACAGTCTCATTCTGAGATTCCTGGAGGCAGAATCGCCATTTCAGACTCAAGTCGAGGTAAGAGCCAGTGACTGGTTGTTTTGCTTTTCAGGTCTTCAGGTTGAACCCCAATTTCTGACCCTGAGTTTTTATTAATCATGCTTCACTCGCTGTGTATAGATTATGCTTTCAGTTTAGTGTTGGTATGGGATTCCCAAGTGTGTGAACAAATGGATCTCTAATTCTTGTACCTTATCTTGGGCTCGTTTCCTTCTGTTGATTTGCCTTGTCAACATCAATGTGATGGTCTTTGTTTTATCTTATTGTGTTTTATTTTGTTATGTTTTGTTATCTTTTAGAAGCCTGTTCTTTTCTAATGCGAGACAGAAGAGAGTGGGTTAGGATGGGAGAAGAAATGGAGGAGAGAACCTGAGAGGTGTGGAGGGAGGAGAAATGATGATCAGGATAGATTGTGTGAGAAGAAATTCTATTTTTAATAAAAGGGAAAATTCTTCAACAATAAATAAGAAAACACTGGGGCACTAGGAGAAAAGATGCAACATAGAACTGATCTCAAAATCCAGTACAATGCCTTTGCTGTTTTCTATTTTTGTGAAAAGACACCATAATCAAGGCAACTTATAAATTATACTTGGGTTTTTTTTTTTTTTTTTTTTTTTTTTTTTTTTTGTGAATCTTTGACCGGCGTGGCAGGGAGCATAGCAGCAAGCAAATAGGCATGGGGCTGGAGCAGTAGCTGAGTGCTTACTGATCCACAAGCAGGGAGCAGAGAGATCAGAGTGAGACTGGGCTTGGTGTGAGCATTTGAATCCTCAAAGCCCACCCCCAGTGACACACCCCTTCCAATAAGGACATGCCTCTTAATCCTTCCGAAATAGTCCACCAACTGGACTCAAATATATGAGCCTCTATGGAGGGAGGGGGAGATGGTGTCATTGAAACTGATACATACATCATGGACAAGCAGGGATTTATAGCCAAGAAACATCGTAGGAGTCAGAAGTTAGTCAGTAGATGGGAAATTACCAAAGGAAAACATCAGAGAGAAGGGGAATTCCAGTCAAAGTAACTTGATAGGATTCTTGATGATGGCAGGTTAAGGTAATTGATCAGATACTTTAGATGGGGAATTCTCTCTTCTCTATCCTCCTCTTTCTCTCCTCTTTTCTCCTCCTCCCTCTTCTCTCTCCTCTCTCTGACAGAGTAGTGCCATGTAGATTGGGTTTGTCAGGAACTCCTGTTCCTCCTGCCTTGAAGTCAGAGTTCTAGAAACACAAGTGTGTGCACCCCTGTCAAACAGAGTCTTGCTGTGCTAACCTAACAGAATTCTTTCTAAAACTAGGTATCATAAAGATGGATGCAGAATCTCGCATTTAGAACACAGCAACACACCACACACACACACACACACACACACACACACAGGTCCCAGGAAAGAATAGTTAAATTTGCTCAAGGAGGGAGTCAATGGCACCCTCTCTATTCTCTCTTTCCTGTCAGCTATTTTTCTCCAACATACATAAGACTTATCTGCTGACAATCTGCCGCATCCAGTCACTGTACCAACCCATCTTTGAACAAAAGAAATTACAAAGAGATTTCAGTAGAGAATGATTACTGACTGCCAAGGACCCAAAGTTTAGTAGGACCGAATAGCCCTGGACAGGAAAAGGACGCTAGCCAGAATGCCCCAGGATGGAAATAGGTTTTAAGACACCTAGAATTGGGCAACTTGTAAAGCTCTTTTGTCAGAAGGGCAGATTTCCTTAGCTGGGTCCCTTGCAAAGGTGAGGCCTTTAAACTTACAGCTTCTCAGTAAATTTATATCTTATCAAGCTACAAACGTGTCGTTCCCATTCTGGCCCAACATTTTAGTTCTTAGTGGCCATTGAAATACTGTCATGTGGAATTCTGAAAGACGGAAAGGTCACATGCATACATTCATGAAGTCTTTTCTTGCAATTTGTAACTTCTAGGATTTTGGAAGTAATTTAGAAAACTTGACAACCAGAGTAAATTCCATTAATAGTTACCGTGACCTTTATTAATAGATGTTCTTCTTCAGGAACCAATCCAAACAAACAGACAATCCCGAAACTAGCTCTCAACCATGTATGCTTGAAAGAACTTGGAGTCTAAGTGGTACTGGAGATGGACAGTTCGTCTATTGTTTTGTGTGAGTCATAACAGCAGTGTTCTATTCTTCATTGCTTATAAGACCTAAAATTTTTCAGAAAAAATTAGAATAACAGTCAATATTTATTAAACAATTAAATTCTTGTCATTGTTTGCTTGTTTTTTTTTTTCTTAAGGGTAATTACGCACTGTCTATTTCTTGTGTTGCGTATGCAAAAGCCTCTGGTATTACCTAATATTCCCTAATTCATTTTTTTATTGAGCTATCTATTTTTCTCCACTCCCCTCCCTTCCTCCCCACCCCCTTCTACCCTCTCCCATGTTCCCCTTACTCCCAATTTACTCAGGAGATCTTGTCTTTTTGTACTTCTCATGTAGATTAGATCCATGTATGTCTCTCTTAGGGTCCTCTTTGCTGTCTAGGTTATCTGGAGTTGTGAATTGAAGGTTGGTTTTTCTTTGCTTTATGTCTAAAAGCCACTTATGAGTGAGCACATATTATATTTGTCTTTCTGGACCTGGGTTACCTCACTCAATATGATGTTTTCTAGATCCATCCATTTGCATGCAAATTTCAAGATGTCATTATTTTTTTTTTCTGCTGTGTAGTACTCCATTGTGTAAATGCACATTTTCCTTATCTATTCTTTAGTATTTAGGTTGTTTCCAGGTTCTGGTTATGACAAATATTGCTACTATGAACATAGTTGAGCACATGTCCTTGTGGTACAATTGAGTATCCTTTGGGTATACACCCAAAAGTGGTATTGCTGGGTCTTGACATGGGTTGTTTTCTAATTTTCTGAGAAATTGCCAAACTGATATCCAAATCAGCTGTACCAGTTTGCACTCCCATCAGCAATGCAGGAGTGTTCCCTTTATCCCACATCCTCTCCAGCATAAGCTGTCATCAGTGTTTTTGATTTTGGCCATTCTTACAGATGTGAGATGGAATCTCAGAGTTGTTTTGATTTGCATTTCTCTGATGGCTAAGGGTGTTGTGCATTACCTTAAGTGTTTTTCAGCCATTTTTGATTCATCTGTTGAGAGATCTCTGTTTAGATCTGTACTCCAATTTTTATTGGATTATTTGTTCTTTTGATGACCAATTTCTTGAGTTCTTTGTATATTTTGAAGACCAACCCTCTGTTCAATGTGGGGTTGGTGAATATCTTTTCCCATTCTGTAGGCTGTCATTTTGTCTTGTTGACTATGTCCTTTGCCTTATAGAAGCTTCTCAGTTTCAGGAGGTCCCATTTATTAATTGTTTCTCTCAATGTCTAGGCTAGTGGGGTTATATTTAGGAAGTGGTCTTCTGTGCCAATGTGTTCAAGTGCACTTCTCACTTCTATGAGGTTCAGTGGGTTTTATGTTGAGATCTTTGATCCATTTGGACTTGAGTTCTGTGCATGACAATAGATACAGATTTATTTTAATTCTTCTACATGTTTATATACAGTTATGCCAGTATCATTTGTTGAATATGCTTTCTTTTTTTCCATTTTATAATTTTTGATTCTTTGTCAAAAATCAGGCATTCATAGGTGTGTGAATAGATATCTGGGTCTTCGATTCAGTTCCATTGGTCCTCCCGTCTGTTTTCAGTACTGTGGCTTTGTAGTAGAGTTTGAAGTCAGGGATTGTGATGCCTCTAGAAATTCCTTTATTGTACAGGATTGTTTTGGCTATCCTGGGTTTTTTGCTTTTCCATATGAAAGTTGAGTATTGTTCTTTTGATATGATAGTTTGCATAAGTGACCCCAAAAATTCTACCAAGGGACTTCTACAACTCATAAACACCTTCAGTAATGTAGCAGGATATAAGATTAACCCAAAAAAATCAGTAACCCTCCTGTACACAGATGATAAATAGGATAAGAAAAAAATCAGAGAAACATCACCCTTCACAATAGCCACAAATAGCATAAAATATCTTGGAGTAACTTTAACCAAACAAGTGGAAGACTTGTATGACAAGGACTTTAAATCTTTGAAGAAAGAAATCGAAAAAGACACCAGAAAATGGAAAGATCTCCATGCTCTTGGGTAGGTAGAATTAACATAGTAAAAATGGCAATCTTACCAAAAGCAATCTACAGACTCAATGCAATGCCCAGCAAATTTCTTCACAGACCTCGAAAGAACAATACTCAACCTTGTTTTCTTGTTTTTGTATTGGGAGACTTTGTTAGGTAGCCCAGCTGGCCTCCAACTCATGATCCTCTTATCTCAGTGTCTCGAGTACTGGGATTAGTGTATGCCACAGCATCTAGCTTTGGGGGGCATGAGTGTGTGTGTAGCTTGTGCACATGATTATGTATACTTATGGATAGGGGGCATATTCATGTGCGTGTGCATGTGTGAAGAGAGCTGAGGTTTTCCTTGATAGCTCTCTAGTTTTGGAAATAGGCTAGCTCACTGAACCTTAATTGCCTGGGCTGGCTGGCCAATAAGCCCCAGGTATCCCTGTCTCCCCTCTTTCATCAGCAGAATTACAGATGCAGGTTATTCTACTAGACTTTTGTATGTGTTCTGGGGATCTGAACTCTGGGTCTCATGCTTGTATGACAGTTGCTTTCTCCACTGAACCATATCCCAGCCCCCAGCTTTTGCACACTTACATTCTATACCAGATAAAATTCTAAACATTCAAACTTCATGAAACCCTGTCATAAAACTTCGCATATATAGGGATGGAGTAACCAAGAAGAAGACTTGATGGTCCTCTAGCAAGTGCCAGAGACAGGATTTGAACTGAGGGAGTGTGAGGCAAACCCTGCTATTATTGCTGTCTGGTGGGAGACACTGAGGTTTAAAGTGCCCAGTCACTTGATCAAAATTTCTCCTTCAGGCTCCCGTCACTCAAGAGTTAGTGAAGTGGTAGAGCGGGGTTTTGAACCTAGGCCTCTCTGATCCAGAGCCTGCATTCTCAACTCTCTAAACTTTCAAAGGAATTCTCTGTACTTACGGCACTTACAGTAGGAATGGGAACCCTGGCAGTGGTGGTGCACACATTTCATCCCAGCACTCTGGAGGCAAATGCAGGCAGATCTGAGGCCAGGCTGGTCTACAGAGTGAGTCACAGGACAGTCAGGGCTACACAGAGCAACCCTGTCTCAAAATAATTAATACTAATACTAATACTACTACTACTAATAATAATAATGGAATTGGAGGAAGACATAAAGGTCTGGAGCCTTTCAAAATCACTGACATGTGACTTCTTCCTTATCAGACAGTCTATTACTCAGTAGTATAGCTTCAATTTCTTTTTTTTTAAAGGTTTGTTTTATTTTTAATTGTGTCTATTATCGGTGGATATGTACGTGTGTGTAGGTGCCAATAGAGGCCAGAGGCATTGGTGCTGGAGCTACAAGCAGTGTGAGCTGCTCAATGTGGTTGCTGGGAGCCCAACTCAGGTCCTCTGCCATAGTCGCCCCTGTGGTTAGCTGCTGAGCCATCCTGCCAGCCCCAGGTCTATCTGCCCTCTCCATATGTCATGAGCTCTTTAATGAAAAGGTCTGTTCTTCTTTTACATCCTCTACTGTCTAGTGGAGGACCTAGCACATGACAGTACTCTGTCCAATTTTATCATTGGGTGGGGGGACGACAGGACACTGGGAGGTATTCACCAGCGTTGCTCTCAGAATACATTGTTGTTCACGGTATGAATGATACTGAGAGAAGCATTGAATCCCTCTGAGAGTCTTTGTCCCTGTCTCGTCCGTGGAGCACAGTGGATTACTCATAGGAGGTCTAATGTCTGCCTGGGTGTGAACCCCATTTGAAATCTGTAGACTACACTCTCTAAACATGCTGCTGTTGATCCCATGCCTTGTCTCAAAGCATCTTGGGCCAGGCCTGGAGTTGCCTAAGCTGATTTATCTCCTTGGCACCCAGCTGTGTGCCTTCAGGGCAATAGGTACCACTTAATCACTGTTGCCCATGCCAAACAGATAATGGGCTTCATTTAGGGTTGGGTTTATATTCCTTCATGACTTCTGTTCACGTTTTGTCTGGGTCCTAAGGAGATCTTAAATGAGCATAAATCTGCTTAACTATTAGGAAGAGGAAAGAAAAGAAAGGTCTTGGCAGCTGAGGGAGCAGATAATCGGCTCCCTAAGCACTGAAGGCTAAGTGTAGTGACACATCAAAGCCAGTGTTCTTCAATGATCATCGTCATCATCCGCATTTAACCTGGTTTGTTAAATGCAGTCCAGGACACAAAAAACTTCAGGGAGCTGACATCTTTCAAAGCTTTTAAAAGGTAATCAGTCAAGGACTGAGGAATCTCTTCTCATTCAGCATCCACTCTGTAGCCCATATTCTCTGGCTTCTCTCTCTCTCTCTCTCTCTCTCTCTCTCTCTCTCTCTCTCTCTCTCTCTCTCTCTCTCTCTCGTGAAATTTCTTATTTTAGGGAGAATTTTTTTTTCTGTGTTTCTAAAGACCATATTTTCAATCATGTCTAATTCTCTGGAGGTTTATGAAGCCCTCAAATACCAACTATCACATAAAGGTGGATACACTTTCCAGCTGTTTGCTTTTCAAGTTTTGAAAGATTTATTCATTCAAATCAATGTGATAATTTATCAGAAGAGCTCTATCCATTTACAAAAAACTAGCAAGGACCCATTTATCACTAACTCCACATTTTATTTAGCTAACCAACCATATACCAAATGTAAAGCCATTGAATTTATACTTTTAGCCCAGCATTTCCAGTTCTGGTAAATGATCTTAAGGATATAAAGAGAGATGACATTGCTTATCATTGAAATCAATCAGGAAATCCCAATAGCTTATCTTTAAGATAGAGTTAATGAATTGCTTTTAATTGAAACTTTTCTGCCATTAAAGAAACTGGTACTGTCTAAATGTGAGGGTGGGCACTGTTTGGGGAGAGGAAGAATGAAGGACAGGAGAAGAAAACAGAGGGAACAAAATAACAGTTTGTGATATGCATGCATGAGCGACATCATTAGAACCATTGCTTTGTACAATAATATGTGCTACAAAATGTAAATACATTTGAAACATGGGAGTTTTCAAAAAGGCAATTGCAGAGAAATAAATTGTTTATTAAAATATTTCATGAGTATCTGGATAAATTTCTTTCTCTATCACAGACATTCCACCTAGAAACACACACATATACACACACATATATTTGTGTGTGTGTATATGTGTGTGTATATATATATATATGTATGTGTATAAATATGTGTGTATATACATATATATATACACATACATACATACGCATACATGGCTCTGGGAGGAATCCCCACAAATATTAATTCAGGCCACTTGCAGAAAGTAAGAATATATGTAAGATTCATTTTTACTTAAACCTTCTTGTGCCCCCAAATGCTCTGCAACGTGGACATTAGAATTTTAGAATAAAAAGGATGCTTGGCTCAAAATTAATGTCGTATCCCTACCGACTTCAAAGAACAGAAATGAAGGACTTGTGCAGCGGAGCTCAGCCATCTGCTGCCTGACCTCCTGTGCATCTCCGCATGTATCCTTGATGTTGCAGGTCCACTCGACGAGGTAAACAAAAGAACTTCCAAGAAAACTTCAAGTCCTTTGGACTACTAAGTCACCATTGCTGTCCCTGGTCATTGAGTCCTCTGTAATTCCAAACAGAAGAGGTTGGGAGGAATGGGGAAGAGAGCCAAGGACTCCGTTTAAAGCAGAGCTCAGTGCGACGGCAGGTTCTGAGTGAGTCTGGGTTCAGAGGTAGCCCTCACTAGCCGCTACCTACTTGCTCCTTAGTTTCCACTGATGGACTAACCGACCTAATTGCAGTCAGTAGTAAGCACTCAGTAAAAGTTAGCTGTTTCTGAACTTCAAAAGAAGTGGGACCCTTTCATCAGCCCTATAGGCGGGAGCAGGACCTCAGCAGCTGCAGGTGGCTAGCTACCTTGCTGGTCGGAAGGAAGCAATTAACAGGCTGAGTCGTGTGTTTTGTCGGTGTTGGGGGTGGGAAAAGGAAGGATTCAGAATGCCCCAGAAAGGTTGTGTCAGGGAAATATGGAGTCAAGGGTTACGAAGGAGGGTTCAATTGGGGTTGGCAGCAGAGATGGGAAGAATTCAGCGAGTAGCATATTAGTGACACCTAGCCGCTGCTGCCCCTGAGCCACAGACGAGAGAAGGCCACTGCTGTTATTATTTGGTACCCACTCCCCAGCACACTCATCAGAAGGCTCGCTCTTCCTTTGCCACAGCTGGGGAGGGGTGGAGAAGATTGGCTACCTCAGGTGAGTAAATCACCACTCTGGACCTACCTAGCAGGACAGTGGTAGGTCAAGTAGAAAGTGGTTACTCTTGATGTCTCCAACCTCCAGGACAGATGCTATTCCATACTTTAGTACGGGGCCTTGATTCGCTCAATGGGAACAAAACATGATGATGAAGAAAAATCAAGACTTTGACATTTGAAGTTTTGATTTGCTTAGAAAGAAATTAGTTACTAGAAAGGCCCATAAAATAAATGGGGAAGAGATGGGACTGGATTAGGAAGGAACTCAAGATGCTTCCCTACTGCAAGATTGGAGAGATTTTGAGAAACAACACAGAACATCCCTTCCAAAGACATGCAGATGGTTCTCCAAGCACTGACAGACACGAGTGGCAGAATGAAGGCATGTTTAGTTCTCTGGCACATGCCTGATTGGTTGACACAAGGCAAGCAAGGTGCTCATCGTCTGGATGATCCGTACAGGTGAATGAGAATCAGATGTCAATCTGACAACGACCTTAGTTCCCATTCTGGTGGCCAGGCGCCTTTCTTGCTGTGTACTGTGAACGTCTCCCCCTCAGGTCAACACAACTATTTCCACCTGAGACTCAGAGATGAGCCAGGACTGCAATCCAAGGAAGGCCTGTGATAAAAATGGAACGGAAATGGCAGAGAAAGGCACCTTTATTAAAAGCGCAGTCATCCTTAATCAACGTACTAAGCAAAATAATCCAGACACAGGAAGGCACGCATGGAGTTTTTCTTTCCTCCAGGGAAGGAAAAAATGTAAAATTAGAAGGGAAATCATTGGAGAAGAAGAAGGAGTTGGGGGGAAAGAGGAGGGCAGTGGCTCTCAATCCGTGGGTCACGACCTCTTTAGGAATGGAATGACCCTTTCACGGGGGTTGCCTAAGACCATGGGAAAACAGAGATATTTACATTACAATCCGTAACAATAGCAAAATTACAGTTGTGAAGTAGCAATGAAGATAATTTTATGCTTGGGGGTCACCCCAGCATGAGGAACTGTATTAAAGGGCTGCAGTGTTAGGAAGGCTGAGAGTCACTGGAGGGGGGGGTTAAAGGGAGGTGAGAAGGAAAGATGCACGCGACCAAAGTAAGTCGCATGCGTGTATGAAACTGTCACAGTGAATCCCATCACTTTGCACAACTAATATACTATTAATCAGAAAGGATGAAAAGTGCAACCTCCTTCCTATTGCTTGTAAATTTAGGGGCAGGTAAGGTGGGTGCTCTTCCCCCAATCCTCTCAGCCATCTTCATGGCCTTTCCTATCATTGAGAATTCCCCCTCTGTGTTACAACAAAATACTTTGCATACAAAAAAGATTATCTTATTGAAGAATTTTCTTTGGGACATTTTTTTCAGCATTAAGATTTCTTTATTAAAATTCAGCTATTGCCAAGTATGGTACTCCAGAAACTGAGACAGAAGGATTGCTGTGAGTTCAAAGCCAGCCTGGGCTACATAGTAAGTCTATCTTAATGATCTCTCTCCACCCCCCACCCCCCACACACACCAAAAAAATAAAATGCAAGAACAAATGCCCAGAAAGAAGTGAGTGCAATTTTGGTGACTTATCTGAATTAATCATTACTCTTTGAATCTAAATTTATTGAACCCTTATTATCTATTTAGGAGAGTTTCTATTTATTTGGTCCTCTGTCTAAAACATACTCTACTGAGCTGTAGCATACATAGTCTTAGATTTATCCTTTTTGGTGCAGGTAGCTCGGAGCCATTTGAAGGAAAACATCAATCAAAGTCGATCCAAGGCCAAGACATCTGAGTCTGCCCCAAAGCTCCCTCGCCTCTTTTTCTTTTCCCTCATCCTTATCCACAATGAGTCTGTGTTCCGTCTGTATATTTTGGCCTTTTCCTGGCCTTAAATATTTCTAAAAATAAGACAATTGGGACTGAAGAGGTAGTTCCCTGGGTCAAGTGCAAACAAAGAAGACTCGAGTTTGATTCCCAGAAGCCATGTATGGAGCTCAAGATGGCGGACAACTGTGAGCCCAGCACTGGGGAGGCCAAGGCTGATCAACTCGTGGGGCCGCCTAGCTAGGCAATCTAACTGAACTGGCAAATCTCAGGTCTCAGTGAGAGGCCCTGTCTCAAAAAAACCAAGGCAGATGGTTCCTAAGGAACAATATCCCACATAGACCTTTGGCTTCAGCACATTCATGCACCCATGTGCATGAGAACCCTCACACATGTGGACAAGCACACACACATAAATTAAAACAGCATATATCTCCGGTTCCATAAGAGATCCCAAACCTTCCTTAGCTCTGCTTAGGATCTAAACTGAACGAAAAAATGAGGACATGATTGCTCCTAGGTATGGATGAGCAAAAGATTTCTTGTAGATATTAGGGAGTAAACAGCCGGAGCCATCTGGAAGGGTCTAGGCTGAACATGGCCAACAGACTGAACCCAGCCATGGGGCTTAGAGGGTATAGAGAATACCTGTGAGCCAAGAGATCACATAGCCAAATTAAGCTAGGTTGTATAGAACAGAAGTTGGGGGGAGGAAAGTGAATCTCAGGGAGTGGAGAGGTTTAGGGTAGGGGCTGACCAGGGTGATGACTCTATAACAGGTACTAGAAATGCTGAGATATGGTTTTTGATATGTTAAATAAGCATCTCAGGTAGCCAGTCATCCTGAGCGTCTTTGAGACCCTGCCTGTCCTTCTCTGCAGAAGGGTGAGCACCTTCTAATTTAGAAGCTTCTGGATGGACATGAAGAAAGAAGGAGAAGCAGGAGAGATGGAGAAACCATTGTTTTAGGAGTAGCCATGACTCACCCCTATGCAAGTCCTGAAGGGCACAGGCTACAGCGTGTCTTGAAACAGAGTACTCTTTGGCCTATTCTTCCAGAAACATGATTTCAGGCCAGAAGCAAGTCACACACCCCGCCCAGAATGCTTCCCTCCCCGGTTGTCCCTCTCTTAGCTCTTGAACTCTGGGATACTGGACTCGAGGGCAAAGGCTAGAAGGGGCTGGAATTACTCCCGCATTTCTGGCTTCAGTTACTGCTAAGCAATGATGCCAGTAATAAGAGAGCAGAAAGGAAGAGAATGTTTACTGCGCCTATTCCATGTGCCAGACATCCATTATTTCATTTTATCCTCCCAATAGCTGTGTGAGGCTCTCTCTGATCTGGGTAGGGCTGGGGACACACACACACCAGGACTCTTGCTTTCAAATTCCTTCAGCCCATGTTCCTTAGAACCAGCAACATATACTATAATTCCTCCCTAGCTTTCTCTCCCCTTTCTCCTCACTGGCTTATGTCTTCATTCAGCCTCATCATCCCTGGGCCTGGTCTTTGTGATACCCTATTAGGATTCTCTTCAAGCCAAGTCGGAACTGCATTGGTCAGTCCTGTAGCTACTGCTTATTTTTTTTCAAATGCAAATTTGAGACATTAGTCTTTTTCCTAACATGTCCTCTATGACTCAACTTTTAGTTTCAGTATAAAATTATGACTCTAGCTCCCTATAAACAAGTTCTCCACGATCCCAGACCAGATGTAACCCTTCCTCCCCTCTGCCTCCATTGTGCCCATCGCCAACCCAGATGGATGCTCTTTCCTCATGCCCTCCCCTCTCCTGGCCATGCCCTGAGCTACACAGTCATTCTTGCTCTTAGGCAAGTCCCAGGATGACCTCTGAGAATTTTTTCTCGCAACCTCACTTCAGAGATTCTCCGTGACTCCGTTCGAAGCCTTCACTTTATCCTGGCAATACTCCATCACACCCCCACCCCCACCTAGTTGATTGCCTTCTTGTGTTCATATCTGGATGCGAATCTCCCTTTTTCTGGCCTTCCTAAAGTTCAATTCTTAATAAAGACTATGGTGTAGTTATTCCCCCAGACTGAAACATTCTGGAGGAAGATGGGAGACTCACTCACTTGCTCGCATGCTTACAAGAATGAGGAAGCTAAGGAAACTTATAAATTTAGAAAGTACTAAGATACCTAAACATCCTCCATGCCCCAAGGTTAGATAGTCAGAGGGCAATTGCTGGAGAAGAGAAAACTGTCTCGGGTGGAGCTACCTGTAAGATGACCAAGTTACTGCAGGTATTCAACTTCCATTATTCATTGTCCATGTTGTCCATGTTGAAGTAGTTTCTTTTCTTTTCTTTTTTATTTTTCTTTTCTTTTTTCCATTTGCTGTTGGTGACCTGTCTGGGGTGAATAGATATTTCATCATATGTCCCCAATAAAAGTCACCCAGCAAGGACAAAAAAAGTCATAAATTCCTACTTGCCACAAAACAGCTTCCAAAAGAATGGAAATCTAAACCTGGAAGATGTCTGATACTCATCCCCATGCTATTTCTGCTGCCTAATGTGTAGAAGCACATTTGGAAGGAAAGATGGCTTCGTTTTGGGAAATGTTATATTTGAGATGCCTGTGGCCTTTGACATAACAGTGTATGCTAGTGATTGTGAAGATAAGCATAGAGCTAAAAGAGTTTTGGGTTAGGTAGGCAATAAACACACTCGAATTTGGAGAAGCAAGCAGAAGAGAAAACGTGAAGTAAGTTTTAAAGATCAATTTATTGAAGGGAGGAAGGAGAACTATAGAGTGTTGCTTTACTAAAATACCACCAGCTGCATGAATTATTAATAATAGACATTTATTTACTTATTTCCATGCAATTGTTGCTGCTGTTAGAGACAGAGTCTCACTACATAGTTTAGGCTGGCCTCAAACTCTCCATTCTCCTGCATCAGCATCCTAAGTGTTGAGACTACAGGGATATGTATCCTCACCTAGATACCAGCTGACATTTATAGTTCACTGCTCTGGTTCTTACACACTTGGCACCTGATGAGTCTATTTCCTGGTTCACAGGTGGCTAAGATTCGCTGTATCTTTGCCTGGTAGAAGGACTGATACTTCTCTCTCTGGAGTCCTTTTTATGAGTGCACCAATTCCATTCAGCATGAGCTGTTCCCTAATCATTTCCCTAAGTCCCCATCTCCAAATGTCACTACATTTATGGACGAGACTTCAGCACATTTTGAGGGGCAAACCATTCAATCTATTTTACTTAGTGTTGCAATGGGGATGACAAATGGTTCGGAAGAGGGCTGAGCGGAAAGACTGCATCATGACCGTGCTCCTAGTTGAGGCCATCCCCTTCCATTCAAGCTTTGTCTACTTAAGGGCAGCCACTACTCCAGCATTTTTCTTCATTTATCACAGCCAGCTTGTGTTTTTCCCAGTTTCTGTCAGGTATTTCTTATCATCCTAAAGACAAACAAGCACCAGACCTTCTCGAACTACTTTTCACTTTCAGATATCTTTGTCTGGTTCCTCCTCTTCCCTTCTCAACAGATACCTTGGAGGGAGTATCTTATTAGCTATCCCCTGATTCTCACTTTTCATTCCTTCCAGTAAGAGACAGTGGGGAGCAGGGACTTTTCCACCTCTGTTGACACTTCCTTGTCAAAGTCATCGAAGTCTTTCTGATAATTAATTCAATGGACCATGAGAGGTCCTTGTGTTCCATGCTGATCAGTGATTGGCTTTTGCTCCATGTAATCAGTCCCTTCTTAACAGTCTCTTGCATTGTCCCAGAGATTGATGCTTGGTCCTCTTGTCTTTTTTTTTTTTAATCTATGCTTAATTCCATGTTAATTTCACACTAATATCAGAATTTTAAATACTAGCCTGGCCTTCCTGCTGTTCAATGCCTGCACTACGTCAAATTAGTGTTCAACATGAATCCTAACATTCTACTCAAGCTAGCTCCTTCTAAAGTCTTCCTTAACCAGAGAAAAACAACTCCATTCTTCTCATTGCTCAGGCCCTAAGCTTCAGGTTTGGACTAGACACTCACTCTCAAATTACACATCTGATTTCTTAAAAAATATTATCGCCTCACTTTCAAAATAGCTGCAGAATCAAATCATGTCATACTACATGTACTGTAAACTCCCTAGTGACTAGGGCCTAGCCACCATCATGTTTCCAGCCTCCAAATTGGATCCCCTGCCCCTCCCCTTGTGTCCCTGAGTCTATTCTCAATGCACAGCCAAGACGTTCCTATTGAAATGTAATTCAGATCACTTCACTTCTCTGGTCAAATCTTCCTGTAGGTTCCAATCTTATTGTGAACAGAAGCCAATTGCTAAGATCTTTAGGTCCCTGAAGACCTCCTTGGTGTCCTTGGGAGCAGACATACAGTCGTAAGCCGGTCATACCTTTGAACATGATTCTCCTCTCTGAAACGCACATTCCCTCTGCCACCGTTTCGCCATTCTCTCCTCACACAAGACTCTCTTCCCTGCTTTGCCTTTTCCCTTAGGGAGTGAACTCTGGTCCATGTCATTGGTTACAGAACCCTCAGTTCTTATGACACCAAAGAAATTTGAGTGATGACATTGGAGGCTCTGGAGATAACTGATCTACAAGGTTCAGAAGGGATGCAATCCCAGGGTCAAGAGCAAGAAGGGGTGTGAACATCCCCTCAATCCTTGTGTTAAGAGGTAAGGCAGAGTAGAAACTTGAGAAAACTCCAGATACCACTTACACATTGACTGAAGCAAATCACCAGCAAAGCACACTTTCCTGGTTTTGCCTTCTTAAGTCCTTTGTCTCTAATTGTGGTGGAAGCCAATGTCCCCAGGCTAAAGGACTCCCATGAACTACGGAGATGGTTGATAGAGATCCACACATCACAGGAGCTTACCTCTTGACTTGGAAGTTCTCTCATGTCTAAGCAAAACTTGCTCATTCTTGAACACACATCAAACAGACATCATTGCTCTTGGTCTACTGTCATCATTCTCTTAAAAATTCACACGACTGACCTATTTGTGAATAAACCACTACCTGTGCTCAGGTAGGTAGATAGAAGAGTACAGGGTTCTTTAAGATGACCAATGTAAAGGGAGCAATTTGCATGTCTGCTCAAGAGTTGGTACAGTCTCTCTGAGTTCGTATGTGCCTCAGTCCTGTTGTGTCTGGAAGACACTCTTTCCTTGGAGTCTTATAGGGTTTTTTTTAGTTTTAGTTTTGTTTTGTTTTTTGGCTTTTTTTTGTCTTGGGGTTTATTTTATTTTATTTTATTTTTTTTTTGGTTTGGTTTGGTTTGGGGTTTTTGTTTTTTGTTTGTTTGTTTGTTTTTTGTTTCTTTGTTTTTGCCTCTTCTTCCACTTCGATCCTTGAGCCTTGAAGGAAGGCTTTGAGGAAAACATCCCATTTAGGACTGAGTACTCCAAAGTCTCTCACTCTCTGTACATTGTCCATTTGTGGGTCTCTGTGTTGGTTCTCATCTACTGAAAGAAACTGCTCTGCTGAGGGTTGAGCGAGACACTGATCCTCTAGCAGACGTGTAAGTGGTAAAGGCCTTTTCTTATTCTGCAGGTTGCCACTTTGTCCAGATGTGCTGTCCTTTGCCATATAGAAGCTTTTTAGCTTCATAACGTCCCATGTTTCAATTGTTCTCAGTGCCTGCACTATCATTGTTCTGTTCAGAAAGCCCTTTCCTGTACCAATAAATTCAAGCCTATTCCCTTGTTTCTCTTCTATCAGATTCAGGGTGTGTTGTCTTATGTTGAGGTCCTTCATCCATTTAGAGCTGAGTTTCATGCAGGATTATAAACATGGATCCATTTGAATTCTTTTATTGCAGCAATCCAGTTTAACCAGCACCATTTATTGAGGATGCTGTCTTTTCTTGATTGGGTATTTTTGGATTCTTTTGTCAAAAATTAGAATGTCCATAGACCTGTGAACTTATGTCTGGATCTTCAATTCTATTTACCAACACATCTGTTTTTAGCTACCCCCAAGCTTTATTTTTCTTTCCATAGTTCTGTAGAACAACTTGCAATCAGGAGCGGTGATACCTTCAGCCGTTCTTTTATTACTCGGGATTGGTTTAGCTATCCTGGGTTGTTTTTGTGCTCCCATATGAAGCTGAAAATTTTTCCTTTAAATTTCTGTGAAGAATTATGTTGGAATTTTAGTGAGGATTGCATTGAATCTGTAGATTACTTTCAGTAAGATGCCCATATTACAGTATTAATCCCACTAATCCTTGAGGATGAGAGATCTTTCCTTCTTTTGAATTTTTTTTTCAGTGTCTTAAAGTTTTTATTATGTGAGTCTTTCACTTTCTTAGTTAGTTTCCCCTACTTGTTTTATCTTTGGAGCCCATAGTGAAAGGTGATTCCCTGATTTCTTTCTCAATATGTTTAGCATTCATACATAGGAATGCTACTGATTTGTATTGATTTTGTATCTTGTTACTTTGCTGCTGAAGGTGTTTATCAGCTGTAGAAGTTTCTTGGTGGAATTTTTATGCAAAAATATATGGTCTTTTATGTAAAAAATAATTTACAAATAAATATACTTTGATTCCTCCCCTTCCCATTTGTATCCCCTTGATTTACTTCAGTTTACTTATTGCTCCAGCTAAGCCTACAAGTACTATATTGAATAGGTATTGAGGGAATGGGCACCCTTGCATTGTTCCTGATTTTAGTGGAAATGCTTTGAGGTTTTTATCCATTTAGGTCAATGTTGACTATGGGCTTGCTATAAGTTGCCTTACTATGTTGGGGTATGTCTCTTGTGTCCCTAGTTTCTTCAGGACTTTAACGCACACACACACACACACACCATTTAATAAGCTAAAAAAGAAAACACAGAGATTGGAAGTACATGTAAGTTGTTTTGCAGTTTTCTTCATTTTGATCCTATTGTTTTCTTGTCTTCAGGAGGGAAGATTTTGACAAGGAAAGTGAGTAAATATGTGAGAAGGAAATTTACATCTTTCAGTTCTAACTGGCACTCTTTTGTGATTTTTCCTAGAAGTCCGCTTTTCTGGAGAAATGTCAATGCTTCTACAACAGAAATTTGCCTTTGGGAACAACCACGATATTCCTATCAAAGTGATGTCCATAGGCAATCTGAATTCTCTTGGGTTTTGTTGTGTTTCTATATATTTTACTTGCAAGAATGACACTGGATCTTTGGAATTGACATATATGCATCGTTTAGTAATGACAAGAGTTTGTTATCTTTTCTCACAATCTCTTCTTTGATTTCTGATGGCGATTCAGCTGTTCACTCGGGAGGCTGCAGGGAGATGAATGCTTGGGAGCTGTGGATGGTTCCTCTTGCTGATTTCCCACTCTGCTCTTCAGGTTGAAGTCCTGGTGGTGTGGGTCACTCGAGCCCCCATCTCTACAACATGATGCCATCAGTTTCTCTACAGGATTTTATCATGAAGAAAAACTGGATTCAGAACTTTTAATGAATATCATTTTGAGTCTGGTAGCTGCTGATGGCAAGCACATGTGACCTTCAGGCTTATCCATTTTAGAGAACAGGCCTCTTCAGGGAAGAGGAGATGCCTAGGAGAGGGACCTTTCAGACAAGGCAAACTGTAGGAAGCGTTTGTCCAAGTCGGTAACACCACAAGGATACTCTGTGATTGGTACTGTTTGTCTGAAATCTACTAGGTGTACAAAAGCTTTTTGATGCTAACCAATATTAAAAAATATTCTTTGATGAGGCCCTTCTTAGCAAATCCCTTGAAACTACACCAGATTAGAGTTTTACGTAGCCTGCAATTTCCTATTACATACAACTTCTTCTATGGAACATGAGTTTATTTCCAAAGTTGCTAAGTATAAATATAAGTAAGTATAAATAATTATGAACATCTATATGTTATAATTATACCATGTATATAGTTTCACTTTGAACACCTGGATTTTAATCTATACAGGTAGAATCCAGAGCAATGGGCTAAGATCCAAAGTTGTATAGAGACATTAAAGACTAATCTCATTTTCATTATTTATCACAGTTTAGATGTGCTCCCAATATTCAAGAAGTCTGTTCTGCAGCATGTTGCTCCCAGGCTCTAAGTAGCATGTATTATTCATGCTAGTGGTGGCTGTGTGTTGCCTCATCCTTATGCATAAGCCACACTGTTAATGCTAATGGGGTATGGGTCAAGCACACACATTCAATGTTGGGTTTGGATCTTGGGGCCTTTACAGAAATTGGAATATGAAATTTAGTCTTTTATAGTCTGCTAAGGAAAAACAATATTGTTTCTAATAAAAATACAACTCAAATAAAATTTGAAACCTCAGCTTCCCGCTGCAAAGTTCCCTCCCTCCACTAAGACATGGTTCCTTATCAAAACTTCGAGAAGTCAAATCTAGTTCCACAGATTCCCTGTGGTTTTTTTATGTAGGATATATGTTGAATAAGGGAGTTTTTGTTGTTGTTAAAGAGGATCAGATCCAAAATGACAAAAGAAAAAGATGGAAGTGGGTTTATTATTTACAGTATTGGTTTTAGTTCTTTGGAAAGAGCTGGAGGAAGGGAAGCAGGCTCAAGGCCTCTGTATCACATAAAAAGCAAGCAGGTGGGTTAGTTGGGTATATTTGCTGTGTCAAAGTTATCCTAAGCTCCCCAGACCAATTTCCACATGAGTGTGCATCAGAGACGATGCTGTGGTTCGAGAGACGTCAGATAAAACAACCTGGGGATTTGCTCATAGCTTTAACCACACGAGACTCCTAATCAAGAAGCTACCTTCTGTCTCGTTTCCTAGTGACTGAGTGAAGCCTTAATTATCTTATTTCTGGCTCCCTATCCAGTGCCAGCACCCAACTGTTGCTTCTCTCAGTTCTTCCTCTCACTTACAGAGTCCTAGAACTCTAGGTTTGGTACTTGGCCTAAAGAAAAGTTTGAAATTCGGACTAATGTACCACAGAGATGAACTTTCCAGTGACAAATGGGTTTGGATTTTCTTTTCCTCTTCTTAGGGTCAATTTGTTTTAAGAAATTTCACAGTGATACTCCATGAGCAATGACTTCTCAGTTTAGATTTGAGAATGTTTCTGTATTTTAAACTTTAAAGGAAATGTTAGAATCAATTCTCAGTGATCTCAAGAGTGAGAATTCAGTGCAGCTGTGCTGAGCCTGGTCAGGATGTAAGCCTCCTTCTGTGTTGTTCATGTTTAAAGTCTCTATCGCTATACTACAATAAAACTTGCAGGTACTATAACTTGACTTCACACCTAATTATACACAAAAAGAATACAAACTACAAATTGTGCTGTAAAGCAGAAATGAAAAAAAAAGTAATTTAAAATATGTATTCTAAAACATCTCATCAGGAGTGAAACTGGTCTAGGTAGGAATTCTTTAGCTCTTTGCCAGCCCTATTGCTGGATAATAAAATAAATGAGTTCACAAGTAAGCCCTTAGGCTGAGTTTGGCACGCCTATAATTGCAGCGCTTGAGAAATTGATGCAGGAGGATAGTGAACTCATGGCCAACCTGAGCTGAATAGTGAGACCCTGGATCAAACAAACAAGCAAACTCCTCTAAGCAACAACAAAAAAAAAAAAAAAAAAAAAAAAAAAAAAAAAAAAAGGAGTGAGCTTTCTGAGTCTTAGAATAAACCGGCTCCTCTGAGTTCAGTTTCCTCACGTTTCATGAAGATGTTGCTTCAAGGGGATGCTATTTGTCTAGCATAAAATATTAACTCGGTAGCACCCAAAACAACTTCAGTCCATGCTCACATGTCCTCCTTACTTTTCCTGTTGCAGGAATAAATACTCTGACAAAACGCAATGTCAGAAAGTGTTTATTTTGACACACACATCATTAAAGCAGTCAGAAGCTACAGTAGTTGGCAACATCACATCTCCAGGCTCAGCTCACATTCTCCTTTTAATACAGTCTAGAATCTCAGCCCAGGGAATGGTGCCGCCCACGGTGGAGAGGTCTTCTCCATTAACCCAGCCCACCACAGGTATGCCCAGAGAGCTGCCTTCTAGGTGATTCTAGATCTCATCAAGGTTACAGTTAGTATTAGCCATCATACACATTTTCAGAGTGTTAATTTCCAACTCTTTGAGAAGTCAAAATTTCCCATGTTGAAGATCTTCCCAGCTGGGTCTCAAGCCTTTCAGCTGTGAGAACTGGAGTGACTCAATGACTGTTAAACTGCTGATTCTTGGCTTCCTTGCCAAGCTCACCCCCTCCACCCTCTCCCAAATAGAAATGAGCAGTCACATTTCCATCTCTTCCAGACTTAGGCTTTTCATACCGCCAGCCTTCTCTGTGTGCCGACTGCCCGTTACTTAGTAAACTGTTGCTATATGTGTTGATTGTGTTTGGAAACATGAGAATTTGTACCCAACAATCTACAGGCTCAGTGTTTCTCCGGAACAATGGTTCATGAGGGGGAAGGGAGGAGGTGACTGGAAAAGTGAAGGCATTGTAGAGGCAGGTGATCCTGGTTTTGCCTCCAGCCTATAATAATTGCAAGGAGAAATTAAATGTGTATTCTCCATAATCTCTAAAAAGAATTTAAGGGTTTAGAGAGGCTGCTTACTGGTTGAAAGCACTTGTTGCTCTCCCAGGGGACCTGGGTCTGATTCCCAGCACCCACATGGCAGCTCACAACCATCTATCACTCCAGTTCCAGGGGATCCAATTCCCTCTTCTGACCTCCATAGACTCCAGAATATACATGGTACATAGACACACATACAGGCAAAACACCCATACACTGAAAAATAAAAAAAAAATATTATTTTAAAATTTTTTAGAGAATTAAAAACTGTAACACCCCCACAGAAAATGCTCTAAAGTATCTGAAGTAGTCAAATACAGTTTTTTTTTAAAAAAAAAGAATGAATGAAAAAAATCTAACAACTGAAAATGATTTCTTTTAATGTATGAAGAAAAAAAATTGAAGGTGCTTGTGTTCATTTAGAGACTCCTGTGAACGGTGACATTTTAGCATTGCGTTTTTATCTTTTGAAAAACACAGCAGGACAAGGTCCCATCCTACCCAGCAAAAGAAGTCCCTTGAAAACACCAGGTAAAGAACCTAGCGCTGGCTCCTATTTTAAGCCTTCACAGGATGAAAGCTCTGCAGAGATGCAGGCCTCTCTGGTTACTCTATTTCCTAGGTTTCCCTTCCCTGCTTGATTCTCCTGTTTGATAAGAGATCAGGTAACCATGACAACAGTGCACAATGGAAGGTCTTTCGGGGTGTGTGTGTGTGTGTGTGTGTGTGTGTGTGTGTGCGCGCGCGCTTTGCATAATCCTAAAGATAAATCTGCTCTCTGTTTGACGCTCGCTTCCTTTTCCTACAAACTTTCTCCTCTTTATTTGACTCTGCACAGTGTATCCTGAAGGAAACGCTCCACTTCAAAGGATTTGCTGAGGCCGCGGTGGCTTCCTATTAGTGGCCAGAACGGCTGCATTCTCTGAGGTGCGGATTGCCGGCATGGATTCTCCCCATACACACTTCAAACCAAATTATAGCTTTATTATCCAGTTACTGAAGGCTAGTGAAATCGTGATGGTTCGCTGGGGTGTTGTCTAGCTGAAGATTTATGCGGTCCGAGGAGTGCGGACCATCCAAGATGGAGCCACTATTACGTGGGCTCTCAAAGTTCAGCTCAGAGGCACCGGTCTCCCTGGGATCATGCCAATGGAAACTTAATCTCGTCCACGGGAGATGGAAAAGACATTTCACTCTGTCAGGTTTTGATAAGACAGCTTGACCTAATACTTCTTGAAAAATAAGGACGGTAATATGATTTAATAGAGGGATATTGGCATGCTAAATGACTAGCTTCTATTGTAGGCTCAGAGGAGATTTTTATCCCCTAGAATAGATCCTAGAAAGCTGCTTAGTGATAAGGGTTTCCCGTACAACAAAGCAGATTCTTCAGGTTTCTCCACTAGAGGCTGTATGGAGATTTAGACAAGTGACAAGCAGCATAACTCTTGGGGAAAGCCGAAGAAAGCATCATCAGGGTCAAAATGAGGCCATCGCCTTCGAAGCAGACCCAGCACAGACCCCACACTGTCTTTACCCACCAGCTAGGGTAGTGCCCGGGCAAACTGTATTGATTAGCTGTACTTCCCTGACAGCCGTATCCTGCTCTCCCTCAGGACCACGCTTATATAAGACACACAGAGCTTTCTCCTACGTGCCTACCAATTAAGGGTTATTGAGTTTCATGAGGCTCTTCCAAAGCACCCAGCTCTCTAGTCTTTATTCAGAGAAAATCTCTTGGGACTTGGGGCTCGTGGCAAAGATTTCATAAACAGTAAACATGCAATGAATGTGTTATATGAATCTGTGTCTGTTTGCAGAATACAGAGAGCTGCTGTGCAGTCACATGGTGTCATGATATGGCTGCCACGTAAAACAACTGTCCCTACAAATGACCACCATTTGAGCCACTTCAGTAAGCCTCTTTGTACACAGCAGAAGTGGTGTCCTGCCTGAGGGTGTCCAGCATAGAAGTGGGTGGGTTAGGGAATCAACTCAAAGCAGCCAGGCAAGCATCGAGGCTAGCTTAGCAACCTGGGACTTAACTGGGATTGGGTTGCACACAACCCTTCTTTTAACGAATGCATTCGTCTAACTGGCTGCTTTACCTGAGGTGCAAGGCACACACGCCCCTCTCCAAACAATGAATCTAAAAATCCCAGTCCCCTACCCCCACCTACATTGAGGTACGTGTACTTCCCTCTCCCAATAGTGGAGGTTTCTCCTTCCCTAACAACAATCGAAGGTAGACAGTTTCTATTCAAGAATATTATCAGTGTTTTCTATTTCCGTCCATTTGCCTGCAAAATTCAGGAAGTCATTGCTTTTTACTGATGAGTAGAACTCTAATATGTATATATTCCATACTTTCTTCATTCATTCTTCCATTGAAGGGCATCTAGGTTGTTTCCAGGTTCTGGCTATTACAAACAATGCTGCTATGAACATAGTTGAGCATATACTTTTGTTGTATGACAGGGCATTTCTTGGGTATATTCCCAAGAGTGGTATTGCTGGGTCCAGGGGTAGGTGGATCCCGAAATTCCTGAGAAACCGCCACACTGTTTTCCAAAGTGGTTGCACAAGTTTGCATTCCCACCAGCAATGGATGAGTGTACCCCTTTCTCCACAACCTCTCCAGCAACAATGGCAACGGGTTTTTGATCCTACTGCACGTACTGGCTTTGTGGGAGCCTAGGCAGTTTGGATGCTCACCTTACTAGACCTGGATGGAGGTGGGTGGTCCTTGGACTTCCCACAGGGCAGGGAACCCGGATTACTCTTAGGGATGATGAGGGAGGGGGACTTGATGGGGGAGGGGGAGGGAAATGGGAAGTGGTGGCGGGGAGAAGGCAGAAATCTTTAATAAATAAACAATTAAAAAAAAGAATATTATCAGTGTATCTGAGAATGAGATAAGCCAGGAAGGCCAGTCTGGTGGGAATCAGTTTGGTGTGCATGCGCAGTGGGGAGAACTGTGAACTCAAAGTGAACATTCTGGGGGATTTCTCTGTTCACAGTCTTATGCCTGTGCATACCTGGGTGCTCACAGGACTAAAATCAGGCGCACTATGAGAAGAGGCATGTGCAGTAGGAGAAAAAGGAGCTATCAATCAAAATAGAGACCCACCCAAGCCGCTCTACTTAGTAACCAGCCCCTCCTTCCTTTAGACCGCACAATGGGATGTGGGGACCTTGAGAACCCATCACCTGTGGCCTGCCGGCAGTGTTGACAGTGCCTCCTTTTCTAACCCATGCTACTGCTTCACTCTGAGTAGCATTAGCTTGCTGCTTTTGCACAGCTGTGTGAGCCTAGATCTGAGCACCAAAGCCAAAGGGAGAGTGCTTTTATCTATTTCCTAGAAAGCCATTGGCTGAGAGCAGCTTTGGCCTATTACTTTCTGTGTTTGACTGTTTGAAGGAACAACGACTTTGGCAGCACAATGCCGAGGATGAAGAGTATGGGGAAAAGAAAAAGACCCTGGTGGGTGGTATAGGGAACAGTAACCACACAGGTCCTTGAACAGTTTACACTTAGGTAACCGATGTCAGATTGGCTTTGAATTGTGAATTGAGATGACCCCGGGGGTGAGCTGCTTACCTCTTTTGAGATTTTGTGTCTGTATCTTCCAATGGGATCATCCCACCTCAGAGAGTCATTGTGCAGTTGTGTCAAGCTAAGAACAGCAGCTCACAGCATAGTCAGGGCTCAATCGATGTGCCAAGGTTATTAGGTTTCTCATTCTCCTCTCCCAAAGGGGGCCCAACCCTCAGAGTTGACTTTACCAGTCATTCTGAAGGAGGGATGACTTCCCTGGCCTTGTAGGAGGAGAAGGGTTTGCAAGACAAAGGGTAACCTGGGGGGGAGGGGGGAGGCATAAACAAAACCCTTTGAGATAGGACTTGAGGACAGGTTTGAGGCCTTTAACCATGAAGGTTTCTATTCGCTTAGGATTTTGTTTGGTTTGCATACTGCATCTTCTGATTGTACAGACAGATTTCTCTGAAGGTGATTAAAGCGGCTTATAATAATTACCACTTGGGAATTTAAAAACTGGAGGTCTGCCTGTGTTTTCTTCTCTGTCAACAATTACCAAGATTCTCAGCACACATTGAAGGAGGGGCAAATCTTTGCCTCCTGCTATCTAGCCTGGTCATCCGGCCCTGTATGTTCTATGAGCATAGGGTTTTAGAGCCTCAGGAAAGGGACAGGATGTAGGCCTCCCTCTGTTCATGGTTTAAACAAAGCACATTATTTTTCTTTCCTTTAAATATTTTAAGCTGGAAACCAGCTGGGTTTACAAATAGACATTTCGCTGTCATGCTTTCCCACAAAGGTTCTCTGGGCTGTGCTCATCATCCATTTAGACTCCTCATTGACAGGAGAAAATTTTAAACCCAGAAAAATATGTTTAATTGCTTCAAGCAAAATGCCAAGGTGCCATCTCTCAAAGCTCCTGAGAGCCGTGTGCGGCAAATATGTCTAAATTGGTCATTCTTTGGGCTTGTTGTTTTGAAATAGGAATGCCTACTTTTATGCCAACTTGACAAACAAAACAGTGCCAAACCAAACAGCTGCAGGAATGGGAGAAATACCTGGAAGGCGACGCTGGGCTGCAAATCAAGCCTGCTTTCAGCTGTTACCTTGGGTGGGGAGTATAATGTCCTCCCCACCCTGTGTTTGTCACACATATGTTGAGAAGGTCGAATGGCTGTGTTGGAAAGGGCTGGCTTCAGGACTCGGAAGGCCTGGTGCAAACTGAAAACCCTACAGCAGTTGTAAGAAAGCCACTGTGGCTGTTGCTTGAGAGGTCACTGTTTTCCTGCTCTACTGCTTCTCGGTTTGTTCTGGTAGTTCGCAAAGCCTGCTGTGTGATACCTTGCTGAAGACGAATGGAGACTTCAAGTGGACATAGGAGTCAGTAATCTTTATTTGCACAACATCAGCTTTAACTGCAGAAGGAAAAGTATTTACCTGGGAGCCTGACAGTTCGCATATCACACAGCCTTCACGTGCTGGGTGCATTTCTCTTACAATAGCAGAAAAACTGCCCAACACCGACTCCGTGATTATCACCCATTTCTTGATATGAGCACACGTTGTGTAGTAATTTCCTCCAATATAAAGCATTCTATCCTGCAGGGAAACCCCTTGAGATTTGGGGTGTTCAGAAGGTAAAAGACTCAGAAACTCCACAAGGACTCTGAAACTGACTGGGAGCCCGAGGCTCTCCCTTTCCAAACCTATGCTGTCAGTAAGGACCAATGGCGTGTCTCTCAGCCCAGCCAAGCTGCTTAGAAGAAACACCCTGACCTGCTGAGCTGCCTGAAAGTCGCGCAGTGTGTTCCAGCATTCCAGCTGTGTGCTGAGTCTTGGTTAACGCAGCTGTCTTTGAGTCATTGTCATTTCTGCTCCTGTCAGTCACCCCTCACCCATACTCCTGCAAGGAACCCCAATGAAACTCACTGGCTTGCCATATTGGTCTTGCTTGAATCTTTGCCTTGTTCTGCTGTGAATTCCTTAGCTGAGGTGAGTAGATGCGGATTTGTGTCTCCCCAGGAATAATGTCATACAACTACACATTCTGCCGCACACTCTGTCATGCCTTCCATGTGCTGATGAGCGGGGACAGACACTGTGGGTTGTTCTTCCCTTTTCTTCGTCAGCAACACTTCAGGGTAGGTGGCTGGGCTATGCAGAGAAGAAAGAGGCACGAGAAAGGATTTGCTGGGGTTGAGTTGGCCAGTGCGGGCTTCCTTACGCTGGCAGTTGTGGGATAGTCAGATTTCTCACATGGACTGAATAGGTGGTTTGTGTTGCTTCAAAAACCATGGCTTTCTATGGCATTTGAAGAGTGTTCTGGTTCAGATAGAAAGTATAGTCTCTTGGGGCAGTCATTTTCCTCCCTTGCGCCTTAGTCATAGAGGAAGCAAACTTGCCATCGCTGGATTAGAGTCTTGCTGAACTTCCATGCATGGTTGGTCCCTAGAACTGTTTATAGAATTCTGCCATATGCTACATGTTGATGAAACAGCTTGGAACTGCGGATGCATGTTGCAATTGTTCCCTTTATGAAGACATGCCCAGTTTTGCCATCTTTGCCCATGGCCAGCATGGCCTGAAAATTTACCTGAAGGGGTTGATAGGGAATGCAGAAATGATAGACACACATACAGAAAAGCTGGGATCAGGTAGGCCACATGCTCTATGGAGAAGGGTTAACAGCAGCCCAGTGAGTTTATTATACGCAACGAGAATGAGGAGGAGGAGGAGGGTAGTTGATGTCAACAGGAAGTCTGTGCAGGAGAGCAGCCTCAGGTTGCCGTCATGGTGGAGGAGGAAGCTGTGGTTGATAGTTTCTACACATAATGCCAACGTTCAGGAAGAGGAAGCCTGGCATCCTTCACATGGCCATGGGCAGGTCAATAATATAAATGCATTCAGGACTTCGTCTGTTCCCCCATACACTTCACTTAACTGAATAGAAGTTCAAAGATGATATGAATTTCTATATGAATGCCCACCTGGAGTGGGTAGCCTTCTGAGCTCAGGACTCCGCGTGAATGCGCAAGTCCCTGATGTTTGCATTTTCAGATCGCATGTACTGGTTTACTTGTATTATAACTCAATTTCTTCCCAACCATGTGTTGTCTATAGAGAAGCACATTGTAGAAGGACTCCCACTGAATGAGGGGTTGAGCTGGTCATAGCATTTTTAAAATCAACTTTATTTCACACACACACATATATATATATGACATATATATATATATATATATATATATATATATATATATATCATAGAGAGCTAAGAGATGGCTCAGTGGTTAAGAACAACACTCGCCACACCACATGGTGGTTCTCAACTATCTAAATTCCAGTTCCACGAGATTTAACACCCTGTCCTGTCTCTGTGGAACTGCATGAGATCCATAGATACATATAGAGGCAAACACTCATACACATGAAATAAAAGTAAATAAAACACGTGTACAGTTTACTTAAGGCAAATGTGCAGTTAGATCATTTTTAGTAAATGTGTACAGTTGTTCATCCCTTACCACATAGTTCCAGTTTTAAAACCTCTCATAGTCTCAAAACATCACATCCTACCTAGTATTATCAAATGTATACTCCAAAGCTTAAGAAGACAGCAACACCCACAGGCAAAACCACTCCTGGTTCTATTAGGCAGCCATCCATTCTGACATGGGAACCTTGGCTCCGGTAGAGGAACTGGTTAGTGAAGGACTTGAACCACCACTTGTTTATAAAAATGCCTTTGTGTGACTTAGGAAGGCGTCCTCTCCAGAGGTAGTCTCATGGTTTAGTCTGGACTGTATTTCAACCTTTGCTTCTTTTTACCTCCTCCTCTAACCCGGGGTTTCTTTACCCATCACAAGCTGTAGAACTGTACCTAGTGACTTTGAGAAAGCTGTTTAGTGATGAAAGTGAGGAAGGAGCATGAACTAGGTCCATGCTCCTGGGGATCTCAGGCAGCTGGTCAACCTTTTGAAGCCACTGTTTCCACAACGACACAAGGCACCAATGCAAGACTTCCGGTTCACAATACTCAAAATCGTTAATGATTTCCATTGGCTGAAAAGTGTTTCATGTGTGGTTATTTTGAAGACGGGGCCCAATAGTAGCCATTTGGGGGAAGTTATCAAATGTTTTCAACCAAGCTCCTTGATAGACCACACTCCTAACTCTCTTTCCTATTTTAGAACTAACAACAAGTACATAGAATTTTCATTTAAAAATTTACTATATGAACAACCTGGATAGAGCACTGACATTTTGTAAGTCCATTCTCTTCTTCCTCTTCTCCCCCCCAATTCTTTTTTAAATGTCTTTTAACTAGCTTGTTTAGAAACTGCCAAGTTCCGTCAGTTGTTTTCACTCCATCCACAAAGTTTAAGTTTTAATCTGGAATGATAACATTTGTCCCTGGGAATTGAGGAAATGCATTCATTTAAAATAACAAAAATGAAGTCAGGGCTCTCTCAGACTTCTCTCACATCTTTCCTGTTTCTTATGTTAAGTGTTTGTTGTTGTGGGATATTCAAGTATGCAAAGACATGTTACATTTGTTTATGTTGGGGGATATCACTTTAACCCTGAAAAGCTGTGTTACATTCGTTTTGCTGCACCTGTTTAACGATGTAAGGATGTCTTTCCTTTGTCTCTGATGCATTTATTTAATTATAAAAACCTGTGTTGCTATTGCACCTTGCCTGCCTAAGACACCTGATTGGTCTAATGAAAAGCTGACTGCCAATAGTCAGTAGAGGGATAGGTGAGTCTGGCTGAGAGAGAATAAATAGGAGGAGAAATCTAAACTTGAGAAGAAAGAGGAAGATGAGAGGAAAGTACAAAAGAGAAAGAGAGAGATGCCTGAGGGCCAGTCAAGAAACAGCCAGGAGATACAGAGGAGGACATATAGAAAGAAAGGTAAAATTCCCCCAAGGAAAAACATAGATGAAGAGAAACATGGTAATTTAAGTTTAAAAAAAAAAAAAAAGCCAGAAACAAACATAAGCTAAGGTCGAGCATTCATAACTAATAAGTCTCCATGTCATGATTTGGGAGCTGGTTGGTGGCCCAAGAGAAAGCCTGCTGCAGTTTGTTATATGTTAATAGGTGTTGGAATCTCTGACCCAACTGTGATGTCACAGAAGGATGATGAATCAAATGTGGGTTCCGTCCTCAGGCTATTTGGTCCTGGGTGTTAATTATGAAGTAAGTTGGGTTTTCAATGAAGCAGAGGGAAGTGACAGCTGGAACATCAGTGTCTACACTGGATTCTGTCACCAATGAAGGGCTATCACGAGCCTTCGTATTTAACATCTGAGTGACAGCATGTAATTGAACTTAGAGACTTTTCTAGTTAAAATAAGTATTAAAAATAATTGTGCTCCTAAAGGTTCTATAACCACACAGTGCCACTCACTGGTGACTAAGTGTTCAAATAATGAGCCGATGGGGGAACATCTCTCATCCAAACTCTACACCTTTGGATTTCAGAAGATTCTGACTGGGGATTTGCAAAGTAGAATGCTCAACCCACCATATTAAGAGGTAGGGTCGTTAGACAGTAACAAACAAAGTCTTGCTGGAGGAGAATTTGACTGGGAGTGGATTTTTAAGGTTTGTAGCCTTACCCTACTTCCTCTTCTCCCTCTCTGCTTCTCACGGGTAGAGGAAAATGTGGTCAGCCAGCTTCCAGTTCCACAATAGATAGAATCTATCCCTTCATATAAACCAAATAAATTCTTCTTCCCTAAAGTTGTTGTTGATCAGGGTATTTTATCCCAGCCATAGAAATGTGACTAACATTCTAACCCAGTGGTTCTCAACCTGTGGATCACAACCCCTCCAGTGGGTCAACTGACCCGTTCACAAGGGTTGCCTAGCAGACGTTCACATTAGAATTCATAACAGTAGCAAAATTACAGTTATGATATAGCAATAAAATCACTTTATAAAAAGAGAAAAAATAGTTTTATGGTTGGGAGGGAGTTCACCACAACATGCGGAATTGTATTAAAGGGCCACCCCATTAGGAAGTTTGGGAAACGCTGTTCTAACCCATTAAGTCTTACCATGTAGTCAAAGCTGGCCTCAAACTAACTGCGCATCCCTAGGAGGTACTCATGTTTATGATCCTTTTTCTGAACCCGAACCCCAAGTGCTGGGGTTTAAGTAGGTGATCCCTGGCTTGGGTTTGTATTTTTGAATTAGTCAATCAGAATGGGCTTTTTGAACTTTTTTTTAATTAAAAATCTGAAATATTCTCGGTCCCGAGCACTTTGGACAAAGGAAACTCAAGATGAATTTTGGAAGGTCATGAGCCTTCAACACAGTAACCACAGAGGTCATGGTCTCACCCAGAAGGTTTCACTACACACCTTTAAAATAGAACAAGCTTTCAATAAGACACAATTAGAACACAATTGCCATGTCTATAAAGAAAGGAGTAGTAATTTCTCAAAATCAAAAATAATGAATTAGTAGTAAAATTTCCCCAATTATGTATTCTTCTCCACTGACACAAGATTCCAATAAAGCCCATAATTCTACAACTCGTGACACTGTCTCTAAGGCCTCTCTAACCCAGTGGTTCTAAAATATGATCCCCAGATCTGAAGCCACCATATCACCTGGGAACTTACTGGTGATGCAACTGACTCAGAAAGCCAGGATAGGGACTTCACAAGTAGCCCTCGGGGGAATTCTGTTGACAGCAAGGTTTGAGAAGTAGTAACTTTTAGGTTGTCCCTGACTCCCTCCCTCTTTCTGCCTTGTTTTGTGCACATTTGTTAAAAAAAAAAAAAAATGCTTGCTTGCCTTTGTGATGGCTGGTTCTGTCAGTTTGACAGGATTGAAAGATCCACAGAATTGGGAAGCACATTTTCAGATGTGCCCATGAGAGTGTTTCTGGGGGAAGTTGGCATGCAAGCCAGCAAGCCAAGTAGAGAACATCCATCCTGAATGTGGGTTGCACTATCCCACATCCCTGAAGGCCAGGATGGAACAAAACCACTTGGAGAAAGGAGAAGGCAAGTAGACCACAAGGAGTTGGTAAACTTTCCTGCTGCTGTCTCCCGTGGATGTCAGGCCCTGGCTTCTTCAGCCTTTGGATGCCCACTTGAGCCAGCAGCTCTAAGGGAGGGGTCTTTCAGGCCTTCAGCAGTGGATGGGTTGCATCATTAGCCCCTTCTCACTCTGAATCTTTCAGCTTCGTGGACCAAGTAGCTACTTCTCTCTGGCCTAAAGACAGCCATGGTGGGACTATTTAGCCTCTACATGTAAGAGGCCAATGTAATAAACACCCTCTATACATATTCTATTAGTTCTGTTCTATTCCTTTGGAAAGGCCTGTTGGTAATGCAGCCCTGTATGGTTTTATACAATCTGAATCTCACAAGACAGATTTGTGGATGCTTTGCATTTCCCCATCCCCACATAAGATAGGCTGGCTTTGAACTTCCAATCATCCTACCTTGGACTCCTATGTACTGAGATTACAGGTGTGCAATACCACACCTTGTAGAATGTCTTATTGCAACAATTTGCCAATTATGTCTTAAAGAAATGAGCCAGTGCATATGTTTGCTGTGTGTAGATCTATTAGGAGACTAAGTGAGCATGATAGACAGTTGACAGGATTGGCTACTTTTGTTTTGCCTCATAAGAGCATCCCATAATATTACATTTTAGGATCACTCAACCTTGTGCTTGTTATTGAAATTGAAATGCAGTCAGCCCTCCTTCCTTAAGGTTCTATCTGTGGATTCACCCAACCATGAACCAGAGCAATTTGGAAAAATTGCATCTGAGCTCGACACATGCAGACTGTTTTCCTTGTCGCTATTTCCTGTACCATCCAGCAGAGCAAAGGTTTTCACAGCGTTTACTGTGTAGTAGATATAGGCAATCCAGAAATGATTCACAGTATGGAAGTTACACATAAGATACCGCATATAAAACAGCTTTTTATGCTAGAAACTTGAATATCTGAGGGGTTTGGTGACCTTGAGAACCCTGGAGATAATCCCCGTGGACTCTGGGGTTTGATTGTATTCCATTTTCAGACTTAATATGATGCCACTTCACTGAATTGTAGGCTTTTAAAGGCATTAATGAAAAGCTGGCACACCCAATGGTAATGTAATGGTAAGACAGCTCCTTGCCTGATTTATGTCGCTACAGTATAAACAGTCTCTGATGGGCTACCAATGTGAGGCCATTGAGTGCAGGCTTGAGAACAGAGGGGTGCGGTCCTCAGTTAACACCCAACTGCAGTACATGTTGCCACAGCCAACTTACGCTCTGCTGTACTGTCTGTAATAACTTAGGTGGTTTGGACAAACCCCCTTACTTTCCTTGGCTTTCTAAATCTGATAGCACTTGTAATTCCATGTGTCACCTTGGCTGAGCATAAGGGTCAGACTTTTAGTCAAACATTACCCTGAGTGTTTCTGTGCCAATATTATTAGCAGGATTTTTGATGATTTTTAATTTGCAGCAATATGTTAGAAATTATGCCTTATGACCAGTAGCTCAAATGCAGCTCTCTTCTGTAACAAGTTTGATACAAAACTGTGTATTTTAAAAATCATTCCTTCATTATTAAACTAAAAGTGTTTTAGGTAAAATTATTGCCAACAGTCTGACGGCTAGAACTGGCACAGTGTTTTGCCGCATTCCAGTGGAAGGCCACATGCCTGAGGATACATGGGCAACACAAATTGGCCTTGATGGGGTAGGGGGAAGAGGACACAAAGTTCATGGGTAGATTTGGGAGGAGTTGGGGCAGGGATTTGAGAAGAAAAAGAAAATACTTGTTAAAAATAACTGGACTGTAGTGATATTTCATTTGTATTTTAATAAATAAAAGCTTGCCTGAAGATCAGTGCAAAGCAGCCATATCAGTCAGCCATAGAGGCCAGACAGCGGCCACACCTTTAAACCCAGTAGCCATACTACTTAGCCATAGAGAGGCTGGGTGGGGATGGTGCACACTTCAGTCCCAGTGCCCGAGATGAATATAAGGCAGGATGAGACAGGAATGCATCCTCTTTCAGTCTAAAGATTTCATAGAGGTAAGAGCTCTCTAGTGGCTTGGCTGCTTTGCTTTTCTGATCTTCAGGTTGAACCCCAATATCTGTCTCTGGGTTTTTATTATTCATGCTACATTTGGCACCCAACATTTGAGGCACAAATTTACAAAAAAGCTGTTTGCTATTTGCTGTGACTTTTTAGTCAATGACATAGGCCAGAGCTGCATGTGGGGCTCGAGCTTTCTTTTCTTTTTTCCCCAAGCCTCTGAGTGAGTTTGGGATTTTCCTGTTGTAGCCTCTCTGAAACAATCTCCAGCTGCCACCCAAACTTCAGATGCACCGGGCCTCCAAATTGTACAGGACTCACTGGCCCTAGACTGACTGGTTCTGCCTTCAGGCAGCCCCTACCACATGTGCTCCTCTCTCTGTCTCTCTCTCTGTTTCTCTCTGTTTCTGTCTCTGTCTCTCTCTCTCTGTTTCTCTCTGTCTCTGTCTCTCTCTCTCTGTTTCTCTCTGTCTCTGTCTCTCTCTTTCTGTTTCTCTCTGTCTCTCTCTGTTTCTCTCTCTCTCTCTCTCTCTCTCTCTCTCTCTCTCTCTCTCTGTCTCTTTGTCGTCTCTCTCTCTCCTATGGGTTGTGGGCTCTCCCTGAACCCCTTTCTCAGGATGCTGTCAAACTAGATAGCTTCCTTGAAATCCTGTCAGGCTTTTACTGTCCTATGCAGCAGCAATAAACCTCACATCTTCATCAACATTGTCAGTGGATTTGATAAGACAATTGGAAATTATTAAGGGAGGAATTAGTTAAAAGAGAGAGTTTTTTTCTTTATTAAAAATGGGGAAAAACCATTATAATGTAGGGATTTGGGTTTCTTCATGATAAAATGCTAGACAGTTTGAAAATGGAACAATTAAATGACAGGATATCTAATATAGAAGAGATTTATTTAATGTCAATTGTAAACATTATCAACTTTATCACTTTTGTCTTGTCAATAAACAAGTTGGGTAATCTAAGTGCTAAAATACAGGGCTCAGAAAAGCTTAATAAAACAGATCATAGAGACATTCAAATCCAGACAGAGGAATTTAATGGAGAACCGGTTTCAGTGTTGCATTATAAGAATAGAGAGAAACAGCCTAAGGTTTACAGACAACCAATCTTAATATATCCAATAAACTTACGGGAATTTACAAATGAAAAAGACTCTGTTATAGCTAATGGAATTCCTGTGCCAATGTTAGATTTAAGGAGACTCATGGAAGCAAAAGTCTCATATGGCGTGCATTCACCTTTTGTGAAGTAAATGTTAAACTCGAGGTCAGTTTGTAATAGAATTATCCCTAAATTGAATAAAATTTATTAATGATGTTTACGAGCCTGGTCCAAAATTATAATGGAGCACCTGGTTCAGAGAAGAGGCTAAGACTATGAAAAATGGAATAAAGCTAGAGGAATGGAAATCTCCCAAGATCAAATTCTTAGAGAAGGGGACTGTGCTACTATAGAAAGGCAAGCTGTATATGATGACCACACTCTGGATTTATGTCATGCAGCAGCATCTTTCAATGTTTGGGACAGAATTGGAGAAATAGGAAAGAAAATTGAGCCATTTACTAAAGTTTTACAGGGCCCAAAGGAAGCCTTTATGAATTTCTTACAAAGAATGACTTCAGCAATAAATACAATGATACCAAATTCAGAAGACAGACAAAAAAATAACTGAATCTATGGCTTTTGAAAATTCCAGTTTTCTATGCAAAAGGATAATTAGGTTGTTAAAGGCAAGGTCAGCACAGATACAATTAATATTGAATCTCATGACCATGATGTTGCATGGATAGAAGAGTTGATTTCCAGAGGTTTAAGAAAAAAAATTAAAATGTCAAATATTATAATTGTGGCAAACAAGATCACCTTAAAAGGGATTGTAGACAGGGCATTCCTAGAAACAATGTTCTTTTCTAAGAAGAATCCATTCAGAATTCCCCTCCCTTCTGGATTATGCAGAAGGTGTGGCAAAGGCAGATATTAGAACAATAAATAAATGTAGGTCAACGAGGAATATTCAAGGTAATCCTTTGCCATTAGGAAACTCTGTGAGGTGCCCCTCCCAAGCCCCTATGCCAAATCTGGTTCAGTTTTTCCTGCCATCATAGATAAAACTGCTTCCCAGAGCAATTAAAGAATCTAATGCCTATTGTAAGAAACCATACTGCTTTGGATAATAAAAACTATAGAAGAGAGAACAAAAATTTCAGGAGAAACTATACAGTGAGTATTTTTGGAAACTTCAATAAATGAACAAAGACCAAAATTAAAAATACAAGTAAATGACATTGTCATTAAAGATCTGGTAAACACAGGTGCAGATGTAACAATAAGAATCTTGGCATCCAAATTAGACTCTTAAGACTGTAAATGTTCAGTTTTTAGGGACTGAAACTTTATCTCAGGTAAATCAGAGAGGAAGATGGGCCAAATGTATATGGCCAGAAGGACAGAGAGGAATATTAAAACTATATGTTGCTATAATAGTAATGATTTTGTGGGGATGTGATTTGTTACAGCAATGGAATACTCATATTAACATTCTCCCAACATTAGAAACCAAACATAAATTAATGTACATTTCTCACAGTTTTAGAAGTCACTTTCTTGCAGTTTCTGCTTACTCAGTTAATATTATTTTCTTCTTGGGTCTCTGAGGGAGTTGAAGACTAGATAGTTATAGTTTTCCTTGTTTACCTGATGCAGAAAGAAAGTTGTAATAGAAAGTGAATTAGGTACAAAACTTTGGACTCACCAAGATAGGATAGATATGGAGTATTTTCTATGAATTTATCAAACGCAAATGGACTAGACATTGTTGGTGTATTTATTGCCTTATATTGTATATAGTTGTTTTACTTATTGTATATAGTTTTCTTATATTATTTATAGCCTTCTTTTTTATTTTAGGCCAGAAAAAGGAAATGTAGTGATATTTCATTTGTATTTTAATAAATAAAGCTTTTCTGAAGGTCAGTGCAAAGCAGCCACACAGACCAGGCAGTGGTAGCACACACCTTTAATCCCAGCAGCCATACTACTTAACCATGGAGGCTGGGAGGTGGTAATGCAGGCCTTTAATCCCAGCACTAGAGAGGAATATGAAGCAGGAGGAGACAAGAACTCACCCTCCTTCAATCTGAAGATTTCAAAGGGGTAAGAGCTCTTTAGTGGCTTTGCTGTTTTTGCTTTGTTGTTCTTTAGGTTGAACCCCAATATCTGTTTCTAGGTTTTTTAAATCATGCTACACTGGACAGAGGCAATTTCTAAGTAGAAACCACCCACTGTATCTCCGAGTTGAACTAAAGGAGGTAAGGGCTAAAAGGAATTCTAGGCAACTTATTTGGGTATTTTTCTTCATGTGTGTGTGTGTGTGTGTGTGTGTAAGTCAGAGGACAACTTATAGGAGTCTATTCTCTTTAAAAATGTGATTTCTGGGATTCAAATCAGATCATCTGGATTATGTAACAAGCACTTTTATCCAGTGAGCCATCTTACTGGCCCAAGAAACCAATTTTGGATGCTCATTAGTCCAAGACAAAAAGAAAAAGGACTCCCAAGTTTTTAAGTTATTCAACATTGCCACGAGAATCCTACTTGGGAATCATTTTAAGTAGATAACTATTTGTTTATCTACTTCCAAATACCACAGTAACAATGGCTACAGAATGAATGAAGGCATACTTCGTGTGATTAAGTCTGCTTGTATTTTTTGAAATATCACATCGTACAAATGGACGATATCTGGTGGACAGAATTAGTAGGTGTATATAAAAATACTGCTTATTGAACACTTGTCTGAACATTTTACGTAAGAACATTTTACATATTTGACCCTCACAACAACCTTATGAAGTTGGAGCTATTATTAAAACCCACTTTACAGGGGGAAATTGGTGACCAAGCATTATTAAATAAATGTCACCCTTGGGGCTGGAGAGATTGCTCAGTGGTTAAGAGCACTGGCTGCTCTTCCAAACGTCCTGAGTTCAATTCCCAGCAACCACATGGTGGCTTACAACCATCTGTAATGAGATTTGGCGCCCTCCTCTGGCGTGTGGGCATACATGGAGGCAGAACATTGTATACATAATAAATAAATAAATCTTAAAAAAATAAAATTAAAAAAATGTCACCCATGTGTTGAAGCAGAACCAAGATTTATAACCTGACAGTGACCTTAGAGACCATGTTTGTAGTAGGTGCTCTACTGATCCCTCACTCAGTAGGTGCATGGCTAAAGTTGGGAGGTGGCTCAGAAATGGGGATCTTGGTCTTGGAATAGTTATTCTATGATGTTTTCTAGATGTTGTCAAGCCACAAGGACCATTTTTTGAAGGCTATTTTAAAAAATAATTTCAGATAAACTAATGTTAGCCATTCTGTTTGTTAGAGTCCTTGGCTTCCAAATTATCCAGAAGTAGCTTCAAATTGCTTCAGTAGAAGGGTATAACAAGGGGAAGGGAAATGAGCTGTGACTGAAGCCAAGACCACTGCCTTGATCTCTACACCATGTTTAACCGGGTTGGTGAAAAGTCGCTTCTGTGTCCCTGACTCATGGGCAGCAGTGGGCAGAGATCTCAGTATGAATCTGTATATCTACAGTGTTCTATTGAACTCTGGATGCCTGGTTTCTATTCTGCTGAGTAAAAAAGGAGAGATCACAGCAAACCGCAGACTGTCTTCTATTTATTAAACCTGCCAGATTCCTCCTAAGAGCAGAGGAATGGTCAACAGTGGGATTAGCTGTGCCTTCTCTGGCTTGCTAGCCTGAAGCAGAACAACAGTGGATTCAGCACTGATCCCCAGCTCCCTGAAGAGCTGGGCCCCCTTAGGCTTCCAGTCTCATACACCTTTGGTCTTTCACAACAACGGTGCCACTTTTTGTAATGAAACTGTCACCATGGCAGCACCCCAAGCCCTTTGGATCTGGGGACTGCAGTATTCCAACCTCTCCCCAGTAATGAATGAATGCAAATTCCAAGTATTTACAGGACAAGAAGTAACAGGTGTGTAGTGCCGATAAGGAGACAATTCTCACCAGTTTTTCTGCACTTAAATATCACACTTCAATACCGATCTTGTGGATAGAGTTTATTCCCTTGGCTTTGAGACATTCAGGAAGTCTGTTTTCCTCTACTTTGCTTACATCTTTCTCTACTTGGATTCTTCTCTGACTCCCCCTACCCAGCACACACACCCTGTGTTCCTGGAATGCTTGCTATTTTTGCACTGCAATCCTTTAAAGTCTCTTAATTCATTTGTCATGGGGAAAACAGTCCTTTACACCCTCATATGTATAGGTAACAGATAATATACAGAAGACAAATATGAATAGAGGAAGCATGTCACTGCAGGGACAAACAGAGCTTCTAGGGTTTAGTGGCCGGATTTGCCAACAATTTTCATGTTCCAAAGATTGTAGATTTTTAACCTGGCAGAAAAACACTAAACATTTATACACAACTCGTTTATGAGATGGTTCCTGGTAAGGAACCATACTAAAGCCAAGTGCAGAATTGCTTGGGTCCTGCCAGTAAGGAGTTTTTGGTCTGGTAGGAAAGCATGGATGATATGATTTAAACAACCATATTGCAGGTAAGATAGCAATACGGCTAAGAAATGCAGGAATAGATGGAAGTGGACATCAGATTGCTTTACTATAGAGAAATCAACCATGAATAAAAATAAAATACGAATACAAATTTTTGAGTGGGAGTTAACCCAGAGGTCCATCTGATGCACTTTATAAATGAAAAAAAGTATATCCACATAGAAATGGGAAGCTGTATCATCTAATTGTGGCAGAAGTGAGTCTAGAGATTAGGTCTCTAGATTTCTATCATAGTACTATTCCCTCTAAAAATTAACTTTCTCCACAACCCAAGAACATGGGAACATAAGTTGAATACAAATTAGCAGTAGCCAGTGAAGTGTGTCCTCCTCCTCTGCCCTCTCTCTGTCTGTCTCTCTGTGTCTGTGTGTGTGTGTGTCTGTCTGTCTGTCTCTCTCTCTCTCTCTATGTGTGTGTGTGTGTGTATGCACATATGTATAGACATTGGAGTTCTATATCCGGTTTTGTCTTCTTTTGCTCCCCACCATGCTTCTTGAGATGGGATCTCTCGCTGAACCTAAAGCTCACTAATTGAATAGATGTGTGTCTTAATCTCATTTCTATTGCGGTAGAGTATTTAAATGTGAAGCAAAGTGAAATTGCCACAATCAAGGCATTTCATAAAATCATATAATTGCTTAAAGTTCCAAAAGGTTGGAGTCCATTGCCATCATGGTGGGAAGCATGGCAGAAGGCAGAAAGGCACAGTGAGCAGTGGCTGACATTTCATATCTTTGAAAGTTGGAGGCAGAGAGCAAGAGAGGTTGGGCCTTGCTTGGGCTTTTGAAATCTTAAAGTCCATTCCCAGTGACACACCTCCTCCAACAAGGGTCATTCCTTCTAATCCTTCCCAAACAGTTCCACCAATTAGGGATCAAGCATTCAACATGAGGAGGGAGAGGACATTCTCATTTAAACCACCATAACTGGTTAGCTGGCAAGCCTCCAGGATATGTCTATCTCTGCCTCCTAGATCTGAGATTATAGGCATGTACCACCATGCTCAGCTGTTTGCCTGGGTGCTGGGGACTAAATGGGTCAGTGAGTACTAGCATGCTACATTGCAGAATATCCAACTTTGGCTCCTAACACCCACATTGGGTAGCCCACAGTTGCCTGTAACTCCAGTTCCAGGAGAATTCTTTCTTCTGGCCTCCATAGGCACTTATACTCAATGTACATAACTTCCTCCAGATACACACAGAATGGAAAATAAAATCTTTGGGGGAAAATGTCGTAATTGGAAAATATGATAGAAAAGACAGGAAAGAACTGTTTGATTAATCAGCTTTGGTATTTTTGAGTGACATTTCCTGGAGAGATGTGAAAAGGCACGCATCTATTCACACCTGGCAGGGCCCCAATGGCAGACCTAAGAAGCAATTCACACCTGGCAGGGCCCCAATAGCACTATGAAGCAATTCTGCACCCAAGTCTGCACTGGTTAACCAATGAGTGATTGTCTTTCAAAAGCTGCTTCCTGCAGCTCCCTGCCCAACTTACAGGCAACTCTACCTAAAAGTCTCCTCTTCTTAGCGACTGTCTCCTGTTTTTATAACCTTGGGGCAGAACTTGTGGGTTTTCCAACACTCTGAGACCCCTGAGCCCGGTAAGTTTTCTTAGCTTCTGGAGTCAGCTGAACTGCTCTTTTCCCTCCAGGGCTGAGTGTTTCATTAGAAGGAAATGGTTCTACAATAAGTGGAGATTTATTTTGTTGTTGTTTGTTGAAATAGCTCTATTATTCTATTTCCCTTGTGTGCTGGTTAGGTGTTTTTGTTTGTTTTGGTCAACACAAGCTAGAGTTGTCTGGGATGAGGAAGCATCAGCTGAGAATTGCCTCTATCAGATTGGCCTGTGGTCAAATATGTAGGTCATTTTGTTGATTGATGATTGACATGGGAGGGCCTAGCCCACCATGGGTGGTGCCGCCTCTGGACAGATTGTTTTGAGTTGTATAGGAAAGTCAACTGAGCAAGTCATGAGAAGCAAGCCAGTAAGCAACATTCCTCCATGATCTCTGCTTTGGTCCCTTCCTCCATGTTCCTGCCCTGAGTCTCCTTCATTCTAGATTGTAAGCTGTAAAATGAAATGAACGAACCCTTTCTTTTTCAAAATGCATTTGGTCATGATGTTCATCATAGAAATAGAAAACAAACTAGAACACCTTGCTAACACAGCATTTACTATGTGGTCCAGACTGGCTGCCAACTCACAACTCACAACAATCTTCCTGTTTCAGCATCTGGAGTTCTAGGGTTACAGGTATACGCATCTAGCTTTGATTCATTTCTTGAAAGAACTGCATCTAACGGAGCGCTATGGAAAATAAAGGACTGAGAAGTGAAAGCCCATGAAAAGGATTCAGAAATAGGATATTAAGTCTGTAAAAAGATTTAATAGAAAATTTCTTTAGCTTCAGAGACCAGGGTGTTCCCAGCAGCTGCTTCTGTCTCTCCAGAAGGTAGAGAAAAGAACCCTGAAAAACAAGTCCAAAGGTTCGAGTTGACCTAAGCAGAGGGTCTTTCATCCGGAGATCAGATTACATGGAAAATGGGAAGCTGCAGAGTACTGTAGTTGTCTTTTTTATTTTTTTTTCATTTATTTTACATACCAACCACAGTTTCCTGCTGTGGAATAATCCTCTTGTATACTGTAAAGATTTATCTCTCAAATTGGTTGAATAAAACACTGATTGGTCAGTAACCAGTTGGGAAGTATAGGTGAGCCACCAATCTAAGTATGATGGGAGGAGGAAGGGTGGAATCAGGAGTTGCCAGGCAGATGCAGAGAAAGTAGGAGATGAATGTTTCATGCTAATAAAGGTACCACCATGTTGCAGAGAATAAATAAGGAATATGGGTTAACTTAAAATGTAAGAGCTAGTTAGTGATAGGCCTGAGCTATCAACCAAGCATTTATAATTAATATAAGCCTATATGTGGTAATTTGGGAAGTGGCTGCCAAGAATTTGGGAACAGGAGGATGGGACAAAAAACTCTGCTTACAGTTTATCTTCCCTCCTCTCTTCCAGTTCCCTCCCCCACCTCCCATCAACCCTCCCCATCCATTCAGAAAGATGCAGGCCTCCCATGGCAGTCAATAAAGCATGTCCTATCAAGTTGAGGCAAGACCAAGCTCATTCCCCAACCATAGGGTTGTCTTTTCCTTTGGTTTTATACACAGAGAATCAATCACCTCCCTGAGTCCCACAGATCTACCCAGAAGTGTGTATGAAACTCAAGGACTCTCAAGGCTTCTTCTCAGAAATTCAGAAGGTCACTCCAATCCCAATATCCACGGTTTATTGACCTTATAAATAACCGGAAACTAAATGATAAACTAGAGTGTGACATGACATTAGCACAGACCAAGAACAGGCAGTTCCCTAAGTCAGGAGTCCATAAGTATATTGTTCTGTTCATGGCTCGTTTTTCTTATTATTGTAATTCAGTTTATAGCGCTATGATCAAACCCAGAGCCTTGCTCATGCTGGGTAAGTGCTCTACTACTGAGCTTCACTCCTGACCCTAACAAGTAGCCATTTTTTTAAAGCCAAACCTAAACAAGATTCTTGTCATTAGAGCTCCCCACGCAGTCTTCAGAGCCAACTCTCTCCCATTCTCTCCCTCTTCTCAATAACAGTCCTCAACCCAACTCTGTCACAGACTAGTTTTCAAATTATTACCTGAAAATGCCATAAGTCCCTGACTCCCTAAACCAGACAGAATCTTCTAGAAAGTTGGAAATAGAAATCCAGGGTTCATTTCTCAAGATTACTATTTAGTTGGTAGAGAGTGGTACCCAAGCACTGATAATTTTGAAAAAGCACTTCATATGATCCCAGGGTCTGGGGTTAAAGAGAATTTGCTTGTGCTATTCTCTCTTGGAGGTATTTTCATTTTAATTTCAGAACCTTTTGAAAAAGTCTGGAATCTCTTGTTTGGAAGCTTTAGAATCTCTACACACTCATATAAGGTGGTAAAGCTTCTAATATAGATGGGAAGAGAATTCAGAGTTCTTTTTTTTCCCACCCAATTGTTGATTGGAGTCTTCCTGCCCTGCAGAAATGACTGTATCCTTAGTCCTGGAAAATGTCACCACAGTGACACTAAGAAAGCTAAGGGAAAGAGCAAATTCTCAGATACACAGGGCCTGCGCAGCATCCCCGAGAAAGGATGGAGGGAAGCACGCAGAGCTGATATGTCAGTAGATCTGCTTCCAGAGAGTCCTGTTTTGCTGGATCCTTATAAACTGCTCTCAAATGAATTCCTATCTCAAAACTGAAAATAATCATTTAAATTGAGAGTTCTTCATTGAAAATTGCTTTGCTATTTAAGCTCTTTCCCCCACTGCCACTAAGGTCGAAGTTAGATATAAAAGATAGGCAACTAGACATGTTTATTTCCCTCATGTGCCATTTTTAAAAGGTCACTTAAAAGAGTTGGGTGATGGGTGGTGGCACATGCCTTTAATACAGCACTCAGGAGACAGAGACAGGTGGGTCTCTGTGAGTACAAGGCTATCCTGGTCTACAGAGCAAGCTTCGGGATAGCCAGGACTCCAGAGAGAAACCCTATCTCAAAAAAACCCAAAAGTATAAAAAGAATAAATGAAAAGATCACTTAAGGAGCCTGCAGGGCAATACGGAAGGAAGCCTGTAGAACACACTGGATGTGGAGTGTCTACAGTCCTTCATGCCATCTCCAGACTCACAGCCATGATAGGTAATCAGTGCCAGTAACTGAGTATCCATCATTGATAGGGACACACGCTTTTCTTGGCTACTCCTCATTAATGTTAGTAAGACCCAAGTAACGGTCGTCAGCTTGTAATGGTTCCAAAAAAGCACGGCGGTCTTTACTGCTCTTCCATAGTCTTTGCTTGGTTTCTTCTTGGACACATAACTTCTTAGGTACATAATGGGCTACCCAACCAATATTGGAGCTAGGTATGACTGTGGGTTAAATTGCTCCCCATGAAACGGGAGCAAAGTGATGTAGGTACTGCTTCCCTTCCTTCACTGAAGGGAATTGTTTACCCGGGTTTCCCCTTTCCTGTAAAATAGAATGCTAGTGAGCCATCTGGGCCACCTGGAAGTGGTGCATGGCTCAGAGGAGCAGAGAAAGTTCAAGGGAACATGGGACCCTGAGGAATCTCATCTCAAACTAAAATACTCACCTTGGGGTGGTTACATAAGAAATCAGCCTTGGCTTTATTAAATCTACTGTATTATGGTCTCCTTATAGCTTCCAAAACTTTACACAATTCATATAAATAGTTATAAGATGCCACTTGAGGAAGAGAGGGAAATTGGTTTTCTCTACTGTACTCCCAAACACAATGGTCCTCTGACTTCTAACACAGACCCCATGAAACTGCACACCTCTTTAGATGGCTGTTGTGTGTGCTTCTCACCAAATGACTATACATCGGGGTTCCTAACACTTCCTCTTTCAATCATTCACATGTTAGAATGGCTCAGAGAACTCAGAGAAACCTGTTTGTCCATTTGTTATAAAGGGCATTGATGGAAAAGCCATTAGTCAAAGTGGGGGGAGGAGGCGTAGAGATCTCTTGACTCCTGTTGGCCAGTCCCCTACCTTCCAGTATTGTGAAACGTGGAAGCTCTCTGAACCTTGTCCATTTGAGTTTATCTGGAGTCCTACTTAAATATGCATGATAGATTAGATTTAATCATTGTCCATTGCTAATTAACTCAAATTTTAACCCTTATTATGGCTGAGAATAAAATCGACCCCTCAAAGGTTTGTGTACTAGAAGCTTGCTCTTCAGTGTGGAAGGATTAGAATTTTATTAGGCAAGGCTTAGCATAGAGTAATTGGGTCAATGGGGGTGCGGCCTTTGGGGAAGGATTAAAGTAGTTCTCTTGAGACCCAAATTAGTTCCCTCAAGTGCAACTCACTAAAAGAACAAAGCTTGTGGCTGAATCTCTCTGGCTTCCTGCCTCATGTGACCTCATCTGCATATGTGACATCACCTCCCAGAAGGCTCTCACCAGAGGCCCAAATCTAGGGATTGCCCAATCCTGGATGTTCAGTTTCTGAAACTGTGAACTGAGAAAAATAAACAGCCTCCCCAACCCTTTCCTTTATATATTACCCAGCCTTGAATATTTTGTTACATTAACTGAAAGGAGGCTAATACAATCCTTCCTACGTGGAAGATCTAAGAGTGGGAATGAAAGTTTCAATGCATTGATGTGGTTGGTTTCCTTGGCAACCACAACCCCATCCTGAAAAGATTCAGAAACCTCTGCTCAAGGAACAGAGTGAAGACTGCTATATGTTCTTATTATATATGTGTCCTAATATCAGACCATTTTTTGTTTGCTTGCTTTTCTAAAGGAATTACGGTTCTCACAGACACAAAGAACCTTATAATATGAAAAACGTTGAAGGTCTTGTTGTTCAATTTCTCTTGTGAGTAGCAAGCCCTTGTGCTTGATGCTTTCAGAAAGACACACACAGGAAGGACCAACCCATTGGGTCATATTAAACCTTCTCACCTGTGATGGAGGAAGGTCATTGGTTAAAAAATAAAGAAACTGCTTGGCCCTCATAGGTTAGAACATAGGTGGGTGGAGTAAACAGAAGAGAATGCTGGGAGGAAGAGGAAGTGAGTTCAGATGCCATTTCCTCTCCTCTCTGGGGCAGACGCGATGAAGCAAGCCGCCAGGTCAGACATGCTGAATCTTTCCCGGTAAGACTGGTGCTACAGAAATTATTAGAGATGGGTTGATCGGGATATGAGAATTAGCCAGTAAGGGCTAGAGCTAATGGGGCAAGCAGTGTTTAAAAGAATACAGTTTGTGTGTTGTTATTTTGGGGCAACCAGGAGCTGGGGCGGCAGGAACACAGCCCGCAGCTCCCACTACACACCTGAGACCAGCAATTTAGTGTCTTGCTGTCCAACTAATTGGCCTATAAAGCATCCTCAAACACGTGTTCTGGAGCCAAGTAAATGAAGTAAGTGTTATACCGCTTCTTAAAGAGTCATGGGGCATAATAATAATAAGTTGAGGTTTAGATAATGCTAAAGGAAATTTGCTAAAATAGACTTGATCCAAAGTTTACTAAATGTATTAAGCAATGAGTCACACCCAAAAGCTTTCCCTAACATCATCAATATTATACAGAACTAGCACATTCTGTAAAACTATATTTAGAGAATGCAGATCTGTTTCATGACTTTGCCTTACTCAGAACTATTTCCTAAACCACTGAGCCTGGTCAATCACGAATACACAGATTCTAAGCCTACATGAAACAGAGAAACACTGGGATTTGGAGTTCTTTCTTGATTATTGGATGTTAGCCCAGACTGCAGTACACAGGAAATGTTTGTATTTTGAGAATTATACCAAGAACTCCAGAGGCAAAGGAACTGCATGTCCGAAATAAAGTCCTCACCCCGCAGACTGCAAGCACACAGCTCAACCCTTCTGAGTGCCCTTTCAGAGGGCTCACTAGCAGAGCAGGGGTCGATCCTGACAGGGACACCTGGTTTCTGTTCTGCCTCATGTCAGCCGAGCTAAGACGAAATCAAGAAGTTCTGGTATCTCACAGCTGGCATGGGTCTCTCTCTGTGATGCCTGGGAAGTGCCCCACAGTTGGACCAAATTCTAGTAATTTGCTTGCTATTTCATTTAAAAGTGATGTGTAGACTATGACCCATCTGCCCAGAGAATCCTCCTAGTGAGAACTAGAAAAGGATAGAATAGTCAAGTCTTATTTTTTATCTTCAGTGAAATGTTTGAGTCCTCTTCCTGCCTTTTTGTTTTATGGGGATAAAACTGTACGACTGTGATTAACTTTCCCTATATCTCCACAGCTCTGCCTAAACATACAGGGAGCTAAATGACAGAGTCAAAGCTATGCTTTTGGTAGCACAAAAAAATTTTAAGGAACTGAAACAGAAGTCTAAAAGGGGGGATTCGCTTGCTTATCCAGATGTAAAAAGTCTAAGAGGGCACAGTCAAGTCACAAAAGCCTCCCCTGAGAATAATTATAACAGCAGTATATCATGTTTTAAAATCCAGTTATTTACCCAATCAGTCAGAACTGTAATGATCAAGGTAAGCTACTTACATCTACGAGCACAGATGCAAAATAACATACGAAAATACGAAATACTTACAGATGAATTTGGTACATATTCATACGTGTGTGTGTGTGTATGTGTGTGTGTGTGTATGTGTGCCTCTTAGCTTCAACTGTCAACTTGATGTACCCTGGTTATCTAAGGAGTCTCAACTGGGGTATTGCTTTGATCAGATTAGCCCGTGGGCCCGCTTTGGGAGCATTTTTCTTGATTGTTAATTAATGTGGGAGGGTTCAGCCCACTGTGGGCAGCGCCATTCATAGGCCATGGTGCCTGGGCTATATATGAAAGCTGTGTGAACCAAACAGAAGGAGCAAGCCAGGACACAGCTTCTGTCTATGGTCTCTGCTTCAGGCTTCTGCTTTGAGTTCCTGTCGTGGCTTCCCTCCACCATGGTCGGTAAACTGTAACTGAAACAAACCACTGCCCAAGTTGTTCGTGATTGTGGTATTTATAACAGCAACAGAAAGGATGTGTGCAAACTGACATTGCTTCTAAATCTCACACTGATTGTGTGGGCCAAGAATACTCCAGAAAAGTCTTGAAGAACAAAAGAATAGGTTGTTTAATGTTAGAAAAATTAATTGGTATAATTTTCCCTTCGTATAATGAAAACAAAATTATACATTTAGCCCAATGGGACAAGGAGAAGGCTCCTGTTGCATAAGACCCTGGACTTAATTCCCAGTGCTACAAACAAAAAATGAACATTAGTAAGGGCATCACCCTTTGGGGACTAACTTCACCACTTCAAGAATTGTAGAAAACTCTAACTAGGAGACCTACTGAAATATAAGTTTAAAAAATACAGCAGATTATATTTTCAATTAATAAATTTATTATTTCTCCCAACCCCAACTGTTTCCTCTCTCCCTCCTGTCCCCCCTATTCCCTTCCCCCAAATTCCCCTCTACCCTCCCCCCAAACCATTCCTCCTTTCTCTTCAGAAAAGGGCAGGCCTCCCATGTACATCAGTCAGCTTTGGCATATCAAGTTGCAGTAAGACTAGGCACCTCCTCGCCTATTAAGGCTGGAGAAGGTAACCCAATGGGAGGAAAAGGCCTCCAAAGCAGAGACAGCCCCACTAATTACCTTTAATGGAAAATACGAAACATTTTCCTGCCAGCATGAATAATTAGACAGAGATGTTTGCTGTCACTATTTCTAATCCTAATCAGCACCATACTGTAGGCTTCAGGCAACAACAGCAAAAAGAAAAGAAAAAAGAAAAAAAGAAATACATAACACTATCAACATTTGTAGATGATAGAATTGTGTACATAGGAAACCCATAAAGATAAACATAATCAAAGCTGGATTAACAAGGTCTCTTTATATTAATATAATATAAAGTTATTATATTAAATCAATGGCATACCTCTATATTATAAACAACTAGAAAGTAATTTTTAAAATGATGCCATTTATATTTTATTATAAAACATTAAATACTTATCTAATCAAAATTATGTAGTATCTCTATACTGGAAACTGCAAAACACAAGGGAGGAAAATTTTGAAAGACTCGAAGAGCAGCAATATACTATCCTTCTGAATTATAAGACTCACTACTGAAAGACTTCAGCTTTTCCTAAGTATAGTGCAATTCAAATCCAAATCCCATTGTGCGTGTGTGTGTGTGTGTGTGTGTGAACTGACAGACTGTGTGGTAATATTTTGTTTGTGCTCTAAACAAATAAAGCTTTCCTGAAGATCAAAGGGCAGAGCTAGTCACTAGGAACCATAGAGGTACAGACAGACAGGAAGTGGTACGACTGGGCAGAGAGATGAATATAAGGCAGGAGGAGACAGGAGCTCTGTCTCTTTTCCATCTGAGGATTTTTGTGGAGGTAAGAGCTCTAGGGGCTGACTGCTCTATTTCTCTGACCTGGCAGCTTTCACCCCTTAATATCTGACTCTGGTTTTTACTATTGAGACCAATTAGAACTTGTGCTACAAGGCTGTTTCTAAATTTTACACACTGTAACTAAGACAAAAATATTCCAGAAAAATCTTGAAGAACAAAGTTGTACAGTGATACAGTAGTTAAAACAGCATGGTGCAAAGAGTACACGTGCACACGCATGCACACACACACACACACACACACACACACACACACCAATAGAAAAAGATTTCAGAAACAGTCACGTTTAAACTTAGGGCAAAACCTTGCTATTCTAAAGCAGTATGAAAAATCAACTAGATCAACTGAATCAGCTGGATAGCTGTGTGAATAAAATGGATTTTGGATCAGCTTTGCCTCATCTATAAAACAAAATCCAAATTGACCCTGAAAGTGAAGTCAACACAAGAAGAAATTTGATAACGCAAAGATATGCTTTACAATTCATCAAAAAGCATTAATAAAAAAAGAAATTGATAAATTGGACTTTATTAAAATGAAGACCCTTTTTTTGCCAAAAAAAGATGAGTTAAAAGCAAACATGGGAGAGGGATATTTATACTAGATGACATAGGTGTGTTTAAAATATGTACATTGTATGTATGTATTTAGCATATCATGTACATTGGTAAGAAAAGGTAGCATTGCCTACCTATCCTTCCTCACCCCCCCCCAAAAATGAGCAAAAATTTTAAGTATATGTTTCATTACAGAATGTGTTCATATAGCCAATGGACACACAAAATTGTGCCCATTAAATGTCATTAATTACCAGAAAATACAAATTAAAGTCATGTTGCTATCATATTGCACCAGAATAGCTGGACCTTTAAAGCTAATAACACCAAGAAATTGGTAAGGGTCCAAAAGGGTTAGAGTCACACACAGTGCTGGGGAAACTAACAGTTTTAAGGACTCTCAGTATCTAGCAGAATTAAATGTTTGCAGGTCTAACCCCACTACTGACGTTGGTAATCTCATGACTACATATATATCCTCTGGAAATGCAAATATAGATCTTTACAATGTCAGATCTTAAGAAAAAGATGTTCATTGAAGGGAGGTTTAAAATAGTCTCAAGCTGTAAATATCCCGAATGTCCTAAGTAAGGCCACAGACAAGGAAGTTTGGATGTATTGATGTATACCTGATATATACATGCATAGTGTCCAGGAAGTTTGGATATATTGGTGTATACCCAATGTATACATACATGTATAGTGTCTAGGAGGTCGGATATATTGATGTATACCCGATGCAGAAATACATAGTATCCAGGAAGTTTGGATATATTGATGTATACCCAACGTATACATGCATAGTGTCCAGGAAGTTTGGATATATTGGTGTATACCTGATGTAGACATGCATCGAGTCCAGTAAGTTTGGATATATTGGTGTATGCCCATTATTTACATGAATAGTGTCCAGGAATTGAAATTACTGTGTTATTACTGGTATCACTGATAAATGCTACAAATACAATATTGAGCAAAGAAGGCAGCACTAAAAGAAGCAATAGATGAGGAAGTTATTGATTGTCAATTCAATTTCTTTAAAATTGTTGTTTTATTTAGGTTTACTGGTTTTATCCTGTGAATTGTAATAATTTATATTGTTTTACCAACAAGCATTACATTTTCTTTTTTTTTTTTTTTTTTTGGCATGGAGTGTTATTATAACCCCTTAAGAGTTTACATGTTTCTAGGACAGAGAGATGGTTCAGTAGATAAAGCATGTTCCTCCAAGCCTGGGGACATAAGTTTGAGCCCTAAGATTCACAGGGTACGAGATAATTGACACCTGGAAATTATCCTCAGATGTCCATATATGCACTGTGGCATACGTGTACCTGATGTGGGAGTGATTTCTTTCTAATCTGTTGCTTTCATTGGTTAATTAATAAAGAAACTGCCTAGGCCCATTTGATAGGCCAACTCTTGGGTGGAGTAGACAGAACAGAATGCTGGGAGAAAGAAGCCAAGTCAGGCGGTCGCCATGATTCTCTCTCTCCAGACAGACGCAGGTTAAGATTTTTCCTGGTAAGCCAGTTCATGGTGCTACACAGAATATTAGAAATGGGTTAGATCAAAATGTAAGAGCTAGCCAATAAGAGGCTGGAACTAATGGGCCAGGCAGTGTTTAAAAGAATACAGTTTCTGTGTAATTATTTCGTATAACGCTAGCCGTGCGGGTGGCCAGGTGCCAGAAATGTAGCCCGCTGCAGCTAATACAACATGTACCTACACACACACACACATAATTTTAAAAGTTAAATATAATTTCCATTTTCTATTGTAGCTGTACTTGCCCTGATTTTTCTTCTCCAAGAATTTCTTAATTATATAGGTGTTTCAATTGAATACATTTAATCACCCTACGTACACTTTAAAGTCCTTCTTTTTTATTTCAAGTGGTTTGGGAAAGGAAGATGGATGTTTGCCCTGTTCACATAAAGTGTCTTCTCATGCATTTGTCACTTGCATGTACAGAAGTGATGTAAAAGGCATTGGCCAGTACGGGACAGTCTTCAATACGGGACAGTGCTACCAACAAGTCTTCAGTGAAACCATCCTTGGAAATCATCACAATGGGCTACTTACTAATTTTTTAAATTAAAGCTATTTTGAAGGAACCTGCTTGGAATTAGTAAAATAAGGTTTCTGGGAAGGTTTTGTGAGTGCCCAGATGTGATTCGTCAAGCACAGACTCCCAAGGGACATGCTTGTTATTTCCCTGAACCCCCCAGGACTGTGGAAGTGACAAGTCCAAGCATTGTGATGACTGTAAGTGAGTCAAGGGGAACCCGTAAATCCAGATGCCTAAGATAAACAAGCAGACAGAGGCACAGTTATAGGAAATCACAAAAATTAGTGAAAGGGATATAAACAGTTGTTAAATGTTTTCCAGGATGCCCTTCCTGAGCATAGGCCTAGAACGCTTTCCTTCACAAGCAGTTAGCAAGAATGACATTTTCACCACGACACTGGGTCCTATTGAGGCAGACAAATGCTTTCAGAATTCCATGGGGATAAATAGTGGTAACTCTCTATTTAGAATTCTATAGACTGATATAGCAATCATCTGTGAGGATAGGATAAAACATCTATGATATCTACAAGACATCAAAACATTTACCACTTTTATGTCTTTCCTTGGGAATTTACTGGAGGAAGCATTTCTGCTAAAATTGGATATTCATTCAGGAAGATGTTGGACTCAAGAAATAAAAAATCTAGAGCGACAGGAAGGGCAGCGTCTCCTAGGAAACGGTAAACAGAGAGTGAAGGTGACCACTGTGGAGCAATTGGACAGGCAGAAGCAGTCTGGAGAAGTACTGGGAGAGTTTCTCGAAGAAGATGAAGCTAGGGATCATCCCAGTGGCTTAGCTGGCAAAAGGTACTTGCTACCAGTCCTGGGACATGGGTTTGATCTGGGGCACAGGCATAGTAGGAGAAGAAAAGCACTCTCAACATATTTTCCTCTGATATCTACAAACACACACACACACACTTTCTCAAAAAAAAAAATCAAAACAAAATATTCAAAAAGATAACTTTACCACTACATACAAATGTTTTCAAGCATACAAAATAGGCATAGTTATAAAGAATTTGGGTGGAATTTGTGGTTACTCATAGAAAACTAAACAAATCAAAGCATCACAATTATTAAGTTTGAGAAAAATCAACAATGAAAGAATAATTATAATTCACTTCACAGTTCAACTATGACTACTATCTGACAAATAAACACCATTTATTGATCTAAAAACTATTGTAAGATTATGCAAGGACAGGAAGGGGATAAAAACTGGGTTGAGACAACACCTAAAGAAGAAAAAACTAGGAATAATAATAACTTAAGGAATTAGCTTTTTTTAAAAAGCATATATATTAAACCCACTACTTTGGGGACATGAGTGAGAAGGGCAGGTGGGCACTGGGGCTACTTCCCACAAGCCTGCTAACACTCTCTGACTACCATCGCATGGTGAGGTGTGGTCAAAATGAAGACAAATTTGGTGTGGAGGCCCATGGTCCCGGCTCTCCGGAGACTACGGCAGGAGGATCAGCAGTTCAAGGCTGGGAGGCCATAGATTAATGAGATTCTGTCAGAAATAAAAGAAGAAAAACCCTTAAGTTTATGTCCTCTTGGGAAAGTAATTTTACCTCTATTAACCCCATTTGCCAAAAGCAGGAGAGGGATAGATTAACCTTTCTGTTTGGATGGCCTCTGACCCAATAAACTTAAATAGCAAGCTAGTTTCCACTTTAAAATTCAATATGATCCCAAGAAGCAGAGACTAAAGTTCTTAATTGGAAAGGGGGATGATGGCATCGTTCAGCCGGATGCTGTAGTTTCCGGAAGCCTGGGGGAGTGAAGGGAAGGAGTTGGCTCACAGGTACCAAATTCTTCGTGCCTGAGAACTTCCTGGTCTCTAGATTCTGATTTGTTTATTCTTTAATTTGTCAAAAAGTTGGGGGGTGGGAGTTGTGAACAAAGCAAAAAAATAAATACTGCTCCAGAAATCTGATTCTTACATCTCCCTTCCACCCTGCCTACCTCTGGCTTGACAGAACTGTGTGTTCATGTCTGATTGCAGGCCCAGGTTGAGTCAAGGTTAACAGCATTTCTAACACAGAAACGAATCCACCAGTGCCCATTCCTGTGAAGTGTCACCAACCCTTCCTGAGGCCATTAGTAATTTTCCAGACTGATCCCTACACTCGGCTTGTGGCTGAATCTACGCTCCAGTTATAACAGAGACACGGAGCCAGTATTTGAAGCAGGAGACGGTTAGCAAACAGCATTGTAGGTGACATTCTGCCCAGAGCATGCTCTGGATGCTGGGAACTATTTCCCTTCCCCCAGTCAGTTTGCTGTGCTTGCCTGCCTGCAGCTACAAGAGGGAAATCTGAGAGGCCAGTTAGTTACTAAGGAGACCAAAAAGGGTGCTCTGTCTGAGTCACCCTCTCTTTGGAGGGAATGTGCCTGAAGCTTCTATGGCGGAAGCTTCGATGGTGATTAATTCATTTTTGACATCCATTTCAGGGCACAAGGGATGAAGAATTAATTTCAAATCAAGCCTAACATTTTCAATAGCACTCAGAGCTAGGGAGGGAAAAGGTTGAGCAGCAGAGTGGCAAGTGACAGAAGAAAGTGACTCACTGACTTCCTGTATGGAAGAGGGTCACAGGAGAAACCTGTCTTCATGCAGGAGACAGGCAGAAACCTTCAGATGAGTAAATGCCTCTGCTTTGGGGCCGGATAAAGGATGGGTGACAAACGGGTCATCCGACCCAGGGGAAAGCTCTGGAAAGGGAAGTGAACACCTTACTGTCTTGTTATTGTGCCAACCCCTGCATACTTGCCAGTCCCAACCAAGGAACCAACCCTGTTACAATCAAAGAAGTGGAAAGGAAAGATGTGGGATATGGAGGGGAATAGGGAGAGACATTTGACTCAGCTTTGACGTCTTCCTGGGAGACAGCAGTACCAAGGGGGAAACTCACGCTGTATGAAGTCCCAACAATAGCTGGGTTTTTAGACAGTTTGCACTGGTCTCCCAGAATGCCAGAGTCAGGTGAGCAGCCCAGGCCTTACAGGGTCTGCTCACAGCAGGCACCCAGAAAGTGCTGGGATTTCCTTCTCTGAGCTTATCAGCTAGAAAAACAAGTCAGGATAGACTCAGAAAACCTATCTGGATAGACTCTTTGAGAAGGGAGCATCAATAACCTAACGCGGCCAATCAGAATGTTTCAATAAACATTACAGCTTCTAGAAAGTACAAAGGGTGCTTTGGTAACACAAGGGAATTTCTGTCCCCAACACAAAGCTCTCTTTCTTATCTTTGGATCATCCGGAAAGTCCATTACCTGTTGACCTGACCTGATGTTCGACTCAACACAGAACTATCCCAAGTATCTCACAGAAATTGTCATTTTCTTCTGGGGCCATTCTTTCCCCCATCTGGTTCCTATTTCTCAGATTGTATTCTGGCCACCGGAATCCTCCATTCTATCCTCCATCCCTTTTGTTTTTAAGAAATGTGTCTTGAACCTAAGGCCTAGCTTATGTTGGGCAAGCACTCTACCACTGAGATAGATCCAAAATCCCCCTTTTACCTTTTGTTTTGAGATAGGGTCTTAATAAGTTGTCAAGTCTGGCCTTGAACTTGTGATCTGCCTCAGCCTCTCGAGTAGCGAAGTAGTATATGCCTATAAAAGCATGCACAGCTTCTGCTTGTCCTTCTCCTTCTTCCTCCTCCTCCTCTTCATGGAACTATAGTTGCATGCTGACGTTAAACTGCCTTCCTGTCTCCCACTTAGGTGGGTGTGAGCAGTCATGGGTAGACAGTGTAAGCATGAATGCTGAGTAGCCAGCATCAAAAGACAGCAGCCTGTCCCTCGCCTTTTCTTCCTGTGTCAACTCAACTGGAACTTGGATATACTGGTGCTTATTCAACCCTGTGGTCAGTGACAGTTTCCTGGTGGGTGGTGAGGGAATGGGCATGAGAGGAACTTGGTTCCCCGAATGACTTCTTGGAATGGAACTCCATGCCAGGCTTAGCAAGTCATGTGGTCCTGTAACACAAGAGAGCAGCAGATGGATCAAAAGGGACAATGTAGAATTACACTGCTGTGCTAATGGATCTCTAGTCTTTTGTATTGACCACCTAGACTTACCAACGCCACGTCCTGATCAAGTGCTCTTCAGAAATAGGTACAATGGCTAGGTTATGTGGTATTTTGTCAGAGCAGAACACCTACCTCTGTTTTGAGGATTCTATCCTACTTTGTAAGTAAAACGCACAACTAGGTAATCGTACATACTTATCAAATACTGACTTTTCTAAGCGGTCTAGATCCATATTTTGGAGTACCTTGCCATCTGTGACTGTATTTTAACTTATGTTCATTCTTTGATGCTCATATGGAGAAATAAATTACTTCTGATATTCTTCTGCTAAAATGATGCCAGAATCCTAATTGTGGAGCTAGGCAGCATCAATGAGGTCCCTAGAGACAATAATTAGGGACTGTCCCTTGCATTAGAGAATTGCTAGTGAATAGCAAGATTTTTACTAACATGCCTGGAAACGTATACCTGTTTTCTGTGTTCTGTGATCAATGTCAACGTATTTCTACCTGTAGGATTATACTGCTTGTCACTAAGTAAAAAATAAAAGGAACCAGACTTTTGCCTCTCAGTAGGTTTTTAGTTTTTTTTCCTCTCCCTATTTTTACACCTGTAAATACAAACATAGTAACACATTATTGTGTTGATGGTCTGCCATCTATGAAATGGGTACACTGATATAGTAGACTCATTGAACGTAAACAATTCAGCATTGCTCTGGTAAAACCTAGGTAAAAATGAAGGTTTATCTCCTACTATGTATTTAAATACAAAAATATCTACTGAACAGAAGCAGCTAAACCCTAACTATAGCAGACACAAAGAGGCAATAAAAAAAGTTGTGATTGGAACTCCCAAATTTTCCTAAATTTCTATATTCTAAAAATATTATTATAACTATTTTATTCTATGTGGTGAGTGTTTTGCTAGCATGTATGTCTGTGTAACACATTCATGTCTGGTACCCAAGGAAGTCAGACAATGGTGCAGGATCTCTTTCGACTGGAATTACAGGTGGTTTTGAGCTACCATGTAGGTGCTGGGACTCAAATCTGGCTCCTTTGTAAGGACAGTCAGTGATCTTAGCCTCTGAGTCATCTCTCTAAGCCCGGTTTCTGTTTTTTTTTTTTGTTTTTTTTTTTTTTTTTACCAATATAGCATTCACGCTGACTGAGCAGCTGGAGTAGCCAGCACCATCACAGATGACAAAAGAATTGGAATGCAAGGTAATTGTTTTCCTTGAATGACCTCATAGAACAGAGTTCAGCACATCACCTGGGACAGTATAGCAAGAGGTAGTCCCTGATGGGTTCTGTTCTGTGGCTGCATCCTTTCTGTTCTGCTCTTCCTCTTAGGCTCCATCATTCACCCTTTGAATCCCTTGGGGTTACCAGGACCCTTCCAGCTGCATAAGCCTGGTAGTCCAGTTCTTCACTAGCTTAAACCTGTGGGCCTTCAAAAACACCATGCAATACATACTTATCCAGAAACATACCACACCAAATTTACACAGCTTGATGACCTGTTTGGAGTTAAGTCCGTATCCCCAAAGATTTGGGATGGAATTCTTCCAGAGATGCTGGGAGAATCTGGTGTGCCCTCGCAATAGGAACCTCCACCAACCATCTCTAGTGCCGTTGTTCTGGGAGCTTGGCCTCTGAACACCAGCTGTGGTCCACGGAGCCAGCTGATTTCTACGCCTGCCTTTGGCCACTGAGCAAAAAGGCTTTATTTGGTCAAGGATGGACAGTTGGGAAGTTGTTTCTATCTGAGCACCTCTCTTGTGTTTATCTGAAGACTCTTTAAATGTCTTTCCCTGGAGTCTTTAGTGAAACCAGATAGAAAATAAAAATGACCCATGGCTTCCATTGAAGCTGCGCCTTCGCTCATGGGCCCAAGGTTTTTCATTTTGTTTCTTCTGTTTCCACACATTTTTCTCTACTTCTGGCACAGTTATCCCAACTCCTCTTCAGCATGGAGACCATTGCGCCATAAAAGATTTTGGAAGTCTGGGGGTACAGAGCTCAGTGGTAAAGCATCTGCTTGACCTGTGTATGGTCTTGGCTTCCATCTCCAGCACACGCAATCTCTTTTTCTCTTGACCACTGATATACCCAGGATCTGATCTAGTCCTCGGGTTTCCTGTCTCAGAGAATGGCACTACCATAAGTTCTCAAATCATCATAAGAATTCATGCAGGAGGATGACTTGTAAATCTGGAGTCTCATCTGTAGCTGCCACAGAGCCCTGTCTACATTTGTTTCCTCAATGCTACCTCTATCTCTTTGATCTTTATGCTGGCCTAAGCCACCTTCTTCTAATGGCCTCATCGCCCCCTGCAGGCCCCTTCTAATCTGCTCTACACACTCACTGGTGCCAGAGCGGCACTTTCGAAACCAAAATCTCTCCTGAATCCTCGTGACCAGTCACAGAGAGTCTGCCAATGGAAAGCCCCTGAAAAGATATAAACATAGAATTTCCCACATTCTGCAATGAAGACAGAAAATTGCTAAGGGAAGTTCAGCAATGATTTTTATCCCTCAGGACCAAGGCTTGAGGCCTGGGCATTGTGGACCTCTGAGTAGAGGAATTGTTAGACATAGATGCAATATGAAAATAAATACGGGAAACCTTGTAGTTCAAGGGGTTTTTATATTTAAATCAATGGTCATTTTGACAAACACTGACCACTGTTGAAACCCAAGATGCTTGGATGCAACAAGGGCTTCTAAAGACCATGATGTCTTCAGTTCATCTTGTTCTCATTTTCCTTATTCAAAAATTGAGCATGCCAAATTTCATTGCACAAAAGCTATCTCATATACATGGATAGGTAAGGGTGATCTAATCTGAAATGCCCCTTCATATTCTCAGCTCCTACACAGCGAGTCCTCAGTCCATCCTTTTCCATTCTCAAAAACACCAGTGCAGAATATTTCACACCCCCAGCTTTAGGAGCCTTCCAGCACCACCATGTTGTACTTGGTTTCATCACTGGTTTCAGGTCTACCCAATCAGTGTCTTCAATACCAAAGGATTGGGTGTTCTGCTGGAAATGTGTGGAGAAGAGTGAGCACTCAAATGGCTTGAGCCTCAAACAAAGAGAATTCTGGTTTCACAGCTCAAAGAAACAAAGAATATGGCAACCATTTCATAATTGTTGACAGACTCTAGAGTGTTCACAGTAAGTCAGAACTCTGCATTGGTATATGCCATTAAAGACAATTTAGAGTATTAGTAAGTCTGCAAAGATAATTATTCTTAATTATTTTTTAAAGTTGATGTACAAGTAATAGATTTTATTATGGTATTTTCATGCATGTGTATCATTATACTTGATCCTTATTTAAGCCCGTCCTCCCTTGCCTTCTGGGTCCTCCTTGCCCTCCCTTACTGATCTTCTTCCTCCCTCTGATTGGTCACCCTTCTGTTTTCATGTCATGTATTACGTTACTCTCCCCCTGCACCCCTAACCTTTCAGTTACCAGAGTACGGCTGAGCCTGTGACCAGTGCTGAAATGTCAATACCATGTCAATCCTCCTACCTTAGCCTTTCAAGTGCTGGAATTACAGGCATGAGTCAGTGTGCTCAGGTCTTTCACGTCTGTTGATGCTTCCAAACCTCGTAAGGGCAACTACTTGGTAGCCACAGGTTTTGAATTGTCAATATGGAAACCTAGCCCTATCCTAGGACTTAAGAAATCTTTTAATTTGTTAGCCTTTAAGCCTTAAATAAGTATGATACAGTCTGTTTAACCACAGAGGTTAGGTATAGATTAGGGGCCTAGAGGGAAGGGGAAGATTTCCCAAGGAAAGGGACATAGAGTATATGGAAAGACCAGGAACAGGGAAAAACTGGAATGGGGGGGCTAAATAGGGAGTGGGGTGGAAGAGTGGGTAAGGGAGGAACAATTAGCACTAAAGGTCATTTGAGGGGTCACATTTTACTAAGGCAGAAGCCTCCTGAAATATATAACACATGATAGAAATATACATGGAATCACAAAATAACAAGGGAAACAAATCCCCAACTAGACGTCTTTGCCATCAAGAGAAACCCCCAATGCCAGGCATGGGTTACATCTAGTCGAGTATTGGCAGAGGGGGCACCATGGAGTCCATGCAAAACTGCAGGCTATTGCCAAGGTTACTGGTTGCTCTCCACAGACTGACGCGAGGCCCTGTTGTTGAAGAGAACAGTTGCCTACCTCGCTGAACATGAAGAAGTCATACTGGTGCCCAGCTAGAGCCTTCACCGCTGGTGACTAGTGCTCACCGTACTAGGAAGGACTCCACACATTAGGAGAAACGTAACCACCCGCCCAGCTACAAACTGCAATCTACAGCTGCCTGCCCCACCTGTTATCTCCTCTGTACAGACCCAAAGATAAATGACCTTCTCTGCATCTTTCTGAGCTCAGTCTCTAAGGACCTTTTTTTTTCTTTTCTTTTCCAGAAACTTCCCTGACTTGTCAACAGTGTTTTGGATTATTGGTCACCATGGCAGTTCAAATGTTCACAGAATTATTTGATGATTGTCTGTTATTCTGCAATAAGAACCTCTTGTTTCGTGTACTGTTGCTTCCCCTGTGTCTAGCCTGATGCCTGACATGGTAGCCACTCAATAAATTTAATGAATGGATTAACGAGTGACTTTGCATTTGTTATGGAGCAGAATCACGGTATAATTGGCTTTTCTTCTCTCCTTGGATTGGCTTTGGCAGTTTGTCAACAAGTATTTATTGGATTTTATGAAGCGGAGAGAATTGTTCTGTATTTTTAATAGTCCTGCAGTGCGTGGCATATGAATTCTGTGCTGCGAGTTTAAGAAAGACAAATAAGACTCAACAGAGACTGATCTTCATCGTGTGAGCTACAGCAGAATAAGACGAGTAACCAGAGACCAAGGAGCCAATAATGAAGCCACTTCCAAAAATAACACAGCATTCACGTTAGCACTGTAGTTGAGATTGATGGGAGGAAAGCTACCAACAGCCTGCCCCCTCATCAGTGACTTGGAGCATTTTCGTCAAGGATTTCTCTGCTCTGGACAAATATTATATGCCACCGTGGCTCACCACAGGTGACCCACGGTCAGTATTGCATGATGCATCGCAGGCAAACAGTGTGAGCTATTCCAAATTTCTGTCTCCAGGAAGGAAGGAGAAAAGCCACTTTCCAGACCCACGTCAGTGTTTGCAGGGCTGTGACACAAAACCAGAAGTCATTCTGAATACTAAAGCTGGTTTAGAGAAACATAACTGGTTTAGAAAAATGCCGCTTGTCTTTACCACTCAACTCTATGGGTTCACTTTCCTTTTTCAAACGCTCGTGTAACAAAAAGGGGGCCGAATAGGATTTAAAGCAACAGACTCTATTCTAGTTCAAGTCACTGATGAGCGTATCTTGTAACAACATAGCTTCATTAGCCACAGCAAGCACTGTGAAAACCACAGTGAGGACTCTCTGGAAGGAGACGTGAGTGGTACAAAAGATCCAGGGAGGAAGGATAAACCTTGACACTTTTCCCAAGGGAAAACAAGGCAGATGTGAAGTGGGTATCCACCTTACAAGCCCAGTGCCCTGTTCGCCTGTCTCACCAGAGGAATAACCCGCACCTTGAACACCCGTGTAGAGAATGTGCTGTGTTGTCTATTAGTAAACCAGAAGCTTAAGAAAACAAATCCAGATTCTTTATTTAGCCAAGATGTCTACTTGAAACATAATGTCCTAAACAGAGCCTGGAAAAATTCAGACCAAGATGGATATCCTTTCATAAAATGAGAATTTCTAGGCGGGCCGAAGTAGGAGGAGCTGGTGAGAGGGAAGAGATGACAACAGTATCGAAAGGATTAGCCTCAAATGCCGAGACACATGGCAGTGGGCAGGATGCGGTGGCCATTTGTGGTTTTGGAAACGCAGCACCACTCTGCTTTCCAGCACTTGCCTCCTTTCTGATTTCATTTGAGAGTCTTTTCCTCTTCCTCATGTGCCACCCTGATGGTCAGAGGACAGGCCCTTCCTTCTAAGAAAATCAAAGGAGATCTTCATGCCTTCTGTCTCCCTGAGAGATGGACAAAAGATGTGCGCTCAATCGACGGGACTCACGGTCTGAGAAGTTTGCTTTCTTTATTTGTCTGTTTAGCTTACCTGGCTGACTCCAGAGCTGCACACAGGCTCAGCAAGGGCTGTGCCCCTCAGCTACATTCCCCGTCTTAGTCTCATGAATCTGAGTCTCCAGTAAACAGTCAAGAAAGATGAGAAGGCCATTCATCTCTAAGGCAGGAGCCGTGGCTACGAAGCCCATTCTACTTCACAGTTGTGGCTGGATTTTATTGCCTGAGCCTCCTGGTGTCTTGGCTCCTGTTGATCTGACTGATTCAATGCTTATTTCTCCAGCCTCCAGGAGATCCTCTGAGCCCTGATGGCCCTTCCAAAACATTCCTTTGACTGAAGACAACCAAAATGACGCATACACAGATGGTGAATTCATATTGAACGGCTATTGAAACGGTATGAGAATAAAGAGCAGTCTAAGGCATATGCTCAGGAAAGTCAGGGCCAGGGAGGGTCTGGGTTAGGATTCCAGGATGCAGAAGACCTGAAGCGAATGGGACTTCTCAGGCTCCAAGGTAGACCTCAAAGTTAGACTGGAAACAGCCAAAGGAACAGAGAAGACCAAAGTAGTTGTAGCAACAGTACAGAATGACTTCGAGGTTTTTAATGGTTGAAATATAATATGGAAAAGTAGATAATCTATAAAATCTTAAAAAGCAAGGGAAGAGGAAACAAGACAGAGATGAGTGAATATAGAAAAGGGGCGTCCTCTCAGCCTTGACTAGAGAGCAGGGAAGAGGGCATCTAAGGAGAGAGCTTGGACCTTGTGACAGCCAGGACCGTAGTAACTGTTGGGAGTCAACCTTATGGAAGACAAGCTGACAGTGGTAGGTGTACCTCTGTGGTAGGAGAGAGGGATGACAGAGGGGAGGGGAAGAGTGCAGAGAGAGGATACCGAGAGGAAGAGGGAGAAGGGAGAAGAGAGGAGAGGAAGGGAAGTGAGGGGAAGGAAGAGGGAGAGCCGTACTCCTCTTCCACACCCTCCTATGTACACTTAGCTGGAAACCTGGCTCTGGGAATCTGGAAAATGCAGCTCACAAGGGAATACATTAGGGGACAAAATAAACCACACAGGATGGAGACAGCATCAACCTCTCTCAAAAGGGCACTGTGGTATTCAAAGGCAAGATCTGAGAAGGGATTGAAGGGCATGAGTAAAAATCACACCTGTCGGGAAGACACTAATCATATCAATATCCTGTTATTGCTGTAACAAAGGCAACAACTTAACACAGATTTCCATTGCAGTCCTGGAGGGAAGAAGTCTAAAATTCATTTCACTAACCTAAAGTCAGAGTCACCAGGCTGGTTCCTTGAAGAGGCTTCAGAAGAATGTGGCTTTTATTATTCTTTAAAAAAAAAAAAAGAAAGAAAAGAAAAAAGCAAACCCTTCAGCCACTGAGGCCACCTGCTCTTTTTGGTTTGTGACCCCTTTCTCCAGTCACTCCAATCTCATGCATCTGTCATCTGTCATTCATTGTGTCTCTGCCAATTCTCACCTTCTGCCTCCCACGATAAGAATGCTGACTAATTAAATTGATCACATCATGACACTTTACTATAATCTCCATTTCAAGATACTGCATGTCATCACAGCTTCAAGGTACCCTCCTCCTTGGAAGGGAGCATATCCCTCAGTATTAGGCCATGCACACCTTTAGGACGCGATTGTTCAGCCTACAAACTCTTAGGGTTGAATTCATCACATGGGATTGCTTGGGACTAGGAGTGGGCAACTAATTTACAGTGTGTCCTGAGATCCAATTTGTAAAGTGGAATGCTCCACTCTACATGAGCACTGGAAGATGAAGACTGGCCCGGATTCATTCTAAGAGGCAGGTATGTGGAGCAGCCATGACCTGGGATCTGAGTTTGACTGGCTCAGTCCAGGCTCAGCAGCAGACTCCAGGCAGAGGCTCCCCCACTTGCTACATTTATCATGCCTCTAGACCAGCCAGAGAGTTTTAACCACTTAGTCTGAAAAAGATGGATGATATGAAGAATTCTATTGGAAATCATTCAAACTCCTAGAAATTAAGGGGTCTACCTAACTCAGACAATAAGAAAATAATCTCAGATTCAGTTATATTAAAAAAAATAGCTTAGCCTGGACAACAACCTAAAAATTTCAGGTCATTGGATGAAAGAATTATGTATAACTGTAAACCAGGAACGCCCATTGGCTGGACATGGCTCTAGCATTCTTTATTGTCATAGGTGCTATCAGGAAAACATTCCATGTTTCCAATCATGATGCAGAAAAAATCCCTTTGGGATTGACTCATCCCCCAGACCTGTGTCCTGGCTCAATCTCTCTAAAGAATAAGCAGCCTCAGGTTTCCTGGGATGGTGATCCTGTTGCAGTCACTGTGACTCCAGAAGCTTCAACCTGTCTAAAATATGACATAAGCGAAAACTTGAATATAGAGATGATAAAGTCTTCAAAAGCACAATATTAAGACAATATTAAGATTTGTGTTAAATTAGAAACATTTAACAAGACTTGAGAGTAAAAGTATGAATGTCATGAAGAATTTAGTATACGAAAGTTCAAAAACTAGCTTTATACATTGTATTTAAGATATATATTTGGATCTGGGCTTATCATTTTAAAAAGGCATGAGAAATGTACCTAGATTATTAACAGTATGGTACTGTTTCAGAGAACTTAAAATTTTTAATTCATTATATTTATAAAAATTTCTAAATATTTGAGGAAACGTACTGGTTTTTCTGGTTACAACCTGTCTGCTTGGCCTCTGAAGTGCTCATGTAGATGCTTAGACTATTCAGTGTAAAAGGGTAAAGTGCAGAAATGCCTTGTCTTTATTTTACGTAATTTCCTAGATGTATAAATCGTCTAATAAGATTTTAAATCAAACCATAAGCTTTAGTAAACAAGACTTTACATTATTTATTTATTCTGTTAATTTAATTGTGAACATCAGGAGTACAAGTCGTGTTGTCTGTAGTTAGCATCTCTCAGATGTTAGACTATCCCCTTTGGTGCTCTGTGCCTGTATCCAAAAGGCTCGTGCTGGGTGAGTCTAGTGTTCTCCCTAAGAGAAAGCAAGTTGACAAGGATTCCAGATGGTGATATAGAGAAGGATGCTAAAATATTACAATTCATGTAGGAGATTTTTTAATTGTATTCATTTTATATGTATGCATATTTGCCTGTATGTATGTATGTTTACTTCATGCATGCCCAGTATCTGCAGAGGCCAGAAGCTAGTGTCTGATCTCCTGAAACTGGAGTATCAGAGAGTTGTGAACCTCCATATGGGTGCTGGGAACTGAACTCAGATCCTCCTAAGTATAGCAACTGCTGACCCTTCTCTCTAGCCTGTGTATGAGGTTTTGGCATATTGAAAGCCACACATCTATTCTAAGCTGGCCTTCATCCATACTCTTATCAGGTTTACATCATATTTTCCAGAATTATTCGTCCAAAACAGTCCACTTGATTGGCTTTTGTGCAGCTCCAAAAACTTGGTCATGAAATTTTCTATATTTCTATATTTCCCCACAGGTATCCATTCCTTCCTTACACTACTGTAGGCTCTGCTCTGTGGGCTGGGAATCATGGCTGGCTTTTAATTGTCCTGCAATATAGGGGTCCATTTGCCCTCACATCTCTCTCTTTATTTTTATGGCACACTCGTGGCTGTCTCCTATGGTTTGCTGCTTTGTTTTGGAGTGAATTTCTCGGTCAATGCCCTGTGAGCTTGGGTGTGGATGTTATCAGATGAACATGCACCATGCTTTATATTTCTTGACCAGAAAGGATGGTGTCTGTGTCCTCCAGAATGGGCTTCCACAGACTGTGGGGCTGAAGGAATGGTTTTTCCTCTAATTTTTAGGGTGGCTGGTAAAATAAATCCTGCGCAGAATAGGCAGGCTGGAGCTAAAAGGGTCCTATTACCTGGGCATTAGGGTGGCCAACTATCAATCTCAGGCAACACTGCCAGCTCACGTTTTGCAGGTCATCTGTCTCATCATGATGGGGTAACTCAGGACGATTGATAGCCTGCTTGCAGCTGCTTTGTGTGTATTTTTTAAGAGCTGGTGTTGAATAGCCCTAATTCAGCCCATTTTCCTGAGTTTCTCCTAAGCTTACCCACCTCCCTCGCCTTAGTTATTTTTCAATGGGATATTTACTCTGACTTTATAACATCCTGTAGTCGGCAGAATATAGCTGGGCTTTTACTTAAAACTGAAAGAAAATATGCAAACATAGAAGTAATGGGGAGCTATTAGGTGTGTTTGCTTCGGTTCCGCTTTTCCATCTGGGGAAATGAGTCTACATTATTTCCACCCACTCAAGACACTTTCGAATATAGTATAGTATTTCTCAGAATGAACTGGGTTTTCAGATGGTGTTTGTTTACATAGGGGACATGAATAGTTTAAGAGCCCTATCAGTGATAAAATTATCACTCCGGGTATTTAGTTTAATGTATCCTTTGGGAAAACTAGATTCTTTTACTCTAAAATTCAAGAAATAGATTCAGTGAATAATTTAAAGTCTTGGTCATAAGAGAATAGTTATCTTTTTTAAAATTTCCTCAAACCTAAAATTTTCCTTTTCTCTAATCTCTTATCATTATCTGTGGCAAATACTGGGTAATTTTCTACTAAAAGCCACATTCTTTTCTTCTTTTACTTAGTTCTTTAGTTCCTTTGTATGTGAGTAGCATCATGGTGGCATTTAAGGGGAAATGACCAGGTAATAAAGGGTATGGGTGCAGATTTATGGCGGAGGATCTCGTGGTGGATTCCAAAGTTTTCTAGTGCGGGCAGAAGCACAAGGTGAAAAGAGCCTTGATCCCTCGGTGGCTCTAAATCTGATGCTAACCCTGACCCTGACCGTGACACTCAGGATGAGCAAAGGACCCACTAAGTTTACTCCCTAAAGGGTAGCGTGGTTACCAGAGTTCTCCTGCCCTTGTTAAGACACTAGGGAAGCAGTAGCTGATCAGAGAAGGGGTAGTGGATGCCACTGAACTTGCTGACAGTTCTAGACATCCTTAAAGGTTTTGAGAGTTCTTTTTCTCTATTTATTTTTAATTGCTTTTATTAAATTATATATTTTTCTCTGCTCCCCTCCCTTCTTCTCCCCTTCCCTTCTACCCTCTCCCATGATCCCCATGCTCTCAATTTACTCAGGAGATCTTGTCTTTTGCTACTTCCCATGTAGATTAGATCCATGTATGTCTCTCTTAGGGTCCTTTTTGTTTTCTAGGTTCTCTAGTATTGTGAATTGTAGGCTGGTTTTATTTTTGCTTTATGTCTAAAAGTCACTTATGAGTGAATACATATTATATTTGTCTTTCTGGGTCTGGGTTACCTCACTCGATATGATGTTTTCTAGATTTGTTCATTTGCTCACAAATTTCAAGATGTCATTATTTTTCCCCCGCTATGTAGCACTCCATTGTGTAAATGTACCATATCTTTATCCATTCTTCTGTCGAGGGGCATTTAGGTTGTTTCCAGGTTCTGGCTATGACAAACAATACTGCTATGAACATAAATGAGCACATGTCCTTGTGGTACGATTGAACATCCAGTCTACACCCAAAAGTGGTATTGCTGGGTCTTGAGGTAGGTTGTTTCTTAATTTTATAATTTTAGCTTCTTCGTCAAAAATCAGGTGTTCTGAGATGTGTGGATTGATATCCAGGTCTTTGATTTAGTTCCATTTGTCCTCCTGTCTGTTTTTATGCCAATACCAGGCTGTTTTCAGTACTGTAGCTCTATAATAGAGTTTAAGTCAGGGATTGTGACGCCTCCAGAGGTTCCTTTATTGTACAGGATTGATTTGGCTATCTATTTAAAAAAAAAAAAAAGACTACCAGTCATTAGGTCAATGTTCATGACTTCATGAAAAATATTAACTAGACATAGATATTAAATTGATTTTCTAACTTATCATATAACTTTGGTGCATCTTTTGTCGTGCAATAAGCATCTGAAAGGTTATCAACATCACTAATCAATAGGGAGATACAAATCCAAACCACAAAAGATGACTGGGGGGATGGGTCAGACAAAAAAGTGCAGCACACAAGTTCAGATCTCCAGCACCCACATAACGGAAGTTGTGCATGGTCACGTGTGTCTATAATTATGGCCTGGGGGTCTTGGCGGCAATGGGAAGAGAAGAGTGGTTTCCTAGAGCTTGCTGGCCAGCTGTTTCTAGTAAGAGATCATGTCTCGAAAAATAAGCTGATGAGATGACTAAAGAGGTAAATGCGTTTGCTATCAAACCTGCTGAACTGAGTTTGCTCCCCATGATCCACACGATAGAAGTAAATAACCAACTCCTGTAAGTTACCCTCTGCCTTCTACATGCATGCTATAGAACATACGTGCACACATGGACACACACATGATGAATGAATATAAATGAATGAATGAATGAATGAATGAATGAATGAATGAACACAATTAAAAACATAAGGTGGAGAGCAGTAGTGGAAGTCATCTGGAATCAACTTCTGGCCTCTGCACACATATGTGCACACATACAAGCACATGTGGACACACATACAGGCACACACTAAACACAAAACGTCACAGAGAGATATCCTTTCATACTTACTAAAATATCTAATATAAAAAGCAAAGCAAAACAGAAAATTACACATTAGAGGGCAGAGAACTCGGCATCTTGCCAGTTTACGTCATCATTGCCAGGGATTTAAATGGTATATCCACCGCAGGAAGCACTGTAGAGGCTTCCCAAGGGAGGAAGCGCAGAATTGCTTTTGATCTTCCAGTTCCACTTCTAAGTACATGGCCCCCAAAACAAAAAAGAGACTCGAGTGGATATTTGCATACCAAGTTCCTAGCAGTGTATTCAGAAAAAATATCGAAACAAGAGAAGATGGAAGTAGCCAACGTATCCCCTGATAGGTTAATGGATAAACAAATGTAGTACAGGATATACATATTCAACTTTCAGCTTTCAAAAGAAAGAAAATTCTGACATATATTACAAGTTGGGTAACTCTTTGGGACATTGTGTTGAGTGACAAATAGTGTATTAGTCTACTCATAAAAGAGGAATTCTGAGACAGGAATGGTGGTTGTCAGGGTGTATAGTCAATTCTGTTAATTCTATTGGACTGAGAACCCCTAGGGGATGATTAAATCATCCCTCCGGGTGTGTTTGTGATGGCTTCCAGAGACAGTTACATCCTGAGTGCTTTGACCTACTGAACAGATTCATCTCTGAACAGAGTCATGACATGTAGTGTTACTGGGTGACTGGGTGAAGCGAGGGCCAGTTGGAAGAACTGGGCCCTCACTGGGAGTGTGCATTTGAAAGTTACTCCACAGCCCCGGTCTGCTTCCTTATCTGCTGCCTACAACGATGCTAATAACTCCTCTGCCACAAGTGCCTGCCTCTATGGTGCTCTGCCAAGTGACCGTGGACTCAACCTGAGAGGCAAAATAAATCTTTCTCTGTTTTCTCCGTCAGGTTTATGGCCAAAGCCATGCTAAAAGCTAGGGACGCACAGGGGCTGGGGATGGAGGAACAGGAATTACAGCTTCAGTTGGTGAAGAGGAAGCAGAGTTCAGAGACAGTGGTCATGTTCTCACAGTTCATGCAAGGACACTAGATTTACCATGACACCTTTGATATATTAGAACCAGGTGGTTTTCTGTTACTGGTAACTAGGTCAGGGCTGGAGAAAACCAAATAGATCCACTAAGTCTTTCCCTTGGCAGAGGGTGTCAAAGATAGTATTTTTCAAGACAGTAGAGTACAATAGACAGGGATACTGTTAAAACCAGTACTTCCAAGAGTTGACTCTACTATACCATTCTGTTCATAACACACCAACATTCATCTCTAGCTTCTATTTATTATTTTATCATTTTTTTATGTTTGATACCTTTCTCTGGATATACATATATACATACATACATGTGTGTAGACATAAATCACACTATATATAATTTTCACACATAGTCCTTATGTAATTAATTTATTTGTTTGTATTGGCATGCGGAGGTGCGCATGTGCCTCCACAGCATGCTTGCGGAGGTCAGGGGACAGCTGTGAGCAGTCAGCTCTCCCCTTCTTCTCTGGTGAGGCAGGGTCCCTCTTCTTTCTACTCTCCATACTTAGGCTCTCTGATCATGGAGCTTTCGGCCAGTTCTCCTGTCTCTGTTTCCCATCTTGCAGTCTGAGTGCTGGCATTACAGATGCATGCTGCCACATCCAGCATTTTCATCTCGGTTCCAGGGATTGAACTCAGGCCGTCAGGCTAGCTAGCATGGCAAGTGTTTTTACCTGGTGAGCCGTCTCCCCTGGCCCTTTGTCTAATGCTATTTTTGAAAGCCCTGTCCAGCCCACTTAGATGTACCTGTTTTTTGGCTTTGACGGTTGTATAGTACCCGAGTGAGCTTGTGTTATATTTTCTTATCTATTTCTTTAGTAATGGGAAGTATTTTGCCTTCCATCTCCTCCGACATTAAACTAAATGCTCAAATGAACTTATCTGTGTTTATTAACTTTGGATTGGTGGATATGTCTTCCTGGGTTTGCAGTCAACAGTATGCACATATTGAATCTCAGTAAGATTTGCCAATAATTCTCCAGACAAGCTGAATGGTCTAATGCTTCCCCGGCAATGCATAAGAAAAGCTGCTTTCCTACGTCCCTGCCAACACTGGCTATTAACCAATTTGAAAATTACTTGCCAATAGTGTACACATTTTAATCTCTTTCAGCTTTTATTTCTGCAGTTGCTAATGAGCTTCAGCATCTTCACATCCTTGCTAGTCACTCTGCCTCCCCTCAGGGCAGCATCTACTCATTTTACTCAACTATTTTGTATTGAATACCCGGCCCTTTTCTCGTTAATTAGAAAACATTTCTTGTCATATTAATCTCTCATGGTTTTGAGCACAGCAAATGTTTTCTCCTACCCTTTTTATTAAGTTTGTCTGTGGTGATATTTGTTGAATAGAAAGTCTTAATTTTAATATGCTCTAATACATAATTCATGTCTCCTGCTTAATGTTTTGGGAACATTGCTTGGGAGTCTTTCAGCATCCAGAGATAGTCTCTGGTACTATTTTATTGGTTTTAAGACATCCTAAACGTTTCTCTATGTGTAGGTTGAATAGAGATTAACTTTGTTATTATCCCTATATGCATAAAATCAGAATATCCCAAAGACAGTATCAGAGTTTTTGAAAACTAAATTTCATAAGACATTAAATGGGTAAGATAAAAGAGAATTCCATGGCTAAATAAGTTCAGGATAAGTCAAGTTTAGCAACAGTAGGCAGATTTCTGTTCTACAAATCTTTCCATGACTTTTAATGCTCTTGTAGACATTTTTCCTAAGAGAAGTCCATAGCTGAACAGTCAGTCTCCATTGGTGCGTGACCAATTTTCGTACAGCCCTCAAACTAGGAATGTTTATGACCTTTAAAAAAGCTGTTAAAAAGATGAGGAATATGTAACAGGGACTACATGTCAACAAAGCACAATTTACTATCTGGCCCTTTGTAGAAAAAGTTTTCATAACCCTAGTCTGTAGTACAAAAAGTCTCCAAAAACCACTTCTCCAGAGTCCCTGGAAGGGGCTGGTCACACAGCGTTAGTGTTCTCTTGCAGCAGAGAGAACAGGGGGCCCGAGCTGGACTGACAAAGCGTTCGCAGAAGTACAAATCTGCAGAGTCATGGAAATCGGAAAGGCTCAAGTGATCTCTCTTCTTCCATTCCCTGCTCAGTGTGAATCTAACTGAAATGAATCTGGCCCTTCCCTCTACTTACACAACAGGAGGAAGCTGCCTTTGGACATGCTCCCAACATGGCTTTCATGCGTGACTGTCCTGTCACCTTTACCCTTGCTTCTCATCTATTCTTTCCCCTAATATTCTTTCTTGAAGAACCTAGCTTGGATCATTTCTGTTCTGTATAGTTTTCAATATACTTTGAAAGATACAGATTAATAAATATGCAGTATGTCAATTCCAATAACCACAGTGGAATTGAGGGATAGGGTAATGTAATAAGGTAAAAATGACAGATCAGAGTATAATGTGTAAATAAAATTTTAATATTTATCCTGTTGATAAAATATGTATGCTATGGACTGAATATTTGTGCCCTTCCCCAGTGAATATATTGACATCTTACCCCCTAATGGGATGGTATCAAGAGGCAAGAACTTGGTGGAGAAATTGACCAAGTCATGAGAGTGTGACCCTCAGGAATGGGATGAATACCCCCATGAGAGAGACCCTGGGGAGCTCTTGAATTTTTTCCATCACATGACGATATGAAAAGATTATTGTGCAATTGGGAAAAGGGTTCCCACTGGAGCCCAGTTATGCTGATGCTCTGATCCTTAAACTCCAGCCCCAGAAATAAACCACTACTGCTACAGAGTCTATGACACATTGTCACAGTAGTCTGAACAGACAAGACTCTGTGACGATACTACATTCCTTCTAGAAAAAAACAACTCTGAGAAGAAACACAGAGATTTCAGAACATTCTCCCTACATTACAGCCAAATGGACTTTAAAAGCACGCAGATTTAGACGTATGGGGGACTTAGTGTGAGCTGGACATAATGACTCATCCCTAAGGAACAGGGTGAGAAAAGGCAGAGACCAAAATAGGAATGGAAAAACTTGGGAAATATCACCTCAAGGAGGTGACCAAAGTGACAGCCATCGGCGGTGCGGTCTGGTGGTCACGTATCCCTACACTCAGTGATGAGAAGCACACTTAACCTGCGTGGCATTTCCCTCTGATTCCTGCAACTCGATCTTATCATAAGAAAAACAACAGACTAAGCCGGAACGAATGCCGTGCTCCAGAACAAGTGCCGTGCTCCGGAACATCTGACTGGTGTTTCTTGAAACTGTCAAAGCCAGGTTAGTGACAAAACAAGGAACAGCTATGAAATCAGAACCAGGAGAGCAGACATCCCAAGAAGCAGGAGTACTGCAATCCAGTGTTAAAGGTCTTGGGATCCTCAAACAGAAAGGAATGTTTAAAAAAAAATGGCAAAATCCAAATCAGGTCCGGAATTTACTAAGTGGTAATGCTCCAATATTGGTTTCCTAGTTTTGACTAAGGTATCAAAATAACAGAGCATTACATTAGGGAAAACCAAAACTAGGCGATGGGTATACAGGAACCCTGTTAAATTTTACAGCTTTTTTATAAAGCTAAAATTATTCTGAGTAAAAAGCGTTTTTCAAAACAAAACAAAAACAAAACAAAAAACAGAGGAATGAGTCTATGTCAGGCAATGGTAACTTAAAATGGATTAGAGGGTAGTAACTTGTGGCGTATAGACAAGAGCCCTCTTTAGGAATCCAGTGTGGAGATTCTACTCAGGGTAGTGACAGAAAGTGCCATGGGACCTAGAAGGATAAAATGAGCACTTGGCAGATGAGGGGGTGAGCAGGGATGAAAGGCGAGCCATGAGGTTGTTCATAGACCCATACAAATGAGCCCATGGGAGATGGTGACCACACTGCAGCGGTGGGGGTTGGGAATGGAGGAGTCCAGTAAGATCAAGTAACCACGGGCTAACAGTCAGAGAAGGGAAGCTGAGAACTTGTGTGGAACATGGGGAAATGTCTGAAAAGCAAGTGATCTTGATGGGCTGGAGCAGAAAAGGTCTGATGAGAACTGTTCTTCTGACACCTCAGTCATTTTGATGAAGAGCTTCTTTATTAAGCTATAGACAGCCTTGGAGGTGGGCGTGGGATATAGGGATTACAATGTAATACCAACCAGAGTCTGGCAACTGTTTTAAAGGTTTAGTCTATAGAGACAGATCTACGGTTTGAAAAATATCTCATAAGCCCAAGGTCATGGCTGCTCATGGAAAACTTGATGATTTTACAGGATTATCCCATTGAGTCTGTCACTTTTACATTCTCAGGTCAAAGCTGATGAATGTTACACAAAGAAAAATGATAGACTGTTCTGCTCAGAGCTGGAGGAAGAAGACAAAGCAACACAGCCTACTTGATCTCTTTCCTTCGTAGAGCTTTGGACTTGACCTGACCTACAACACCCTAGCTTACCTACAGCAACCTTCAACATCCGTTCAAGCAACCAGAGCCCAGGGACTCTGATTTTCACCATTTCCTTTGTTGGGCTCAGTCAGCATTATGCAGCTTTGTTGCCAAGAGGAAGAGTGGGAACATAGGCAACAGGCAGAAATGCTTGCTTTGTAACCACCAAGGCCTGAACTCAGTTTCCAGGTGTAGTAGCAAGTACACGTAATCCGAACGCTATGGAAGCAGAGACAGTGGATCCCTGGGGCTGGCTGGCCATCCAACCTCACCTACGTAGTAAGTTCCAGGCCAATGAGAGACCCTGTCTCAAAATAAGGTGAGTGGTGTTCCTGAGTAATGACATGTGAGGTTATACGCTGACCTCTACTCTGTTATACACACACACACACACACACATGCAAACACACAGACCCACACACACTTCACATACAAAATTCAACTTATTTGTTGAGTCCCATGACTCCATTTTGATGTCAACGGGCATCAGTTCTATATAATAAAGGTCAGCCTCTGGGATTATTTTCAGCCATCATATATAATCAACAGCTGCCCCGGGAGCTTATTTTCTTTTTGAAAAAGAAACTAAAACTCATAATCTCAACTTTTATGATGTTTGTGTTATAAGCATGCCTGTCCTGAGAGTTTGAGTCAGCCTTGGTTCCTATGCATAGAGAAAGTCTTAGACACGATTTGGGCATTCTGAGTAGGTGTGGATGGTTTTAACCTAACACAGGGGCCTCATGGCCATAAGCGCTATAACCTTATTTTTCCACAATGGCATTGAAATCACTCCTCCTAAGAAAGCAGCAGTCCTCAGCCACTCTAAAGGACAGCAGAGAAATGATTTAGCTTTTAGTCACGGCATCTCCCTACTGTGTACTGGCTCTGGGGTGAGGGCGGAGGTGGGGGTGTATATTTCCATCTTACCTTGTGAGTGAGTGGGTGACTAGGAGGAGAAGGTGGTGGGGTCAGAGCATTGTGTGACTTCCATGTGCTCTGATATGGAAGACAGGCTTTGATTCAGCAGCGTCCTTGGCTCTTAGTAAAAAATAACCAAGTAGAAGGTGAAATTGCCATCTCGCTCCCATCTCTGATATGACTCAGAGTACCACAGAACCAGAGAGGCCCAGGAGCAGCACATCAGGTACTTGAATGGAGAGGCCTTTCGGCATTGTGGCCTCCACTCCTACGCCAGGCCCACGTCCTGAGGATGCTCCTGTCCTTCTCTTCCCTCTGACAGTCTCATGAGGTCTGTGACCATCTGTGACTTCCAGGACAGAACGCAATGTTTCACTCATGTTAGTTAGGCTTTCCACCCGTATGACAAATACCTAAGGAAAACCACTTAAAGTGAAATGTTGGCGGGGGCTGCTTGTTCGTTCCTGGCTGCCCAAACCCAAAATAAGCACACAGAAACTATATTATTTGCAATACTGTTTGGCCAATAGCTTCAGTGTACTGCTAGCTAGCTCTTATAGCTTAAATTAACAATTAACTCATTTCTATTAATTTGTGTATTGCTACATGGTTGTGGCTTACTGGTAAGGCTCCATCCATCATCTGTCTACTTTGTCTGTCTCCTGCAGTGGTTCCATGACTTCTTCTTGACTCAGCTTACTCTCTCTCTCTACATTTCTGTTTGGATTTCCTGCCTGACTTCACTCTGTTAAGCCATTGACTGAAAGCAGCTTTATTCATTAACCAATAAAAGCAACACATATACAGGACTTCCCATACTAGTGCAGGGGATGGGTTTGTCTTTAAGGTAAGAGTCAGCTGGTTGCATGACTGTGGGCAGGAAGTGAGGCTGAACATCATGGTGGGAAGCATAGCAGCTTAACCTACAGTAGGCAAGAAAGAGAGAGAGAGAGAGAGGGGGGGGGGATATAAGAGCTAAGGACACGGGATACCCTTCAAAGGCAGGCCCCACCCACTTCATCTAACTAACTCATTTCTTAAAAATTTTACCTCCTCCCAAATAGTGCTACCAACTGTGAACTAAGCTATTAGCACACATGCATTTCTAGAGAATGTTTCCTATGCATACCCCTGAACAGAGAATTTGGTTCCTCTGTTAATTTTTGCAGCTACACATATCACATTGACTCTGAGTTTATCTGCCTGCCCTGAATACCTACCTTGCACCAGGCACTTTCTAAGTGTTATCTCCAATTCAGACAACCACCCTGCTCAACAAAAATAGTCTTCAAGAGGTCCATAGCTGGTAAGAAGTAAAACAACGACTCACAACCAGACATTGGCCCACTCCATGTCATTGTGCATGTAGCTTAAGGAAGAAAAGAGGCATGTGAGCCATGAGCAGAAGAGCAGATGACACAGATGAACCCATTATAGAGAGATGCTTGAAGCACAGGCCTGCTTTCCCACTAAGGGAGGAAACATTTAGAGCTAGCCTGTCAGAAGTTTCTAGCCACACAGGTTATTTGCTGAGACCTCAAGATTCCACAGCTAAGGTGCTCTGCAATTGATAATACTAAATCGATACTAATTAAAGCCAATTTTCACTTCCTCTAAATCAGAGGTGCCAGACATGTGTGTCATCTTTCTTACAAATCAGGATAATTGGGAAAGTGTTGAGAAGGATTTAGGATACAGGAACCTGCACCAAACACTGTACAGTGTTCCATATTGCTTGCTCTACTGAGTAAGATTGACAAGGAGAAAATAGATGTTGTAGGGGGCTGGAGAGATGGCTCAGTGGTTAAGAGCATTGCCTGCTCTTCCAAAGGTCCTGAGTTCAATTCCCAGCAACCACATGGTGGCTCACAACCATCTGTAAAGAGGTCTGGCGCCCTCTTCTGGCCTTCAGGCATGCACACAAACAGAATATTGTATACATAATAAATAAATATTTTAAAAAAAGATACAATCATAGAAATAAAACCTGAAAGAAAATAGAACAAAGCATCACTATGAAAAACCCTAAGAATGCTATCATGTTAAGATTTGTTCAAATAATTGTATGTTTGTATTTGTTTTAAGAGAGCTTTAAATGCATCTCCACGAGATTTCCAGGACACAAAGGAAGTAATGGGAAGTTCTATTCATTTAGTCTAGAGGGTTTAAGGATGTATATTAGGCTCACCAGAAAACCAAAATCGTAGTTAGAACCAAGGTGGCTATTGTCAGGTTAAACTGGGTCTCTACATCATGCAGCCTTAGACTTTGGAAGACTCATTTTTTTTAACGGTAATATACCTTCTAATTGTTTTATCTTATGTTCAATAAATATACTTGAGTCTGTTCTATGTTCTTGGATGCCACAAACGCAGAAGGAAATAAAGTCTGTAAGATTCCTGTAAAGCTTAACTGTATACAACATTTAATAATACATAGATGAATATTTTCCGATATTACAATGGAGAGATGGACAGGAAGTGTGTGTGGAGGTAGTTTCTATATGATGTTCGTAAAGGTAGCTATAAAGAGATATCGCTTAATTTGAGATCTGAGTGAAAAAAGAATGTTGAGACATGCACAGGTCACAGGGATGAACAATCCAGTAGAGGAAGCTGCTTGTGCAGAGGCGGGGATAAGCATGCACATTAAAAATGAGGACAGGGGTCACTGTGACTGGAGAGAATGGGAAGAAGCTGGTGGAGCACTAGAGAGAGAGGGAGAGCATTGTAGACAGATTTAAGAGCCGTCCTGACTAGAGAGGGCAAGATTTCCTGATGGCTTGGGGATAGGGAATATGTACAAGAGAAGAAGCAAGGAAAATCCTAGGTTCTGACTTGAGTATTGAGAAAGGAAACCTTGATCAAGGACAGGCTTCCCTGGGGGATACAAACAGGAGGTCTGCTTTTGGCATGTTGTATTTGATGTCTTTATCATACAAGTAAATAGGGATGGCAAATAGCTTACTGGATACATGGTTTTGAAATAGAAAAATTCAGTGTTGTGTATATAGACTAGAGATGATAGATAGATAGATAGATAGATAGATAGATAGATAGATAATAGATAGATAGATAGATAGATAGATAGATAGATAGATAGATAGATAGATAGATAGAACCACATACCTGGCAAAAGCAACTTAAGGAAGGAAGCATCTATTGTGCTCACAGTTTAAGGATATAGTACATTACATGCAGAAAGGGATGGCATCGGGAGCATGAGGCAGCTGGTCACACTGAATCTGCAGTAAGGAAGCAAGGGAAGTGAATGCTGATGCACAGCTTGCTTTCTTGTTTCATTCAGTCCCGACCCCATACCATGGAATGGAACCATTCACGTTTAGAGTAGGTCTTTTCATCTCAACCCAATCTAGAAACTCCCTCATAAACATACCCAGGGGTGTTTCCATGGGCATTCTAAATCCCAACCAAGATTAGCCATCATAAACTAAAGCCAAGTCACAGAGGGAAGGTATTCACAAAGTGTTTACGTAGAGACGAAAGCTCAAGACAGACTGCCAGATATATTCCCACATTAAAGATTTCAAAGAGAATGGGAAACCAGAAAGCAAGATTATGTTGCTTGGTAACATCAGTAGAAACCAAGGTAATAGCTGGTTTCTGTTACTGTCTTACACAAGAGACAGATGGGAGTTGGCAAAACAAACCCAACATTCTAGAATAAGGGAGACGTTAATTATTTCTAACAATGCTGAGATTAAAAACAGGAGGATGTGGCATTTCACTGGACAAGATGGAGGCCATTGGTGTCTTTCCTCAGAATAATTTCCTTAAAGTAAGTCGGAGGAAGAGAAGTCTAACTTGATTGGTTTAAAGAGAACAATATGCAGTAGAAAATGAAGACAGTGACCACAGGCAAGTCTTGTGATCATTTTTTTTTTTCTGTGAAGAGGAATAGGCTCAAAGGAAGATTTAAGATAGACACTGCCCAGTTGTGTCTGCATCTGGATACTGATAACATGGTAATCCAGGAACTGGATACTGATGACATGGTAATCCAGAAAAACGGGCAGCTGGTGTGATCCACATCTCTGAGTGAGCACAGGAGATAAAGACGGTTCTGAAATCCTAGCCCACATGTATCTTTTTTTTTTTTTTTTTTTTTTATTTATTTATTTATTATGTATACAATATTCTGTCTGTGTGTATGTCTGCAGGTCAGAAGAGGGCACCAGACCTCATTACAGATGGTTGTGAGCCACCATGTGGTTGCTGGGAATTGAACTCAGGACCTTTGGAAGAGCAGGCAATGCTCTTAACCACTGAGCCATCTCTCCAGCCCCCGCCCACATGTATCTTAAATAAAGTTTCCCATCCCTCCTTCTGGTGTAAGACATGATTCCCTGGCCTGTAGTATTTGTAACAATAGGAGAAAAGGAACTGCATAGAAAGTCAACCTGAATGTGAATTGCTATAGGATAATTCGTGAGTTCTCATTCCCGGCTCTACAAACTGGTTGAACATAGCTAGGTACTCAATAAAAGCTAGATTAAGTTTCACATCAAAAAACAAATTTGTGAAATAGGAGCCAACCTAGTTACTTCTTGTTCCCATCTGGAGTGATTTTGGCTCCTTCAGAATGCCTTTTAGCTTATAAGGTTTTGTTCATTTGTTTGTGTTATTTTTTATTCTTTTTTTTCCCAACAACATTTAGAAAAATCTCCTAAAGCTATTGCATCTCTTTATCAGCCTGGAGGGATGCTAACACAGATATAATCATGCCCATTTTAGAGGTACGGAGGCAGAGACCTGGGTTTTATGATCAGCTCAGCTCACTGGTGCAGAGCAGGAGTTTGGCTTTAAATTTCCTGCCTTTTTCTTCAGCAAATTAGTCCTTAAATTCTCAATTTAATTTGAGTTCTTTCCCCACATCCTGTGACTCACAGGCTCTACTCCTGTTTTTCTTCCACTTGTTTTGTTTCTATGTAAGACAATAACAAATCTGTATTTTTCGGGGCTGCTCATGGATCATTAAGTTTCTGCTAAATTTTAACCTTTCCGAGACTAGAGGCAGATGGAGCGGACCATAATGAGGCTGACTTTGTGTGGTGAGGATTGGGGATTACATGTCGTAAAGAACATCCAGGCTAGAGGCTGAATCGTCGAGTGGCATTTGGGGCTTGGGGAATATGAGGTTTCCTGCAGCAGCTGGGCGGAGGATGAAACACGACTGTTTACCAAGTGATAGCAGATGTCCAACTCGCGAAGGTGAGAGAGGCTCCTTCTCCTTATATGGTTGAGATTCTCTTCTGCTTTACAGTCTGTTGATCTGGGAAATGCTGCTACGTGTCACATATACCTGTGACTATGCTACAAAACAACATTGACAAGCAGAGGACATGTCCTCAAACCAACACAAACGGCTCTTTACTTCCTAGTAAATGAAAGCAAACAGAGAACAAGTCAGTGACCCCCAACAGAGAAAATCAGAGAGTTTGCACTTACTGACAGAGATGTCCAGGGTGGACTCTCAGACATGAGCTGGGCATTTGCCTAAGCCTTCTTGGAGGTATGAAATTCAGAACATAAGCCATACAGTGTTTAAAGAGAAACAGATTAATTAAAAGATTGAAAAATGCGAACATGGGTTCTATTGCTCCATTTAACCAACTTTTGAAGGTATATACAGGTCTACTTTTTAATCTTTAAATTGAGTATAATAATGTTGGTTAAACTTGGACATGTGACATTGTCATGAGTGGAGTGAGGGAAAAATGATATTGCCTTATAATGAATCAGAAAATAGATAGACATTTCTGTCTATAATTTTAAGCCATTTTAAGGGGAACATCATTATTGTCTTAACTTCTTTCTTTCTCTTTCTTTCTTTCTTTCTTTCTTTCTTTTTCTTCTCTCTCTCTCTCCTTCCCCCTTTCTTGTATCCATACCTCCTCTTCTCTCTGAGCATGCACTGTGTTCAAACCCTTCTCTAGACACTGAAAATACAACAGGGAATAAGGAAGACGTGGTTCTCAGCCTGATGGATATCAGAACTGAAGTGAAGACTTGTAGATGGAGCAATTGGAGAGACAAGTGGAGGTTATATTCAGTAATGCTTAACAAGTTGAATCAATAGATCTGGTGATTCATTAGACGCGGGTAGGTGGGGATGTGGGGGGGGGGATAGTGGATGAGCAAGGAGCATCTTATGAGAGCAAGCTAGATGGACTCTGACCTATCTAGATAGAGAAGATGCAGGACAATCGAGTTTGTGAGCTAAATCCAAGGGAAACATCTGAGTGAAGTTTCTTTCTTTGGCTCATCCAATCTACCTCTGAGAGATATCTAGAGGTGCTTTGGGAACTCCTAAAGACAATGATCACCCCATGAGTTCCTCAGATGATCTTTTCCTTACTCAATTTCAGTAACTCTAACTTCACCACATGGGAACCACAGTGGTAATCTGCCTGGGCATCTAACAGATATTTGGGTGTTTGTCTTTTTCTTATGGTATATCATATTCAGAGCTTCCTGAGAGTGAAGATATTATTTAATTAATTGTGGTTTTGCCTAATGTAGGCCTGGCATTTAAGAGTTAACACTGGTTATTTGTTGTCTTCGGGTCTAAGATGGCAGTGTGAATACCAGCCATGATGGACATGTGTGTATTTACTAGTCTTTATGTATCTCTGAGAGCAGTGTGCTCCTCTGTGTGTGGCTTCTAGGCAACAGACCATGTCTGTCTTGTCAACCACTCTGTCTCTAGACCTCATACACAGTGAAGCCTCAAAAACAGGTTTTGAAAAGAGGAGAACAAAATCATGTAACATTTTTAAAGACCTTTTGCATGTTGTTAGGAAAAAACAGCAGCACCCCCAAATCATACTGTCAATGAACTGGGAAAACCATAGAAGCATTCTAGACCATGTTGGGAAAGAATTCCAACCTTCTCATAATTGGATTACTTCAATAGCAGCCAGATTTCATCCAGTCACTAGGCCCCATGTTAATTTTTCCAGACAACCATAATTTGATTCCATACATTGGCACTGGAACTTAAAAAGGGTGGTGACTGTACCTCATTGGTTTTCAGCAGTGTTCCAAGGGACTCTAGGGGGTGAGTCATGAAAGCCCACGACAAGACAATTGAATGGGGTTCCAATCTACTGCTTTTATCCTGTGTTTTGTAGATTTTCTTTGAAGAACAACTCCATAGCTAAACAGAAAAGAATAAAACTGTCCAAAAGCCACTACCTCTTAACAACCTAACTTTTCTCAAACAGCATCCTTTAACAAGATCACTGGCATCCTGGTAACTGTGGGAAGACACAGTCTGGCCTCCTAATATGCATCTTTATCAATTTATGTTGATAAAGTTGTAGATACATATGTAAAACACATCATTCTTAGCACTTTTCTATTGTTGCAAACCTTCTCCTAAAAAAGCTGCCTGTTTTCTTGTGTTTGTCAACCGTCAACTCCTTAAAAGCAATCATAGTTTATGTCTTTATTTAATTCAGCCATGTCTAAATAAGAAAGCTATTCTGAATGAATGAGTAGATGGCGGATAGATAGAGGTATGCATGCAAGGAGAGACAGACAGACGGATGGACAGACAGATGGATGAATAAATGGATGGGTGACTTCAACTATCAGAAGAGTAGCTATGACACAACACTGGGACTTGGTAATTGTGCTCTAATTTGATCTCAGCAAGTCTGTTTTGATAAGACTCCAAATAAATCAATTTTGTATCAAATTATGTTAAAAATAAAATTTAAAAATAAAGCATGTTTTGCAAATTAAGAATAATGAGTCATGGAATCTTGGGAATAAAGGGTATGTGAGTGAAATTAATTACAAAGGCTTACATTATAATCATGATGTGAATTATGAGGCATAGCTCCGATGGCAGAAACTAGGCCAGAAAAGAAATGTAATACAAGCAATTGGTTCAAATCTTGGGCCAATATCCTGTGTGAATGAACTATTATTCTTTGCTCAAGGAGAGTAGTCCAAAGCTTGATGGGAGGCTGTGTTGCGTTTTTGTTTCTTCAGTAATAGTGGCCAAAGAGACATTGAAAACCATGGCAAGTTTGAAGAAGTAAAGTAAACACAATTGTACAATAAATAAAGCCTTATCTCCTTCACTGTTTCCTTGCTGTTGAATATAAGAGGGGTACATTTGATAGAACTTTGTTAGTTGCTTTTGGAGGTTTGGTATTGAAGGTCATTAACCATGAACTGCCAACTACAAAGAAAATGTTAAGAGAAACAGAGAAGAATGTTCAAGTGGAATGGAAGTTCATGAGCAAGAGGAAAATCTCTTTCTGAATATTCTTGCTTTCCTGGACTTCTCATGCCTTGAGTTTCCCACAGAATACAATATTCTATATTTTTAGCACACCCCTTAGCATATATTACTATGTAGACAACATTTCCAGTGAGGTATGCCTACCCTGTGGTTCCCTGAGAGGGTGGCTGTCAGCTCCATTTCATTTTTGTCCCGGGCTCTGAAGGCACTTGAACCTGCTTGGCTGACTCTGATTCTTGGATAGAGGTGAATCATCAGATTGAGTTTTAATATTCATATTCTTATATTCTACTCAGCTCTAACCACTCTCTTCTAGATTGTACCCTGACTAAACCATTGAAATTGCTGTCATGAAGGTCACCATGTGCTAAACCATGGTTTCTCCAGTCTTAGTTGGCTGGGACAGTTGACACAGCGGAGGCCTGTGCACTCCCTCCCCATTTCCTGTCTCAGGCACACTTGGCTTTACTCACTGTTTGGTCTTCTCCTTAGGCCTTTTGTATGTTCTGCATTTCCTCCTTGGCACGCTTTCCCTTCCTGTTCCTCTGGCCCCTTTGGTTCTCACCATAAATAGTGCAGGATGCTAGGCTAAATCACTGCAATTCCACTTCAAAATATTCATCAGGCATGCAATTATTGATTCTCTCAGGCATGCAATTATTGATTCTCTCCCTCTACATCTCCTTCCTTCTGTCTCCCCTTGTGCTGCTTAGTTTGGGTTTGGGGTTTTTTGTTTGGATTTTTGTTTTATTTTGTTTTTTTGTTGTTTGTTTTTCCTTAATTTGGCACAAGCAGGATCATCTGGGAAGAGGGAACTTCAATTGAGAAAATGCCTCCATTACATTAGCTGTAGGAAAGTCTAGGGGAGGCATTTTCTTGATTAGTGATTGATGTGGGAGGGCTCAGATCGCTGGGGGTGGTGCCATCCTTGGGCTGGTGGTCTTGGGTGATATAAGAAAGCAAACTGAGCAAGCAAACCATCAGGAGCAAGGTAGTAAGCAGCACTCCTCAGTGACCTCTGCTTCAGTTCCTGCCTCCTGGTTCTTGCCCTGCTTGAGCTCCTGCCTTGAATTTCCTCAGTAACAAGACAGTGATCAGGACATGTAACTTTCCTCAAGCTGCTTTGGTTATGATGTTTTACCACAGCAATAGACAACAAACTAGGACACCTGTGTTTGTTTTTTTAACCCTTATATTATCTCCCTACAAGTCCCAAGAAAACCAAGGCTGTAATTGTCTTCACGACTGAAATCTCAGTATTTACAGCAACAGCTGCCACAGAGCAAAGGCTAAAAGCTGTTGTTGGTGTTGGGTGAATTTCTAAATAGTTTCAGTCACAAAATGTAATTTTTGTAGACTGCTATTTTGTGCCAAGCACATGTCTGTGCTGCTGTATTATAATGTTTACTATTGTCAAAAATCACACATGTATACAGATGCTCAAACTGGAAATAATTCAGGAACCTACCAACAGGAGATTGTGGATATGTCATTAAAAGAAATCCTGCACAGTGGTATCGTGATTCTTGCTTCATAAAAGAACATAGATAATTCTTACAAACACATTAGCCAATAAAGCAAAAAACCAAGACTGTCCAAGTATTCCCTGACTTATACAAATTTCCAATGCAGCGAATATTGATTTGTGATGTCCCAAGGAAGAGGACTGGTTGTTCTTAGTGCGCTGATGGAAAGATCTGCCTAAGCTTCTGGGTACTAAAGTTTTTGATTTGGGGTCTGCTATAGAGCATGCTCATCTTGAACTTTTCACTACTCATGCGTTTCCCTGCTTCCTGCTTGGGTGAGTTGGCTCTGTCTTCATTGAAGAAGTTTACTTGAAGATAAAAATTAACTTGGCTTGCAGGTCTTTCAGAGTTGACTATTTCCATCACATGAAAAACATTACTTGTTTTCCTCTCCCTCATCCTCACATTCAAGTCTGTCTCCCACAGATGACCTCTGCCAACTTCTTTAAAGTTGGGTTCTCTTGCCTTAAGACCCAATGATCTCCACGTCTCTAATTCACATGCTTGGTTTCATTTTTTTTTCAGTTTTAAGAATCCTCGGGGGCAGGAGAGATGGTTCAGCGGTTAAGAGCACAGACTCTTCTTCCAGAGGTCCTGAGGTAAATTCCCAGCAAACATATGGTGGCTCCCAACCATCTATAATGAGATCTGGTGCCCTCTTCTTGGGTGCGGGTACATCTGCAGGCAGAATACTATATACATAATAAATAAATAAATCTTAAAAAAAGAATCCTCTATTGTCTTCTAACATAGAAACTGAGAATGTAGCTCATCTCTATTTGTTCATTTATCTCCGAAGGCCCATCTTCCTCACCCCATTTCCAAATATCAATTATTTGCTATCTTTTGGCTTGATTAATAATCAATGTTTACACTTTTTAAAATAGAAGTGCTACTGACAACCAGGCCATGCAATAAACAAGTAAACGGTAATCATGTTTATTTTTCTGGTCAATGTCTGGTTTTTCCCTTTTATCATCATTTGCTTGCTTTTCAGAAAATTTTGATCCCTAATGATCTACCAGTTGTTTAAATTTCCCTGCAAGTCAGACTTACTCAGCTAACTATCACATCTTAGGAAAAAATCACACCCGGGATCTGGTGAGCAGATCCATTAGGGACAGTTCTCCTGGATGTCTGCTTCACAGCTCTTACCTGAGTGAATTGTCCTTTAGAAGTGTTTCTGTGTGGCCAGGCGGTGGTGGCCTATGCCTTTAATCCCAGCACTCAGGAGGCAAAAGCAGGAAGATCTCTGTGAGTTCGAGGCCAGCCTGGTCTACAAGAGCTAGTTCCAGGACAGGCTCCAAAGCAATAGAGAAACCCTGTCTCGAAAAAAAGAAAAAAAAAATGTTTCTGGGCTTCGTTTTGCCTTTGCTGTGTTGGCTTTTTCTTTCCCAGTCTCCGAATGGCCTTTATTCTATTGGCTTATTCCCTTTGCTTTTGATGTTTGTTTGTTTTTATAGTGCTGTGAATAAAAGCTAAGGGCCTTGTGCACACTAAACAAGTGCCCTACCACTGAGTGGCACCCTAGTCCTTCTCCTGATTTTGATGGACAGCGCCCTCTGGTAGCTTCTGAGAGACAGGTACCCAAGAAGTAAGACTGCTACCCTGTGCACGCAAGGACGCGTCTTCATTGTACAGATCCTCAGTGATTTAGTTGGCTAGGGGCTTCAGTGTTTAAAATAACTTCCTTCCAGAACTCTGATGACGTTGCTTCTCATAGGACTCTACAAATCAGTAGATAAATACTCAGATGTCTGTAGTCATCCTTCTTCTTTAGTGTATTCGATGTAGCTCCTGTCTTGAGGAGGGCACTTCCCAATGAGTTCAAGGGCCTGAAATTCCGTAGTGCCATCTTTTGCCACACATATTTCTAATTTTATCCAACGTCCTGGCCACTGACCAGGCCCTTTCATTTGAAAATCTAACTCTCTCCATTCTGGAAACTGCTCTTGTGCTATTTTGCTCATGGTTCTTCCCCTTTGCTCTGTCTTACTGGGCTCCTGCTGTTAGGCCTCTGGATTGATGCTCTCTAAATGGCCTTAAGACATGTTAATGTTCCCTTCGTAGCTGTACTAGGCATGTACATCTTTGGAGGGATCAGTGCTTTTCTCCTTCTCTATGTATGAGCTTTGTTTTCATTTAACTGGTTTTTTGTTGTTTTTGTTTGTTTTGTTTTGTCCTGAGTATTTGGTCTGCCTTACTACCTACCGGCTTTACTCAGACACCTAGTGATCTTGGTTTTAGTTAAGAGATTGGGAACTCTGAGCATCATGTAGAGATTATTGGTCTTTAGTGATCTACTGCCTTGGTTTGCCTGGGACAGTAGCAGCTTTAGCACTAAAAGTACTATGTGCCTGGAAACAGTCCCTATATGTAACATCTCTATTTGGTACACTGTCTCAGAATTTTATTAGGGACCCAGTGTCAGTTCTTCCATTCTTTTTCCCTTAAGATGGCAGGTTCTTCAGAAAATTTGATTCCAACTCAGTGTCTGGTAAGAAAAGTGTTGAGTCTGAACTTTTGGGGGGTGAGATGGGAGAAAAAGGCTAGATTCTCAGGTTCCAATATATTGTTTAGAGAAGAAAAATGTTCTCTAAACTCTACATTAAATATGGCTAATTTTGACCATTCACACTTTTTTTTTGAGTGTCTATCACATCACAAACAGTGCTAAGGCCTTAAGAGGCAATTGCAAAGAAACCATAAATGAATCTAGGATGGAGATCAACCGGGTAAAATTGCCTAAGGACTGATAGAGATGGAGAAAGGCTCCCAGTATTGAATCCCGTGGTCTCTGGTGTCTAAAGGTTGAGGAGATGAGAGGAACAATAGAGAAGACCTAAGAGGGCAACCCTATAAAGAAGGTATAGAATCAAAAGAGAACACTCTGCGAAAGTCAACTGGTAAACTCAGAGGCAGAGCAAATGATTAAACACACCACATGCTCCAGAGAAAGCACTGCCTCTGAGACCTGAGTTTACTCAGCCCCTAGAGTGTGCACCCTGACCACTCCAAGACCAGGCTTCCTGGTTTTTGTTGGGACTGGGAAAGGCACAAATAACCTCTGTGGTATATAGACCCAGAGGAGAGAGAATGGGATATCAAATTGCTCCCCAGTCTTTAGGTCTCCCACCCACGTGTTAGCTCTCCCTCCTCCACTCCTCTTTTCTGGTGACTTCAGCAATTTCTGAGCCTTTGCGAAGCCTGGATATAAATTAAATTGATGCTTTAGACGTAGATTTATGCTTTTCTGTGCTAATAATCTATAGGTCTACAGTCTCAAATTTCTCAAGTAATATTCCACTTGACAGTTTATATAGTTCCGTGCTCCACAGTTGGCATTGCTATTGCCTCTCCTTTCCTTCCAGGCCTTGCAGCTTTAAGTGTAAAAAAATAAATAAAAAAAAATAAAAATAAAAAAGTCTTATCACTATCATTTGAAAATAGAGCCACAGTGGAGGCAAGTATCCAATTTTTTCTGTTTATCTAACCATTTTAATGCTATAAAATTGTCAACTTCATATATATGTAGATATATGTACATATAGATATACACACAGATAGAAAGAGAGATAATTAACTGTCCCTCAGTGTTTGGACAATCGGGTTGCTTCCAATGGCATATAACACTGTTATAAATTTTTTGAATGTACTGTTTTCCATCACTAAGAATGTTTGCAATGGACTGATTCCCAGAAGTACACTATGTTAGCATTTGTTACAGTGACAGGCAGTAGCATGTACACTTCAGTGCATACTACTCAGAGTCAGGTTTAGATGCTTTTGTTTGGATGTGTGCTCTGCTTTATACTAGCTATGAGATGTTGGGCAAGTTTTCTTTGCTTTCTCTATGAACAATACTAGTGCGACACAGGGGAAGAATGTGCCTTTTGTATGCATGGAGGCTAAGGCATACGACATCAGCTATGCATGCTCTTTCTCTGTACTGTTAGTGTGCCAGCTGGAAGGATCAGTGGTGTGGCCACTGGATGAAAAATGACAGGATGCCCAAGGAGTGATTTCAGGCCAAATCTAGATGTTAGTGTTCATACCTCTGGATGTGTTTTACTGAGATCAACACTCTACCGTCTGGAATCTAGATTCATCAGATTAGTATTTCTTTAAACTCATCTAATCACAAATAGCTAACCAAAGAAATACTTGGTGAAAGATTTCAATCTTGGGACGGGTGAGATAGTTCAGTAGGTAGTGGCTCTCACTGGCAAGCCTGCAAGGCCTGAGCTTGATCCTTGGAACCCACACAGTGAGTCATCAAGTTGTTCTCTGACCTCCACATGCACAGATGGTTCCTTCCCCCACAGCCACACAAAATGGAATGAAAAAAAAAAAAGATTTCAGACATTACCTGCTTTATCTGTCCAGGCTATCTGATTAAGCTAACTACAGTGACAAGGTAGCACCATATCTTCTATACCATCCATGCGGTGCACTTTGAAGGTAGTGTTGACTGTCCAAGGAATATTCCCTAATCCCTGGTATGAATCCACCAGAAGCTTTGAAGAAAATGTACCGCAGCTACCTCCTGAGCTATATGAACAAGAGCTTAGGTATGGACCTGTTTAGGAAGAAAAATCAGCCTCGGGGAAATGGACAAGGTGATACTTCAACCGCTGATAAACCTAGCTCAGATGAGGGATGTTACGGAATTAAGAGGAAGCCATCCAGATAGAAGTGAGTTATGGATTGCTGACTGTCTAGATTGTTTATGGGATAAACAGTTGTGGAGCAATATAGTAAATGGTCTAGGGAAGAAATTCATTCAGTGGTCTGCAGATAGAACTATGGGAACTATGTAAAAAAATCCTAAAACTAAGACTTCCAAATTCTTCTGAGCTGGATGTACTAAACAATGGGGAAATTTGTTTTTTTTTTTCATGTTTTCTTTTTTTTATTACTTTACTAATACTAGGAATCAAAATTTCCACTTCCTCCCCTCCACTTCCCTCCTGCTCCTCCACTCACCCTCCTCCCCTCCCTCTCCAGTCCTAAGAGAGGGTGGGGTACCCTGCCCTGTGGGAAGTCCAAGGCCCTCCCCCCTCCATCCAGGCCTAGGAAGGTATGCATCCAAATAGACTAGGATCCCAAAAAGCCAGTACATGCAGTAGAGACAAATCCCAGTGCCATTATCATTGGCTTCTCAGTCTGCCCCCATTGTCAGATTGTCAGCAATATTCAAAGGGTTCAGTTTGATCCCATGCTCATTCAGTCCCATTCCAGCTGGCTTTGGTGAGCTTCCATTAGTTCAGGCACACTGTCTCAGTGAGTAGATCATCCCCTTGTGGTCCTGACTTCCTTGGACATATTCTCCCTCCTTCTGCTCTTCAACTGGACCTTGGGAGCTCAGTCCAGTACTTCCATGTGGGACTCTGTCTCTATCTCCATCTGTCGCTGGACAAAGGTTCTATGGTGATATTCAAGAGAGTCATCAGTCTGACTATGGAACAAGGCCAGTTCAGGCACCCTCTCCTTCACTGCCCAGGATCCTAGCTGGGGACATCCCTGTGGAATCTGGGACCCCCTGTATAGTCCAGCCTCTTGCCAACCCCACAATACCTCCCTTAATTAAGATATCTTCTTCCCTGTTCCCATATCTGATGGGTGGTGGTGGCGCACGCCTTTAATCCCAGCACTCCAGAAGCAGAGGCAGGCAGATCTCTGTGAGTTTGAGGCCAGTCTGGTCTACAAGAGCTAGCTCCAGGACAGGCTCCAAAGCTACAGAGAAACCCTGTATCAAAAGTCCAAAAAAAAAAAAAAAAAAAAACCCCTCAAAAAATAACAATGGGGAAATTTGTGAGGAATGATTGCACCATGGCGTTTGTGTACATGGTAACGTGACAATTATGTGCAGAAAACTCACACGCTATGGTTCTGCAGCATCAACCAAGAATGGATTTGGGGTAGACAAAGGGACCCTAGGGTTTCCCAAAATCTACCTGAGCGTTTGTTTACTCTTCCATAGGCCACACGTTTATCAGCAGGTGGATTAGACAGAGGCAGACAGATTTCCAGTCTGCAAACAGAGCCATTGTCTGTCCCTCAATTGTATTTGCATCCATGTTATTTCTGTGAAGAGTATACCAGGCACTGTTTTGCTACTGAGCTCCCCAAGCAATGCATGTATGCTGTTTCCCAGTGTGAGAGCCATGGCAGAAATCGGGGCAGTGGGCAGCTTTCCAAATATTGTGCTTGCCTGTTCCAGACTCTAAGGTTTAACTACACTTAACAAAATATCTCAATTTGTGTAGTTCTGTGGTGTTTGCGTGCCTTTTTAATTACTTCGTGTTTAAATAAACACCATGTAAGAACATAGTAATTACATCTGCAATTATTTTGTGTGGAAATAGGCTTAGAAAATGAGTTTGTGTACCCCTGGCTTTTTCTTGCCAAGGTTGCATCTAAAAAGCTCACTCTTGAGCATGCACGTATTTTCACAAAGAATTCCTCTTTTGTTTGTGGTAGAGTCCATCATAATTGCACATTCTAAGCACCTGTAAGTCTACCAAATACCGGAGTGAGACGTGTTCGTCAGCCAGATTGAAAATGCGTGTTACTTCTTGGACTGCTGAAGTTAATAAAGAGACATCGTCATTTGATCACAGCGGCACCTATGAAATTAATGCATAAAGAGGGTTAAATTTGATATTGCCTCGTGACATGCAGGCATCATGACATTGTCGCTGTCACCTAAAAAATGCACTGCTTTTCGTCCTAGCTTGGCTATAGACGTGTGTCCTTGTGGCACGGAGAGGGCTATGCATGCTGATTTCAAATGGGAGAATTGTTAAAGCACGTAGCATTAGCTGTGTTATGCATTTCAAAAGTCTCAAAGCAGATGCAGGTTGAACTAAGCAGCCTCCTATCGCATGCATTGCCAGATGATGAAATGCGGAGCAGCAGAGAAGCGTGTTAGTGGAAATGGGTAGTTTTAGGATATTTTATTTTACATACTGGAGAATCTGGGAACTGCTGACATTACAGCTTTGTGTGGTGAGCTTATTGAAAGAAGTATGATAATGTTCTGTGGCTTTAAGTCTTCTATTCACCTTGGGATTACTCTGCAAATCAAAGAGAGTCATGTTACCTCATTATGTGAGAAGCTTCATTTTGAGCCTTGTAAAATGCATAGTTCTACTGCAGAAGCGTTTTTGGAAATTGGTTTCTCTATTAATTGCTTTGAAACAAATATGCTAAATTCTGAATCTCTGGGGGCCTTGTCCTCGAAACCTGCCGTGTGCATAATGTGTGTGTGTGCGTTCTGTGCAGCTTCTAGACTGTGTGCTTGGTCCTGTCTAGTTCTAGTACAATGGATTACACATCAACGTCTTCTGGATTCCAGTGTGCTTCCCAGGAATGAAATTCAGTATAGCTCTAAGAGAGGTGCAAAATGCAACTCAATCGTCACGTGTTTTATAACATACAGGGCTGGAATGTCGTGATTATCGTCTCGTCCCTTTGCAGATAGAGAAGTCTGCATTCAACTCTTCTGTATTCGTGTGACTTCTAAAGAAGGTCATACCACCACTTTCTTAACTCTAGTTTGTTATATTGCTTTTATTTTCCTTAAAAGACACACAAGTAGAATCTCAAGATCAATTTTCATGAACTCTTTAAATGCTTGGAGAAGACTATTGTGCTCAATTAAAAAAAAAACAATAAATTTACTACCTAAATACAGACAGTATCTTGCTTACTATGAAACATAGTTCCTTGGTAAGCTCTAAAAAATGTTTGTCATTATAAATCTGTTCCGTTTAGATCAGTGATTAAATATGTTTTACATGTGCAAGTTAACTTTTAAATAACCGGCTCTTATTTTTGTGCCTCTGCATGAATCACACATACACAGGTGCCCAGGGAAGCCTAAAGACCTTCAAGTAGGAGCTACAGGTGGTTGTGGGCCATCCCTTCCTCCTCCCCTTCCCCCTCCCCCCCCCACGGCAAAACCTCTCCCAGCCCTTAAATAGGCCTGGGCTACCAACCCTGGATAGCTACGTGGGCACCGTTCATAGGTCCACGCATACGCAGGCAGCTTACGATCATCGGGTGATGATCGCAAGAGTCTGGCCTTTGCCATATATGGAGTTGTTTTTTGCAGAGAGCCCTCGCTTTCGGATGGCGGAAGGTGGAAGCCAGCGCCATCTTTAAGGTGCGGCTCCTCACAGCTCTCTACAAAGCATAATGTTATTATTTAGTTTGTTGTTTCTTAAGCAATAAAGAGAAATGGGACTGGAGAGAGTTCACATATTAAGAGTACTTGCTGCTCTTGGAGACACCTGAGGTTAGTTTCTAGCACCCACACTGAGGCTTACAGCCATCTGTAACTCTAGTTCTGGGGTCTCCAGTGCCCTCTTCTGGCCTCAGTGGCACAAGCATGCATGTAGACAGACATTCAATTAGGCACACACTCATATAGAGTAACAATAAATAAATCTTTAAAAATTAGATTTTGTTACGTGATTCACCAGACTCAAATAAATATTAGATATAAAGAGTCAAGAGCCGGGCGGTGGTGGCGCACGCCTTTAATCCCAGCACTCGGGAGGCAGAGGCAGGCGGATCTCTCTGAGTTTGAGACCAGCCTGGTCTACAAGAGCTAGTTCCAGGACGGGCACCAAAGCCACAGAGAAACCCTGTCTCGAAAAAACCAAAAAAAAAAAAAAAGTTAAGAAATCTTGATGTAAACACTTGAGGTATAAACACCTGTAGTTAGATGTATATTTAAGTAATCATTTCAGTTAGTAGAGAAATTAAAGCACTGCTTTTTTCTAGAGACTGAGAAGATACTTTAAAGGTAGTATTCAAATATAAACCAAAGCCAGGTGTGATGGTGCATGTCCGTAATCCAGGCACTTGAGCGATGGAGGTAAAACAAAAACAAAAACAGAAGTTCAAAGCTAGGACTTAGATATAAAGATTGAGGCCAATCTGGGCTACATAAGACTCTGCCTCAAAAGAGCTAAAGCAATACAATTAAATAAACCTGATTGATGTGGTTATAGTCACTGTAAGACCTGGATAATATGAATAATATCATTTGACTCATTTTAAAGTATTAGTTCTTTATCCATTAAACATCCACACCAATATGCAACATTATATAAATGTGAATTTCTCGATTACTATATAATTTAAAGCTATTCTTCAAGAAACATGCGACATAACGCCATTGAATGCTATTGGCGATTCAAAACAAAATGCCACATCACTAAAATGCATTTCTGTCTCAGGCTCACTGCATAAATTTTCAGCGATTTGTACCTCTGTAATATAAATGGTTTCACGTCTATATAACTTCTTGTATTTTCAGAGTATTCTTTTTTAAAGCATTGCCCAAGAATACAAAAATCACCAAAGACATTTTATTGCTAACTAACGATCATGCTGGAAGGGCAGTTTTAATACTTCAGAGGTTGCACGTGTTCAGGCGGCAAGTTAATTTTATATAGTTAGGAGGTAACCTTGATGAGTTATAAAGCTGAAGTTATTAGTTATAATCACTGAAGAAAGGCAACACGGTAAACTTCTTCTTGCAACCATCAGAGCACACATTTCCTTTCAAATATGTTCAGGATTTTTCCATTGCTCTCTAATGGATCTTAGGAAACCCTCAGATACGAGAATCAGACAAATGCAACAAATATTCCTGCAGTGGAAAGTACAGCCACAAAAACTTATGAAAGAAAATTGAAATTGAGATTTTAAATATCAACTTTGGGAGCTTTTTAATCCATGGGTGCCGTATAGAATAATCTATTCTTATCTAACGCCTGGATTCTTAATAACATGAGACTTTTATTAAAATCACACTTTGGCAAAAGTGCTGACATGGTACTTGTCTAGAAAGTCAGATACTCCATTAGATTCGTGAAAGTGCTTTCTCCATATTCCAAATCAAAACTTTCATAGCAGCCTGTTATGTATTTCTTTAAAAGCCGCTCTTTAGACAAGCATGGTGGTGCACACTGTAATTCCATCCCTGAAACTGAAGGTCACAAGTTTAAATCTCGCTTGTATTGTATAGTGAAATCCCATCTCAAAGAGAAAAAGAAAGCAACTCTTGGCCTTGTTCTCAGCAGCTACTTTATTTTCATTAGACGCGGGGCTGAGGAGATTAATCAATGACTAAAGATTCTGCTGCACAAGCAAGAGAAGTGACTACCACTACAGAGTGACTACCCTTTGCTGAGCAGCTATAGGAGTCTGTGACTTCTGGGGAACAGTGAGCAAATCTTCATCAAGGCCGTGGCCCCTGGTAGAGCCCAGAGCCATTATATGCACAGCACAGACTGTACTTGATGAGTGAAATAGAAAGGAGGAGGCAAAGTTGGGAGTGCGGAGTAAATCTGGAAGGATTGAGGAAGAGGTGGGGTGATTATGGTCAAAATAAATTGTATTGTATTAAATTCTCATAGAATTAATAAAAATATACTCTTTAGAATAAAAATAAATAAAAGGACATACATTTTGGCATGCTCCTGAAATGCCAGCCATAAAAGGCAGAGACAGCAGAATCCTGAGGGTCTTACTGACCATCTGTTCTAACCAGTCTATAAACTGGTTCAGTGATAGATCCAATCCTAGTAGATAGATAGATAGATAGATAGATAGATAGATAGATAGATAGATAGGAGATAGATAGATAGATAGATAGATAGATAATAGATAGATAGATAGATAGATAGATAGATGATAGATAGATAGATAGATAGATAGATAGATAGATGATAGATGAATAGATAGATGATAGATAGATAGATAGATAGATAGATAGATAGATAGATAGATAGATAATAGATGAATAGATGATAGATAGATAGATAGATAGATAGATAGATAGATAGATAGATAGATAGATGATAGATAGATACATAGATAGAAAGATACATAGATAGATAGATAGATAGATAGATAGATAGATAGATAGATGATAGATAGATAGATAGATAGATAGATAGATAGATAGATAGATAGATAGGTAGATAGATAAAAGTAGAGTGGAGTCTGGCCTCCACATGGGCTCATACATGCATAAACATACACACACATCAATATGGACAAAATAATAATCAACATAGGCAAATTTTGACAAGATGGAATACAGATACAGAATGTACATCAAGAAAAATGTTCAATTACATCATTTCTATTTCGGGAGATCATGCTCTATCCACCACCTCTCTTGTAAAATTCATATCATCGAATCTGTCTGGTAGATCTGGGTAACCTCCTCAGATAGGATGAAAATGGTTGCTTATTCTGCGGCATTCTCTGGTCTAGACAACACTTTTCACTACTGAGCTCCACCCCCTTGTGCCCAGTTCATTACCGTGACACATCATGAAGGAGGTTAGTTTTTGAGACAGTCAGCATCTTGAACCCACATCGTGAGGGGTTTAGTTGTTGAGACAGTCAGCATCTTGAACCTACATCATGAAGGGGGTTAGTTGTTGAGACAGTCAGCATTTTGAACTCACATTATGAAGAGGTTTAGTTGTTGAGACAGTCAGTGTCTCAAACCCACATTATGAGGGTTTAGTTGTTGAGACAGTCAGTCTCTCTAGCCCAGGTTGGCTAGAACTCCCTATGTAGCTAACAATGACCTCAAACTTCTCATCATTCTGCCTGGACTTTCTGAGTGCTAGGATGATTGACATGGGCCACAATTCCCGATTTGCATAAGGAACTTTCTAGCAAACTAAGCTTTATACCAAAGAATTAACTAGTGAGCGAGTTTGCCATAACCTTTCCAGATTAGAAGAACAACCTGAAAATGCTATGATTGTTATTTTAAGGCATAGAGTCCTTTGGTGAGCAAAGAGGAACAAAAGATGCTGTTAGATCTGGTTTATGAAAAACCAAAACATATTAAATGCACTAAAAGCTTAGAAGCCCTGGATTAGCTTAATGTACTTGAGTAGCATGCTGATGGAAAGCTTGCACTTGGAAGTTCATTAAAATGTACTTAAACAGCACAGAGTCTAAACAGCTCTGGGTTTTTGTTGTTGTTTCTGTTTGTTTGTTTTGACAACAGTGCTTTCCTGGGCATCTCAAGAGTCTCCTATTTCACAGTCTTCACATACGTGTTCACTTGATGTCCTTCTATTTTCAAATGGAATTATGTTTTGGCATTTCTGGTTCATAAAGTTATAAAATTCAGCTTAAAAATAATTTAATTGCTTTTAATGCCAAAGGAAAAAAGAATTTTATATAGCTTTAGACTCCCTGTCACCATCATCACTACCATGACCGGCTTCATTGACAGTTCAGGATTCTAGGTTGGCTACACTTTCCATTCATCCTGTCCTTAGATCAGAACCATAGATATTAGTTCCATGTTAAAACTTCTTTTTAAACTAAGATTTATCTACTCTCATTTCTCTTCGTGTTGCATAAATATTAAACATTTTCTCTAATACGTATGTACCGGCATGCGTTTATGGGCACCACATGCATGTAGGTGCCTGCAGAGGCCAGAAGAAGATCTCAGGTACCTTAGAGCTGGACTTGCAGATGATTGTGAGCCTCATGTGGGTGTTGGGAACTGAACCTGAGTCCTCTGAAAGAGCAGCAAGTGCTTAGAATCACAAAGCCATCCCTCCAACCCCTTGAAAACTCCTTATATCGACTTTCGTGAGTGATACCCAAGGATCATTTTTATTCTGTGTGAGAAAGGCTTCATACCCCAAACTTTGCGAGCAACAGTAATCATAGTATGTTTGTTTCAAGGTTGAATTAAATGATAAAATATTTTCTGTTGAGTCTCATGATGCTGCTACATGGTAAGTGATTTTCATTCATTCTGTAGAAAACTCTCCTTTTATGAAGACATCTTTTCCTCTTTGTTTGCTTGGAAAAAATTGACTCATTCTTCAGTGCAAAGCTCAAACTTTTACAAATTCCTATGAATATGTTAAGTCATTGTGTCCAATGTCTAGGTAATGAATATACAAGTATCTACTACAGTAGTTACACAGTTACTATACCGAGCGTCTTAGTTAGGCTTTCATTAAGAGATACAATGACCATGGCACTCTTATAAAGGAAAACATTTAACTGGGGCTGGCTTACAATTCAGAGGATTAGTCCATTATCATCATAGAGAGAAGCATTGTGGCATACATGCAGACATGGTATTGGACAGGTAGCTGGGAGTTCTACAACTTGATCCACAGACAACAGGAAGTAAACTGCTCATCACACTGGGCAGAGCTTGGGCATATGAGACCTTCACGCCTACCCTCACAGGGACACACTTCCTCCAAGGTCACTCCAATAAGGCCATATCTCCTAGGAGTGCCACTCCCTGGGCCAACCATTCAAACACATGAGTTTATGGGAACCATTCCTATTCAAACCACCACACTGAGTTATAGTTAGAGCTTATATGTTGTTATTCTGCTAGACTATACTATTTTAAAATATAGTACCTAATGAAATACCTGGTATATAATAAATGTTTCATTAATACTGAAGAGTGGATGAATGAGAGAAGGAAAACATGACATAGAAAAAGAACAACAGGGTGTGTGTGTGTTAAAAAACTGTTCCATGTGTGACAATAACTACAAGTTACTGGAGATCTAGTATATCCCTACCTTATGATCCTCCTTGGAAACTCCTCATAATTACTTTACCTATTTCGCAGAAAATAAATATTAGCCTCAGAGAAATGAAGCGATTTCCTGGAGTTTCATGGCTAGTCCTATGAGAGCAAAGGTTTGGAGCTAGCATCTTCTCTCCTCTCTCCTGCTTCTCTTGTTCATGCCTACCTACTAAAGGAAGTCAGTAGGACAATCAAGAGGCTTCCATTTATGTTGGTCATTAGGAGGTTATTGAAAACCCTACAGATTTGATGGGATGCTTCCCTACATACCTGGCTTTAGTTTTAAACCTGATACATTTCTTAATACAAAGTGTCTTGCTGGAATAGATCTCTTCAGTAGCAGACATGTCCTTGGATAGCCTTTAAGAAACCATTAAGACATTCAGTGAAAGTCCCGAGTTTTCCATGAAGAAATGGGCTGCAGTCTTGTGAAGGGGTCTCGGGCTTGGGACTAAGTCTCAGTCAAACATGCCCTTATGCCAGGCAAGAAAGATCTCAGCTCCTGGAACCAGGTTCCTGAGCAGAACTTTTGATATGGGGAACTGCATAGGCCATCTTTGAGACAAGTTCCCAAGAAATGAAACAGGAAAATGCTGACTCTGAGCTGGTGACAACACATCTATTTATGTTGCTTTGGGACAATGACTAAAGTTCGCTTCTTGCTGGATTAAAATGTTCTGGTGATGTGGAGCTAAAGGGAGGCTTGTGAAGCATGACTCACGATGACAAACCACTGTGACAAACATTGAAATGCTCACCCTCCATACTTAAATGCATTGTTGATACTGTCGGTTCCTAAATTAAAATTGTCTCCAATTCTTTTATTTGTATATCACTGAGTCAGATGTTGCAGAATGTTCCTGAGCAAACCTATAGAGAAATTGGGCCCATCTGAACACAAGTTAAGGATGGAGATGACCTTAGCTCATGGAGAAAAGAAGAAGTCAAAGCATGAGAGATGCAGGAATTGGGGGGGGGGGGGACCACAAAACGACAAGTAATATCAGATACTTCTTGGGCCCACATTGTACCAAGTACCACATTTGACTTTCTGAAAGAACATCTCCCAGCAGAAACCTAGACACATGGTCTCTGTGAGAGTTTGAGCCCAAAACGTTCTTCAAGGTCCAGGTCACAACGCTAAACACAGAACTGGGGAGAAAGATCATGATGCAATGAAGCTTTGCTACGCTGAGGCCCCCATGCAGTGTTCAGGGATACAGTACAAGACCCTCAGCCTTTTCCCTGAGGATGCAGAAGCTGTGATGTTGATATGAGGCCCCATGGCAGCTCACACACATAAGGGGCTGGGTAAGAACGCATGAACATTTGTCACTGGAGCCATGTGACATGCATTGGGAGAATCCTGCATAAGGAAGAAAGCTGTGGAGGACCGTGAGGGAGGCGCGGGTCTGAGGGACACGCAGATGTGACTATGTGTCCACTGGAACCAACTCCTCCTCACTTTCACAGTTTAAAACTGATCCTGTCGGCATCAGTCACCTGGAAAGCGTCTGAAAGTTCTCCAACCTCATCTTCCCTCTTCCTCATGACCTTTTAGGCCTCCAACAGGGGTCAGAACCCACCTGGTGCCACCAGGGATCCAGTACACAATCAGGTTGGGAAGAAAGGGATGACTAAGCAGTCAGAACATCTGTCAGTTTGTCGGCAAATACTGTGAGTACCTGTGGAAGTGGGCGTGGGAGTGCCAGACGAAGGAACAAAGAATACAATCTTAGATCAAGCTAGATTTCTCTTACATGGTAGACGATTATATATCCCCACAAAATTAAAATGCTGGAACTGAAACCTTGCTTAAGTCTGTTTTCTGTTGCTGTGACTGAAAGCCACATGGTGGGTCATTTTATAAAGAAAAAAAAAGGAGTTATTTCACTGTGGCTTTGGACGCTGAAGAGTGTGGCAATATCCACTGGGCATCCGGTGAAAGTCTTCCTGCCAAGTCATGGTTTGGTCGAGGGGATCATATGGCCGGAGCAGGCAAGCCAACCAGAGTCAGCTCAGTCCTGTAAAACAGCCATTCCCATGATAATTTATTCATCCCCCAGCCCATTAACCTGTTAACAGATTTATCCATTAGTGAGGGAGCATGCAGGGCCCAGTTGTCTCTTCAAGGTCCCACCTGTTTCTATCTCTTCAGGGCTGACAACTGGAGTTAGTTGTGAGATTGGATGGGGGTCTTCAAAGCCCCAGTGTGGCCCTACCAAGAGACCAGGGACTTTCGGGAAGTGCTTAACTCCCCATGAGAGACTCTCCAGACAGCTACCCCACCTTTCCATCTCTTCTGCCATGTGAGAACACAGAAACAAGAGCCACCAGTAATAGGGTGTTTCTTTATAAATAGGAATTTATAAATAACTGTTTCCATAGCAACAGAAACAGATTAAGATGTGTCATTTATGAAAGGCTGTGGATTCAGTCGATGAGATGAAGTACTGGGAGTGTTTCTCAATATTCTTCTTATTGGTTCACTGGCGCCTCGGGTGAGCAGGTCTTCATTTATCGAAGGTTAGTGGACAGAAATTCTTTAGTGTTATACTGAGCATGGAAGTGCAAGGTTTGGGAAGTAGGCACCTTGGAGGAGACTCATGGTACTTACCCACAGGCCAACAGTGTTCCAGGAAGTCTCGGTTTGCACTCATTCACCAGCTTTGAGAAATAGGACGCTTGGTAAAGAAAAGGTTATCAGTATTTGGAAAGTATTATAGGCCAGAGATTCTCATAAGAAATGCCTCAACTGAAATGAAGTCTCCAGCTCTACATGGGGTGCTTAGGATCATGGGGTGGCCAAGGGCAAGCAGAACAAGTAGCCATGTGAGGCAGAGCAGATATGACCATCATCACAGGCATCAAGATCAGTATGGCCAGGCGAATGTGGGATATATAAGCTGGATGAGTAATGAATTCAGTGGTTCTGAGACTATTATAAACACCAGGAAGTTTGTTAAGGTACAAGGGATAAATAAAAACAGGATAGATGCCTGGGCCCCATCTCTAAAGTTCATGACTCAGTAAATGTGGATGGGAACCAAGGATTAGCATTTCAAATAACTCTCCATGTTATATTGATGCCGGAATCCAGAGACACACTGAAAAATACCAACCTAAGAACAAAAATAAAGACCACATTTTAGGGCTGGAGAGATGGCTCAGAGGTTAAGAGCACTGACTGCTCTTCCAGAGGTCCTGAGTTCAACTCCCAGCAACCACATGGTGGCTCACAGCCATCTATAATGAGACCTGGTGTCCTCTTCTGGCATGCAGGCATACATGGAAGGAATGTTGTATACATAATAAATAAATTTTAAAAAAAGACCACATTTTTAAAAAACACTCCTATGTCATTGGCCAAATCCTTAAGTATTAAGTATTATGAACAAAGGCTGTACTTGAGGCATCAAAAAATTATATATACATTTTTAAAAAGAGGGGATCAACTTAAAGTCTACCAGGCCTTGAAAAGATAGGTAGGTTACATTACTGAAGCAAGAGCGTGTAATTATCACATTTGTACTATATAGATCAGCCTGTGGCTTCTCAAGGGACTTGGTGGCTATTTGCTAAGAGAAAAGAAACAGCTAACTTATTCAGGACATTAAACCCTGTCCCTAGGCAACACTAATGTCCACGCACCAAGTTTAGCTCTCATTCCCTGGAACAGGTTATGAGAGTCCTAAGCCAAACAAATTCTTCTTGAGTTCCACACACAGGAAGCTCAGTGAGAGCCCGGACCCACCCCATTGTTATTGCCCTAGTTTCTTATACATTGTGAGCATGCATGTGAGAATAGACTTGCTCAGAGGTCCTCAGAGTCCACTTCCTGGGTTCCTGCCCTCTTCCACCAAAGGAGGAAGTCAGGAGAAATGCTCTACCTTTGATGTCTTAGTCTGCTTGGGTGTCCTTAAGGAAGTATCCCAGGTTGGGCATCATCAGCAAGAGAAATGCCTTCCTCACAGCTCTGGAGATGTCAACAATCTAAGCCATCATTTCTGCTGGGACAGCCTTCTCAGTGGTACAGCCACCTTTAGGTTAACCATCCCCCTAGAAGCAACCTCTTGCTTTTGCTCCTGTAACTAGCTATGATCAATTAATCGGCTCGCCAAGCTAAACTTGGGATGACTCTTTGCTTTGTCTTCTCCATAGAAACACAATGGCCTCTGTTATTTCTTTATAAGACCTGTATTCAAGTGTTGATGTCTGGTGTTATCAGCAGAAGTTCATCACCACTGAGCCTTCCTCATCTCTGGACAAACTAGTAAAACATGGCTATTTTGTGATAGCCCCTTGGGAAGTCCTCTGTTGTGTGTAACATTGATCACTTCTGACCCTCTAACTCTTTTCTCCTCTGCTCAGAAAATTCATGGCCATTGTCACAGACCTCACCCTGATGTATCATGTTCACATATTTTCAAAATTATTTATTACCTCATCACAGGGAGTGTGGCTTCAGTCTAGGGATAAATAAACCAAAGAGATGCTACATTTAACAAACCAGTAAAAAAAATAAAATGGATCTGAACCTGGTTCTGACACACATATGGATCTGTGGATTCCCTGTTAGCCTGCTGAAGAGCCTTCAGTCCTTACTCACATAGTCCAGACTAGCCATCGTCATCTTTTGTGCTTGTATTATGTTGAGTCTCCTAAGCTGTCTTTGTTATAATGTCGGGTATCTGTAATTCCCAGTTCCACGTAACTTTAGAGTTGCCCAGAGCAGAGTCAGACAAATAAGAATGTACGCTTCACAGTGGGCCCAGGTGAAAAATGAGCGATTTCAGTCTTTTTCAGAAATAGAACAACAAGGAACAACAAGGCAAGCTGGCTCAGTGGGCTGTCTGCTAATGAGAGACTCTCAAATTGGTTCTCAGATGACTTATGGTCAGGTAGATGTTAGACTACAGACTGCCACAGGAACAGAGTTCTCAGGAAATCAGATGTCTGAGTTAGGGTTTATCTTACCATGATAAACACAATGACCAAAAGGGAATTCAGGACAAAAACTCAAGGCAGGAACCCCAAGGCAGGAACTCCAAGGCAGGAACTGAATGAAGCAAGGGCCTTATAGGAATGCTGTTTGTTGGCTTGCTCCTTCTTCCTTACTCAGTTTGCCTTCTTGTGTGCCTAGGATCACCAGCCCACAGGGAGCCCTGCCCATAATGAGCTGGACCCTCTGACATTAATCATCAATCAAGAAAGTACAGCTCAGGCTTGCCCACAGGCAGTCTGGTGGGAATTGTTTCCTTCTTTGTTTTTTTTTTTAACTTTCTTTTTATTTATTCTTTGTGTCTTCCATATCATGTCTCCACAAGTCTCTGACTCTCACCCATCTCCCTTCCCCACAAAATAAAATTATTTAAGAGAAGAAAGGTAAAAGAGGAAAGGAAGAATTTCATCATGGAAGTTGCAGTGTGATAGAGCCAAGCAGCTGTTTATTCATAGATTTTCACACGCAGGCGTTTATCCCAAAGATCATTGCTCTGGTTCCAGTTCCCGTGTCTCTGCTGTATCATGGATGTCGAGCTCTCCCTGGGACTCTTCCTGGACGTGCCACTGTTGTCCTGAAGTCCTGAGTCCACAGGACTGACCCTGCCCCCTTCCCATGCTCCAGGAGATCACAGACAAGCTAGATATTGGGGTGGGCCAACACATAACCTTGGTTCTGGGCCTGCGTAGTTGCAGGGTTGGCCAGCCTGCCAGCTCTCCCCTGTCTTCACCACCAGGGTGAAGTCTCCAGCATTGCCTTGGCTAGTTCACCCCTTGCAGCCATGAGCAAGGGATGGGGTTAGTTCTGTTCCAGCTTTCATGTCTTCAGGGTTGGTTCTCCCACACCTACAGCTTCAGGGCCAGCTCTCTTCCACCCATGATGCCACAGAGGGGACAGCTCTCCCATCTTCACCTCAGGGCTGGCTCACTTATACCTCCACGAACAGGGTCAGCTCTACTGTGCTGCCCTGACAAGGCACAGGGGCACGTTCCCAAGTGCTGTGGTTGGTGCAGGGCTGGGACAGCTGTTCCACTCTTAATGACCTCATGGCCAGCTCTCCCACCTGCATCAGGAGTTGATTGGAGTGGTGGGGGACATCTCTCCTATCCCACGCCACTATGAGACAAATGAAAAATGGGGACAGCTCTCCCATGCTCACAACTTGAGAATATTTTCTTAATTAGGTTTCTCTTCTAAAATAACTCTAGCTCGTGTCAAGTTGACATAAAACCAGCCAGCACATCAGAGATTACATTGAAAATCTTTTATAACTAGAGAGAAAATGAGTCTGGACCTCATAGATATGTGCACTTAGGTGTTCCATCCCTTGTAAAGCTTCTTTGAACTCCTACTCTACGACTTTGTCCTGAGTCCTTTCAACTGAAATCACCCCTTCATTTACATGGTGACCTCATCTAATTTACCAGCAGACCCTACTCTTTAGGCTGTTCTTTCAGGAAGCTGGAACCCCAAATATCTCTTGCTTTTGTTTGTTCTTTTTACAACAAGTGAAAAATCATCTAGGCTTTTGTACGTTGTTGATATTTCAAAAACAGACTAAATGAGTGTGTATGAATCATAAGTTCTATTTGTCCTCTCGAAAGAACAAATCATGGCATTCCAGCAACTGCTCAGCCCCTCTGCCCTTGCTTCCTGTTTGTCCCTCTTTCAGTTGTTCCATGCTTTTTCTAAGTACTTCGGCCTACATAAATCCTCAAGCATATGATGCATTGGTGTGTTTTAAAAGTAGGTACTATAAACCCTTCTGAACAGGAGCTTACCATCTAGTTGGGTTATGAAAGATGACTATAAGACAGTCATACAAAGTATCCCTATATGTTGTGTAAGATCTACACATTGTCTGGTGTGGCCTTGAATCTTCCATCAGCCAGCCTGAAGATCTTATAGGACCTAAGGCTTTTCTGTACTTGCTGGGTAACCTTTCTACATCCCTGCTCAGTGGTCTCTCTCTTCCTTTCAACTAGCACTAGGAAGGGGAACTTCAAAACACAGCAAAAGGACAAACCACAGAACCCGATCTCTATGAAATGTAGCAAAACCAAATGACTGCTTTGCTTCTGACTAAAGAGGAATCGTTTTCTTCTCCCCACGAAAGAAAGGAATTGTTGTCTGTATAAATAGGTGCAGTGGGGGTTTGTTCTGGTATCTTCTCTCTGTCTTGTTTTTCTAGACTTACGCTAAATATTACCATTTGTCTTCACAGCAAATGTCACAACCTATGCTTCAGGTGTATGTGTTTCTGGGACACACTCCATTGCTTTGAGGTCCCTGAGGGTCACATGGGCAGAAGTGGGCCAATTTCATATTCATCTCTGAGGAAGCTAACCACAAGCCTTGAGCATAAAATGTATTAGTTTAAACAAAGCCTAGAAAGGCTCTAACGTGTTTGACTCTAATGCCATGCATTAATAAGCTACTTATGCCTTCTTTCCGCCTCCTGGTTTAAGTGAGACAAAGGACAGGGTTCAGAAATGACCTAAGGTTGACCACCAGAGTCTGTTTCTCTCTTAGGGTTGACTCATCTTACAAGAAAATAAAATGGCTTCAAAATTTGAATCTGTTTCAGAAGGAAAGAAAATATTTTGAGTATTTTTTGATCTCCTTAAAATGCAGATTAAATTCAGACTGGGCCCTCTGCAGTCAGGCTGTTCTCATAATTGTGAGAGGCTGGTTAATAACAAGTCAGAGAATCCCACAGTGCACACCACAGCTCCACTGGAGGGAAGGCTGCCTCCTTATCTACTTAATCTATCCCTCCATACAACTACACTTTTATCCAATCCATCCATGTTTTTGTCTATCATCTATCTATCCAACCAGCCAGTTTTCCATTCTCCAATATACAATGATAATTCACTGTGCCATACATGATGTTTTTACTAAGATTTACAAATGAATAACATGCGAACAAAATGATTCCCTGGGAAAAACAAATAGGTAGAACAATAGTATAGACGTTTTTTAACTGTATCTCAAACACTAGCTAGACAAAGCACAACATGGTTAGTGTCTGGTACAAAATGACCCTGAATGAAAGCAATGGTGGAGGCTGGAGAGATACCAGGGTGGGTGGGGCATGGATTGTGTGAGACCCTAGAAAAACTTCAACTTTCACTTAGACCAGGACAGAAATACACAGGCTCTGGGCAGGAAACATCCATCAAGACAATGTGGATTCAAGAAGGATTCCTGTGGCGATGTGAGGAGGCCAGGCTGCAGAGAGAAGCAAACAGAAGCTAGCAGGCAGCTGTATCCCCAGAAGATGGTGAGTCAGAGGCAGAGGCAGTGGGTGCCGCTAAGTTCCAGATGTTCTGATATCAGCTCCTGAGATGGACTGGCTGTGGGCCACAAACAGATGAGAGGAGGAACTCAAAGAAAACCCCAGGCTGCTTAGTCTGAGAAGCAGGGCTTGACCATTACTCCAACCTACTAGCTAACTCCCTACTTTCATGACATTTGGCTCAAACATCCCCTTTTCAGAGAGGCTTTCACTAGCCACGTGTACCAAGCATTAGGGCTGTTCACACATCTGGTTCATTCTCCTTTTATGGGGGTGGGAGAAATGTTCGGTGTCCTATTTAACTCAGGTTGATCATGTGTCCTGTTTTGGCTAAGGAAATGTGAGGATATCCAACTTATGCCATTTTCGGGTAAAGTTTTAAGAGCCAGTGGTATGTCTCAAAAATTTCCCCTAGAGCCTGTCTTCAAAGTGAGGAGTCAGGAATCCAAATCTCAGATCCTCTTCAGTAGACATAGAGTATAAACTGGAAGCAAAGTGTTGTTACACACCACAAAGACTTTAGGGATTGTTTGTTATTGCAAATATCTAGCCAATTCTGACTGATAGATCATACTTTATATAAATAAAAAGACTCATAGCCTTCTTCAACTCATCCATATCCCTCACTTCTACCACCTCCTAACACCACTGACATGCCTCTCCTTTGTAAACACCCCCCTCAGAATGAGTGTTTCATGAGGACAGGGCTCCTGCCAGCGTTTGACTCACATCAGACACCAAGGAAAATGTTGCTGAATGAAAGAACAAATGAATTAATAAATGAATGTATGTATGCAATGGGACATGAGGGAGCATGTTACAGCCCAAGAAGGACTGATGCTGACTCTCCAAAGAACATGGGAGTTTTGCAAGGTAAGGAAAAAGCCTGGAAAGAGACTAACATACTCCACTCGGAATCCTTGGACCATGGCCGTGCAAGGAATTAGAGGTCAGAGAAGTGCCGTGATGAGAGATAAGATTAGTGACATAGGTTGGATCTGGTTTTTTAAAGGACCTTTCTGTTCCTTTCTAATATGCTGGGACTTTATTTCTTGAGCAGTAATGAGCCAGCAGAGTTTTTAAATCAGGAAATGACAAGAGGAGTTTGGATTCTGCCTGGACAAATCACATTCAGAGAGCAACTTCTGCTCCTCGTTCCCCTGGCCACTGCACTGATGTCATTCTTCATCAAATCATTCCTTCATTTTTTTTTTTTAAAAAAAAACTCCAACAAATGTTTACTGCTTGCTGTGGGCAATATACAATATAGAGTGCACAGGGAACAAACAGAAGCAAGACACTCTACACCTCAGATGAACTGCCCTCGTGTGGGGTTCAGGGCTAATACACAAAGGGTAGTTACACAAGCCACAGGAGAAAAAGGCCTAGGGCTTTTGGTGTCTGAGTACCTTCCATCTCATCTTGTTCCTTGGCTGTGCTCCTCATCCTTTTACTTGGCCATTTCGTACCATTTCCATCCAACCTAAAACGGAGCACCATCTCCCTGCCCTCATTATTAGCTCTGTTCTCACTGTCACCATAAAAACAGCAACACTCAGCCTTTTAAAACCTTTACAAATAACCTCAACATCCTTCCAAGAGCCCTGCAAGTAGGATCTCTGCCTTACAGATGGAAATAAAGCTAAACAAAACAGAGGGAGGGAGGGAGGGAGGGAGGGAGGAAGGGAGGGAGGGAGGGAGGGAGGGAGGGAGGGAGGGAGGGAGGGAGGGAGGGAGGAGGGGGAGGGAGGGAGGGAGGAGGGGGGAGGGAGGGAAGGAGAGAGAGAGAATGGTTTTGAGAAATTGCAAATTGTCCAGAGGCATATAATCAGAAAGTATTGGAATCTAGACCACATGAAATAGATTCAGGAAAGGCCTATACCCACTTACAAACTATCCGATAGTTGGCATTCCACTGGGTTTTGCCTCTATACAAAATTAGATTCTGGCACCTGTGGGACCATAGATACAGTGACAAATTAAACAGTCCCTTCTTTCCTGGACGTTAGGATCACGGTGTAGAGTCTCCTCTATTCCAGAGCAGGGATTGGACTACCTTTCTCAACAATTCCTAATGAACTCGTGAGCGAGCGCATACTATTGAATGGCCAGGGGCAGAATCAGCAAGTGCCCTGTCGCGCGGCTGCACCTCCACTGCAGCACTGCAGCACTGCAGCAGCCCTCTCTATGGGTGGAACACCCCGTGCTCAGTGGTTCCTGCCCACCCCACCAGCTGTTAGAGAGTGGCCGGTCTCACTAACAGAGGACATTAAGACTGCCAGGCCTCAGAACTGACTATTCCAGAAAACTCGCAGAAGATCTGTTTTACTTGTTTCTTTCCCTGACATGCTTTTCTGTGACCTAAGTTTCTGGAGTCTCACCAACTTGTAGAGCTAACTGGCAGCCAGTTCGGGGACTTAGTAATGGTTAAGAAATGCGTAGACAGTTGAGAGTCTTGCTCCTCTGCGCTACGAGGCCCATACGAGTGCATTTGGCAGTTCATGCTTTACAAATGTCTCCCTGGCAGGGCTCGGGGCCTTGTGTCATTTTGCTTACAAACTGTCATCTCTTGCTTATTGGTGTTCCACTCCTCCTGTTCTTTCCGTCTGGAGAAGAGTCTCCTAGAGGTTGCTATAGCCTGTAGGGATCTAACACGGCTCCTCTTCCTGCTGTTCCCGACCTGCTTAGACATGTCTGCGTAACAAGGATGTAACAGCATTGCGCTTAGACTAGCCGTCCATTGGAAAGGGGGAATCTACTCTCGCTTGAAACAAAATGATTTTAGATGGAGGGAGCAAGATAGAAACGGGGCAAGTTTCCTGTCTCAAAGCGGTCATTTTAAAGACATCAGGCTCAGTACCATTGTTAGCAAAGGTGGTAGACGACATGAATCATAAAAAAATGCATATTGTGTGCTCTTGTTTTGGGAAAAACAAGAGCAAATCAGCTGTATTTCTGTCCATAAAAGTCAGAAGAATTACATCAGCAAGATGGTGAGTAGAGAGGGCCCGCATTACCTCCCCCACCAAAACATGAATTTAATAACACCGTTCTAAAGGTATCTGTAAAAAATCCAGAAACCAAGTAAACCAAGTAAATGTTCCTACACCCCAGATGATGATGAAGCCCCGCAGAAAATCTGTGATGTCCTCAGTTGTTTCTGGAACAACCACATACTGTACCAGGTAATAGAGAAGAAACCTCCAACTCCTAGATGTCAGAACCAGGGCTGGTTTCTGTCTTGTGTCACAGGACCACACTAGCAGAAACAGCCCACCAGATCTGGGATGTCAAAGAATGAGGGTGGTCAGCCAGATTCTTCCACGTGGCAGAAATACATGGGATACTTGGATCATGGCTTACCACAGTGCCAGGTGGGCTATAGAATCACAGACATCAGAGGGAGATCCAGGTAGAAACTGGGAAACCTCCCCCAATAGAATATACCCACAGCTCAGAAAAGACATGAGTCCAGAAAAATCCTGAGAGATTTCCAGAATGTCTTGCTGAGTAGGGAAAATTCCTCTTATATAAAAAGAATCACAAAGTCCGGGAGACTTGTGTAATTCTTTAATTGCCAAAATCACAATAACAAAACTGCTGAGACATGCAAAGAAATAGGAAACAATGACACATTTTAAGGAACAAGTTAAATTTCTGGAAATGTACTTTTTAAGGGAGAGAGAGAGAGAGCTGTAAGTTGTCAGATAAATAGTGAACAATAACAACCCTAAACATGTCCAGTAAAGGAAAAACATAGATACGTAAGTCAATGAGATCCAGAAACTAACTCATGAACAAAGTAAAATTCCCAATTCAGAACAGCTACAAAAAGAACAAGAGGAAAGCTCTGATCTGAAGAGCATGGAAACTGAAATGAAAAACTCACTTGATGGTCTCAACGGCTGGCTTGAAAAACAATCACTGAGCTGGAGAAGAGGAGGTCTTAAATGGCCGAAGAGGGTTAACAGATCTGCAGGAATAATAACAGAGCCCACTTCTAGAGGGACTTCTGGACAGCACTGAGGACAACAGCACTGTGAATGGCCCTTCCAGGATGAGGACAGAAAAAAGGAACAGGCAACACATTCAAAAAACATCATCATAGACATTTCCCCAAACCTGATGAGGGATTGAATACCCAAATTTGAGAAGCCCGGAGAATTCCAGTCTAAAGAGCGTAAATCTAATGGGACTTACAAGGCATGTCATAATCAAATTGTCAGAAGCCACAGACAAGGAGAAGATTTGAAAGCAGCCAGAGAAAAGTGACTCACTATATAATGGAGTTCCTGTTAAACTGTCAGTTCCCAGAAGAAGCCTTGCTAGGAGGGGATAAGGTTATATATTCAAAACTCTGAAAGATAAAAAGTCCTTCCTGATTAAGAGAATCAAGGCTGGCTAAGTCCTCTTTCAAGAATATAGAAGAACTGAAGATTTTTCCAGTTAAACAGAAACTAAGGGAGCTCATCTCACTTCCCTCCCCCAAAAATGCTGAAGGGAATCAAAAAATTTGAAACAAAAGTTACATATACCAACACAAAACCAGGTCAAAATCTAAAACTCTCAGATAAAGAGCTGGATAGTCCTATTGGTGAGTGAATCACTAGCAAATCTGATATAGAATATTTTTTAAACCAAAATGTGTGTGTAGACTCATGCTGGTACCCAACTTAAAAAGGGAATTTTTGTAATAAGCAACAATTAAAAGGGGGCAGAAGGATATGGAAGTAGAATTTTTAAACATAATTGAATGCTCAGTTGACGTTATTAGCTTCAAGTGGAAGTAATATGACTCAAAGATGCAATTTACCTAATTGTATTGGTAACTACAAAGAAAATCCATAGAATGTAGTCAAATAGAAACAAGCACAAAATAAAGTCTCACTCCGAAACTTTCAACAAGCATAAATAAATACAGTAAGACAGAACAAGGACCTGAGGAATAGGAAACAATTTGAAATGACAACCATAAATCCCTTCCTACCATAAAACTGTAACTAAGAACATTAATGCTCCAAATAAAAGAAATAAATTTGTATAATGAATTAAAGATAACAAGAGCCAAATATATGCTCTATGGAATATATTCATGTTAGAAGCTAAGAATATAAAAGATAGAAAGAGTTTAAATAATGGAGAATGAGTAGGGGTGGCCATACATTTAAGGAAAATGTATGGGGTGGATTCCTGTGAGCTTTCTGTCTTTCATGTCAGCGTGTCTATTGATGTCTTCCTTGTTCGTGTCTTGTTTTAACATCCATGTGTGGGAGCTCAAGTGTGTGGCTTTCCCTGTAATCTCTAGGAGATTCAGTCTCACAACAGACTTCCTATCCCTCTGGCTCTTAAAATTTTTTGCCCCCTCTCCTCCATGTTCCCTGAGCCTTAGATGCATAAATTTTATTGTAGATGTATTAGCTGGGGCTGGCCACTACACGGTCACTTGTTCTCTGCATTCTGATTGGTTGTAGTTTTTTGTAATGGCCTCTGTAGGCAGGATTGCGGGATCTGGCTGGGTAGAGATCTTGGGTGTGGCATGGAAGGTGCCTGTAGATCCTGGGCTGGCAAGTTTTTTTTTTTAAAGAAGGACCAAAAGAGAAAAATTGACAAGACCTCAATTTAAAAAAAAAAAAGGAAGAAATCTTCATTTCTAAAGTTAGTAATGAAGAGGGAGACATTACAACTGATGTTACATACATACGAAGGACCAGAAACACTGAAAAGACAAGGAATCCCAATCATTCTCGAACCCTGAAAGACTCCCAAACTAATTGTGTAAGGCTAGTGTTACACAGACACCAATGTGATGGCCAAGTGGAACTTGCACCTGAAAAGCAAGGGTGGTTCAATGCATGGGAATTAATAAATGCAACAATTCCATATTAAAAGCACAAAGGACAGAAAGTAAAAGATCATTTCAATCAATGTGGAAAATGCATTTGGCAAATAGTAAACACACAACAAACTAAGAATAGACAGAAACTTTGAACATACAATAAAAGCTGTGTATGAAAAGCTTACCACTAACGTCATGCTCAACAGGAAAAGACAGGAAGCCTTTTGTCTAAAATCAAGGCACACAGCAAGGATGCTTATTCTCACCATCACTAGTTGATGTGTGAGAGACTGATTGTGTATGGCTGCTGCACCAGCAAAGAGGGGTGCAGAGACCAAAGCAGGGATCGAAGACTTAAAATTACAATCACCTTGATGTATCACTGAGCATATTTTCAATCCAACTAGGTAAGGATCTTGAGGTCATATTGAATCTGGAAAAATTCCTTCCCAGCAGTAGATTGAACCAGTGGCAAGAAGCCATTGTTTAAAGACCCTGGCTAGACTGAATAAGCATGGGTTGAAACTGGACTCTCTGAACAAGGCGGACAATGAGGGCTGATGAGAAGCCAAGGACAATGGCACTAGGTTTCGATCCTAATACATGAACTGGCTTTGTGGGAGCGTAGCCTGTTTGGATGCTCACCTTCCTGGACCTAGATAGAAGTGGGAGGACCTTGGTCTTCCTGTAGAGCAGGGAATTTGGACTGCTCTTCAGTATCGAGAGGGAGGGGGAGTGGACTAGGGGGAGGAGAAGTGGAGTGGGGATAGGGGGAGGGGAGCGGGGGGAGGGGGCAATATGTGGGAGGAGGGGGAGGGAAATGGGAAACGGGGAGCAGTTGGAAATTTTAAGTAAAAAAGAATAAAAAAAATAAATAAAGACCCTGGCTAAGTAAGTCAAAGGAAGGCCTTTCTATGAATGGCTTGCTCTGGGAGACCAGAGCAGACATCATAGAACTCTCCTCTGAGACACAACCTGCAGAATGCCTCTGGATAGAAAGGAGGGAAACTTGAAGCCCAAATCAGTTCATATTCCACTGGGTGGACATCTGGTTGTTAGACTTGAGGAGACCACAGAGGCAGGCCCTATAGCTGCACTCAGGCAAGACACAGCACAGAGTATGCCCCGTGCTCACACCTACACAAGGGTCATGGGGGGGGGGGTTGTTGGATGTGCACCACACGGAGGACTGGACAAGACTCTGCACCTGCCGTACTGAGTGACTAGGAAACTTCTGCACCATAACCCCACCCAGTTCTGTTTCTCACTGGTACTTCCCCTGTTCAACATCTCATTTCGATGTAGTGGTCCTGTTCATATTTTACTTATTATCTGAGATAGGCTCTTCCAAAGAGTCCAGGTTGGCCCGAGCTGGAATTCTCCCTGCTTCTGAACCCCAAGATCTGGGATGATTTGGCATAGTCTCACTCCGTTTCATATCTCATTCTTTTTATGTTCTACTTTTAGCTGGAGACAGTTTCTTCCTTTGTCTTTACTCTTCTACTCTTTTATTCCTATGCCCTCTCTATGTTATCTGATCCTCTAACGGTGAAACTTATAATGCTTGTTCCACTATATTTTAACCCTTAGTATCTTATAGTTCAGTACACAGTATATTAATCCTGTGTCTTTACTCAGTCAAAAACACTTTATGTGAAGACTGTGTGTGTAGCGGTTTTTTCCGAGATTAAAAATTCCATCCTGCAGGGAAGCTCCTTAAAACAGGAAGGTAAACCACTCAAAATAGCTTCAGGAAGTCCCTGAAACCAACCACCTCTGCTAGCCCCTCACTGCCAGAGTAAGCAATAAAGCTGCTGATAAGCAGTCTCGGACAACCAAGTGGCAAAGACTCTGAGACAAGACCATATGCCTGAAGAAGCAGAAACCAGCCAAACTGCCTGGAAGACGTTTAGACCAACTGAGTCACTTGAAAGGGACACTCCACAACCTGTTGAGCTGCTTGCAGGCTGTGCAGTGTAACCAGGTTCCTGGCTTTTGTAAGCTGCCATCCATGCTAGGGTAGGCCTTGGTGGCTGTCTTTGAGTCATTTCTGTTCCTGTAAGTAACCCCTCATCCGTATGCCTGTGAGTAATCCCAATAAAATTTATTGGTTCACCAAATTGGACTTTGGTGGTACCCATACTTTGGTCTGTCATGGGCTCCTTATCTGAGCTGAGCAGACGTGTGTGTGGCATCTCCTCGGGGACAGTTTTGTCACACACCAGGCAATTACTCTAATGGATTATTTCCATATTTTCACAGACGGCTTACCCAATCTTTGTGCTTGCTTCCTCCATTAGTATTCTATGTTTAAAGCGTTTCTGGAGATGATGTTTGATGGCCTAAACATGTGGGCTGAGGGAAGGAATACACCCCAATGCAAGCCCCCACCTGAGTATTGAAAATAATTCAACCAAAATGATGCAGGTGGTAAAAGAAAGAAAGAAAGAAAGAAAGAAAGAAAGAAAGAAAGAAAGAAAGCTCTACTAATGACTGAATCCCAGATTCACAAGCCAAAACACTGCAGCACAAGCCAGGTGAGAAACCAAGAAAGTGTTTTCTCCCAAAATTATTAATTCAACATTAATATATTCCAATAAGAGAAATGCTATAAAATCATAAATGAATAATTCAAAATATTGAGTGTGGTGTTGAACAAAATAAAAGAAAACATAATTGCCTGGGTTAATGAATGATTAAAGAGAGGAGACAAATAGCTGAGTGAAATATAGGAAACAATGCAGAATATGAATTCAGTGGATTCAACAAAGAAATAAAAGTGCTGAGAAAGTTAAATTGAAATTTTGAAAATGAAAACAAGTTGCTTGAAAAAGAATTCATCAGGAAACCACCAATAGAATGTATCAAATGGAAGACAAAATATGAGAACACAAAGGCAAAGCAGATGAATTAGAACATTAAGTAATGACAATGATAAAATAATATGTATGAACAAATATGCCAGGAGTATAGGTCAAAGGAAAAGATCAAAGTTACAAAGCATGGGCACAGAAGAAGATAAAGGCATAGAAAACATGTTCAATAAAATCATAGAAAATTTCCTCAATCTAGGGAAAGAGGTTGTCATCCAGATACAAGAAATATTTAATTAGTCATGTGCATGCATGTGTGTGTGCAAGAACACACATGTGCAGGTGCAGGTGTGGAAGTCAAAACACAACCTTGGGGCATTGGATTTCGTCTCCCATCTGGTTTCAAGGCAGGATCTCTCTTGTAACTGACTCTACCCCGCATACTCCAGGCGACTGGCCCATGTTCTTCTGGCTGAGCCTCCTGTCTTTGTCTCTCATCTCACCATAGAAGTGCTGGGATTACAGAAACAAGTTACTGTACCTGCTTTGTTTTTTTGTTTTTTTAAAGTAAGTTCCAGGAATCCAAACTCAGGTTGTCAAGCTAGTAAGATAGGTGTTATCTTACCAGCTGAGCCACTTCCCTAGCACTGTTTAGAAAGCCAAGGAGAAGATCAGGAAAGAACCCCTCCCTATCATATTTGAGTTAAAACAAGAAGCATAAGGAACCAAGAAAGCTTGCTGAAATCTGCAGGAGAGAAGTACTGTGAGACAAACCCACTTAAGTTAAGTGGTTCTCAAAATGAAACTCAATGGAAGTGCGTATTTCAAGATCTGCATGACAATAATCATCAGCCATGGTTATTTTACCATGCAAAGTTGTCCTTCCTAGTTAAAGAAGATAAGCTTTTCATGATTAAACACATATAAGGCTTTTAGGACAGTACTGCTAAACATACTTGAAGGAAGACTAACATTCCAAGGAGACAACATATCCATGAGGTCCTAAGTAAAAAATTATTTCTTCTAAAATACTAGATAAGCAAATGAGGATTAGAAAAGTATCAAATATTACAAAACAGAAAAATGACAGGAGTTAAAGCATGCCTTTAAATAATGATTATGAACGTATACTCTCAATTCCCCAATCAAAATACATAGATCAGGGCTGAGGAGACAGCTCAGTTAATAAAGTGTTTATATGCAAGCTTACAGAGCTGAGTTCTGTCCCCAGCACTAACACTGAAAAGCTGGTATGTATTTGTAAGCCCATCCGCAAGGACATAGAAATAGAGAGATACCTGGGGCTCACTGGCCAGCAAGTCTCAACATACAAGGAAGTGAGTCATGTTCTTATAGCCTGCCTGATCACAATGGATAAAATGAGAAATCGACAGCTGGAGAAAGAAAAAGAAAGAGAGGGGATGTTATCAAACACTTTTACCAAGTTAGTATTGGCCTGACTCTAGAATTGAATAAAGAAATAAAAAGCAGACTAACCTCTGTGTTGAACATGGAGGCAAATGTTCTCATAGAATACAAACTGAGTTAAACAATATGTTAAAGGTCTCATCATGACTAAGAAGGCTTTATTCCAGGGATGCATAGATGATTCAACCTTCTCAAATCACTAAGTGTAATTCAGCACATAAATAGACTCAAGGTCAGAAATCAAATGATCTTCTCAACAGATTTTATAAAACAAAATAAAACAAAAAAGCCTGTGATGAAGTCCAAATTCCCTTTGCTATAAAAGTTTCTAAAGATCTATAACTATAAAGACCATACCCCAACATAATAGAGGATATATATCAACAATATCCAACATTATAGCAAATGGAGGAAAACTGAAGAGCATTTATTTCCTCTAAAGTCTGAAAGGAGAAAAGGATGCTCATCCTCTCCTCTCTTATTCAATACAGTGTTTGAGGCTTTAGCTAAAGCTATGAAACAAAACAGTAAACAAAAGGAATGCAAAAAGAAGTGGAAGAAGTCAAATTCTCCCCACTTGCAGATGGCAAGAGCCTATACATAAGACCCAAAGGAAAATGCTTAGAGGAGTTGGAGAGATATCTCAGAGGTTGAGAATACTTGCTCCAAACTGACAGTCAACACCAAATTAAATGGAGAGAAACTCAAAGCAATTCCTAAAATCACTGAAGATCAGGAACAAGACAAGGCTGTCCACTCTCTCCATAACTATTCAATTTAATACTAGAAGTTCTAGCTAAAGCAGTAGGACAATAAAAGGAGATCAAGAGGATATGAATTGGAAAGGAAGAAGTCAAACTTTCACTATTTGCTAATGATCTGATTGTACAAATCAGTGACCCAAAAAATTCTACCAAGGATCTTCTACAGCTGAAAAACAACTTCAGTCATATAACAGTAAACATGATTAGCTCAATAAAATCAGTAATCATCCTACGTACAAATGACAGTCTGAGAAAGAAATCAGAGAAACAACACTCTTTACAATAGCCACAAATAATATAAAATATCTTGGGATAACTCTCCCCAAACAAGTGACAGATCTGTAGGACAAGAACTTTAAGTCTCTGAAGAAAGAAGCTGAAGAAAACTTCAGAAAATGGAAAGATTCCCCCATGGTCATGAATGGGTAGGATTAACATAGCAAAAATGGCAATCTTACCAAAAATAATCCTCAGATTCAAGGCAATCCCCATCAAAATCCCAACACAATTCTTTACAGACGTTGAAAGAATAATACTCAACTTCATATGGAAAAACAAAAAATCCAGGATAGCTAAACAATACTGTACAATAAAGGAACTTCTGGGGGCATCACCATTCCTGACTTCAAGCTCTACTATAGAACTATAGTAATAAAAACAGCTTGGTATTGGCATTAAAAACAAATACATGGATCAATGGAATCAAATTGAAGACCCTGACATAAATCCACACACCTATAAACACCTAATTTTTTACAAGGAAATAAAAATTATACAATGGGAAAAAGGAAGTATCTTCACCAAATGGTGCTGGCATAAATGGCTGTTGACGTGTAGAAGAATGCAAATAGATCCATATCTATCACCCTGCACAAAACTCAAGTCCAAGTGGACTTGACCTCAACATAAATCCAGTTACACTGAACCTGATAGAAGAGAAAATGGGAGGTAATCTTGAACACGTTGGCACAGCAGACTACTTCCTGAATATAACACCAGTAGCACAGAAACTGAGATTGACAATTAATAAATGGGACCTTCTGAAACTGAAAAGCTTCTAAGACGCAAAGGACATGGTCAATAAGACAAAATGGCAGCCTACAGAATGGGAAAGATCTTCACCAACACCATGTCTGACAGAGGACTGATCTCCAAAATATATAAAGAATTCAGGAAAGTAGACATCAAAATACCAAACGATCCAATTTTTTAAAATGGGGTTTAGTTCTAAACATAGAATTCTCAACAGAAGAATCTTAAATGACCAAAAGACATTTAAGGAATTGCTCACCATCCTTAGTGATCAAGGAAATGCAAATCAAAATGACTCTGAGATATCATCTTATATCTGTCAGAATGGCTAAGATCAAAACACTGATGACAGCTTATGTTAGAAAAGATGCGAGGTAAAGGAAACACTCCTCCATTGCTGGTGGGAATGCAAACTGGTACAGCCACTGTGAAGTCAGAATGGCAGTTTCTCAGGAAAAGAGGACTGAATCTACCTTAAGACCCAGCAATACCACTCTTAGGCATATACCCAAAGGATGCTCAATCATACCACAAGGGCACTTACTTGCTCAACTATGCTCATAACAGCATTATTCATAATAGCCAGAACCTAGAAACAACCTAGATGTCCCCAACTGAAAAGTGGATAAGAAAATGTGATACATTCACACAATGGAACATTACCCAGCTGTAAAAAACAATGACCTCATGAAATTTGCAGGCAAATGGATGGAACTAGAAAACAAACATTCTGAGTGAGGTAACCCAGACCCAGAAAGACAAACCTGGCATGTGCTCACTTATGAGTAGATATTAAAAGTACAGGATAACCAACCTACAATCTACAGCCCCAAAGAGGCTAGACGACAAAGATAGACCACAGAGGGATGCGTGGATTTTCCTGGGAAGGGGAAATAGAATAGATCTCTTTGGTTAGCTGGGGGCAGAGATGGAGAGGACAGAGGAATAGACTTGAGGGAGTGTGTTGGGAAGGCTGGGTGGGGGAAGCAGGTTGGGGTGGACAGAGGGGGGGAGTAAGAAAGAGAGCTGGGGAGGGGCAGGAGAAAATTCAGGTTAGGGGGAAACTTGATACCAGGGAAACTCCCAGGAATCAACAAGGATGACTGCAGCCAAGAATCCTAGCAATAGTGGAGAGGGTGCCTGAACTAGTCATGAGCTATAATCACACTGGTGATTACTGGTGATTGTCATCAGAGAACCTATAGCCAGTAACTGGTGGAAACAGATAAAAAAAGATCCACAGCTGAGCATTGGGCCGAACTCCTGGAGTTCTCCTGAAGAAAGTAGGGAGGGACTGTGTAAGCCAGATGGGTCAAGGTCATGACAGAGTCTCTGGACCAACAGGTAGGGAGCCTGCATGGGACCAACCTAGGGTCTCTGCATGTATGTGACAGTTGTGTAGCTTGGTCTGTTTGTACAGCTCCTAGCAGTGAGATCAGTACCTATCTCTGGCTCTTAGCTGGCTTTTAGGAACCTGTTCCTCATGCTGGATTATATCACCCAGCCTTGATGCAGTGGGAGGAGCTGGGTCCTATTTCAACTTGATGTCTCAAGCTTTGTTCAGACCCATGGAAGACCTGTTGCTTTCTAAATGGAGATGGAGGAGGAGTGGATAGGGAGGGTGGTAGATGAGGGGATGATGGGAGGAGAGAAGGGAGGGAAAACTGTCTTCAGTATGTAAAATAAACAAAAATGTTAATTAAATCAAATAAAATTTGCCAAAAAAAAAAAAAGAGTACTTACAAACCCAGAGGAACATTGTTTGACTCCCAGCATCCATATGGCAGCTCACAACAGTCTAACTCCAGGCCCAGTTGATTAGATGCCCTTTTCTGGTCTCCACAGGCACCAGGCACACAAGTGGTACTCAGACATGCAGGCAAAACACCCATCCACATACAAATAAATAAAAGTTTCTAGAGAAAAGTTTTAGATGCTATAAAACCACAGTAACTCAGCTTGCTATGTACTGGCACAGATTTACTAGTCAATGAAACAGAATGAAGCACCCAGAATTAAACTCATACGGCCAAAGGCATGTACGCCAAACGTGATATATATGCCAAAACACACACTGGAGAAAAGCGAGCCTATTCAGCAAACGGTTGGGAATATTGGATGTCTGCATGTAGAAGAATTAAACTAGATCCTTATCTTCCACTCCACAAAGATTAATTCAAAGTGAATCAAAGTCCTTTCATGTGAGATCTGAAATCAGTACAGTAAAGCATGGGGCAATACTTACGATATAGGAATAGGTAGAGACTTTCTGAAAAAGACTCAAATGATTCGGGAAATAATCCCAGGTTGCATGACATTAAAAGATCTCTGTACAGCAAAAGAAACAATTTAATGAGGTGACACAGTATAGAACAGGGTAAAATCTGTTAAAGGTGTTTACCTGACATAGGCTGATATCTGAGATCTATAAAGAACTCCCCAAACTAAGTAATAAAATAAACAAAGCAATCTCAAAATAGGCCAATGAAACGAACAGAGAGTTCTCCAAAGATGAACTACAAATGGCCAATAAACACAGGCAAAAATGTTCAACATTCTTATCCACCAGCTAAACACAAGTCAAAGCTACAATAAGATTTCCTCTTAGCACAGCTGGCATGTCTAGCATTAAAAACAAACAAGAATAAATGTATCTGATGACTCGGGAGCAAAGGAACCTTATCCACTGCAGGTGGACATACGAACGGGACCCAGCTGCTCTCAAATAATCATGGAGGTTCTTATGAAACTACAAACAGAACTCCCATATGACACAGCTATACCAGCAGTAAAGAAAACAAAACTCACAGATAAAAACATAGTTATTTCTTTTACACAAACAATGGACAATATAAAAAGTAAATTATTGCCAAGAATTCCATTTACAATGATGCCAAAAAGATGCCTTTATCTGTTAGCTGTCTTTCAGCAGGTGGATAAAGCATCAGCAATTGGGAGACGGTACCAGGAATGTCAGAATTCCTAAGAGATAAAAATTTTTAGCATGGGTTCTTTAGTTTGCATTTATACTATCTCTGTTCAGACTATAGCTGACTCCATAGATTACAGAATTAAGCAAAATAATCCATGTGAGTCACAATGACATCTTTTCAGTTGGATTTTATTTGGCAATTTGGCTAAATCTCATTACACAGGATGCTATTGTGTACACTAATAAGCTCAACATGTAGACCAACATTTTTCAATAACATAGCACTGAGATGTTGGAAAGCCTGGGTGAACTTCCCAAGGCAATGTGTAGTTAGGCTAGAGAGGCTACCCATCAGGTACAAAACTGAGTCAGAAAGAATGAGGAGGAAAACTAAGACTTTCATTGTCCTTACAAACAAGGCAGATGTTCCCTTCACTTGCCTCCTTTATCCCACTTCCTCCTCAACCCAAACACTAAAAGGAATCACTGCTATTAGACTGGTATCTTCCATCCTCTTTCCATCAATATCCCAGAAAGAGAGAAAGAGAGAAAGAGAGAGAGACAGAGACAGAGAGAGACAGAGACAGAGAGACAGAGAGAGATTCTAAGATGTGACATATACACAGCAATTTTGCCATAATATTATATACCTGCTACTACTAGAGTGACATATTTTTGACTATTATTTTGCAGTGCGGATATACTATAATTTTTAATGTGATTTCCCACTTTAAAGACATAACCTAAAATTTTTCTTTAGTTTTCCAGTCATAATAATCTTGCAAATAAGTCTCCTGTAGATATATTCAAGCGGTTTTCTTGAACTAATATAAAATGGAATTGCAGTTTACAGAGTAGGCATATTCAAATTTTCATAGATGATAATCATGTCTTTTACTAAGTAGCCCAGAATAGCCTAGAACTCATTGTGTCCCTTGACTGGTCTGAATTCAGTATCTTCTCCTCTCCACCTCCCAGGTACTGGGACTACAGGTACTGGACTGTCATACTTGGTTGCTAAGAGTGTCTTTTAAGGATCTGTTACAGTCCATACAGTATGGAATTCTACTTCAATAAGCTTTTAGGGCAACTCTGGTTGTCACCGAAAGAAAAGCAAATGTGATTGGTGTCAGAGACCCAATTAGGATTGCCAAACCTGCCTCTCATTAACTTGAAAGATCCTTAATGCTTTGGTGGCTTTGTGTCTTGGTTATATTTTCCTAACAAGGTTTTCATAAAGAATTATTAAAATATGTATAAGTTCTGGTCACATAGGATCCCCCCAAAATTGTTTACTCCTGTCTAGTCTTAGTGTCTCTTACCCAGCTTCTGAATATGCCATTTATTACTAGTTATGTGCCAACAGGTGTTTTATGGACAATGTAGTCAGATTTGAAAAAAAAAAAAAAGCCATGGTCTCAGCTCCAAATAGTTTTAGTTTAGTAAGAAAGAGGTTCTGGAGATTTGAAGTCCACGATTGGGTAGCTGAACCTATAGGGGGCCTCATACGCATCCCAACATGGCAGAAAAACAGAAAGCAAGTAAACGTGAAAGAAAATATACAAGGGGAGCATTTCTTTTGTAAGCTTTTCAGAATTGGCAGAGAGCTAAGGATATTTCAGGACAAACAAAAAACTCATGACCACCAGACAAGCAGTAGAGAAGGTACTCTCTAGGAACTACACACAGGGTGGCAGGAGGCGGGGGAGTAAGACTACCACAATCCCAAGGGCACAAGAATGGATAGATTTCATGAGAGGCAGGGTTAAACAAAGAGGGCCAGGAAGGAATCCATCATACCCAGCACAGTGATCCATCAGACCCCCTGATAGTAGTAGGGAAGAAAGTAAAGAACACAGTAATCCACCAACAAGAAAACAATCCAAACTATAAGAAATAATAAATGTTATTGATACATATCAATAATAACCTTAAATGTAAGTGGCTCAAATTCATCAATAAAAACATACAGACAGACTGGAGAGATTGAAAATGTAGATTCAACCTTACGCCATCTCTAAGGCACATACTGTACTGGTAAAGACAACTAAGGACTGAAAGTCAAAGCGTGCAAAACAATCAACCCATAAAATAGAAATTTAAAACAAGTTGCCATAGATATTCTGATATTTGATAAAATAACCTTTAAAACAAAATTATTCTCAAGCAATTAAGAAGGCCAAGACATTAATGAAAGTAAAAACATACATCAAGAAGACATAACAACAGTATGCACCAGGCATTAAAACTTCATAAAACAAATATTGATTAACACATTAATATATATCCTGATAAAATAATGGTAGGTGATTTCAATACTCCAGTCCATCTTTAGGTAAGTTATACAAGCTGAAAGAAGTGTCAGAGTTAATTGCAACATAGATCAAATGGAAGTGATGGATATTTGCAGAATATTCCAACTAACAGAAACAGAACACATATGTTTGTTTAACAACTTATAGAACTTTTTCTAGAAATAGACCACATTTTAGGTCACTCATGAAGCCTTGAAAATACAAAAGAATCAAAATAGTCTCTGGAAGCACCAGGTCTAGTTTTATTGCATGATGTCTAGGGCAATAAAACTAGACATCGACAGCCCAAAATAACTAGAGAAACCACACAAATACAAGGAGACTGAAGAACCCTCTCTTAAGTGATTAGTGTGTTATTGAAGAAATCAAGAAAAAAATTAAGATAGCCCTAGATTCAGAAGAAAATTAAGGTACAAGTTACTGATACCTTTGGGACATAGCTATGAGAATTCTAAGAAGTAAGTTTATAGTTATGAGCAGTTATAAAAAGTTAGGATGATCTGAAACCAGGACCCCAGCAGTTCACATTGAGGTCTTGTGGAACCAAGAGCAATCCACATTGAGAATCAATATTAACAACAATTAATATGAGGATAAAAATTAATGAAATGGAGACAGAAAGAATAACATGTAGACAAAGAGTGGGTTCTTTGTCTTTATCTCAAAAATAAATATGAGTGACAAGCCATTAGGCCAACTACCCAAAAAAAAAAAAGAGAAAGAAGATTCAAATCAATAAAACTAGATAGAAAAAGGGAGGATACCATAGGTTCAGACAAAATCCAGACAGTCATTAGGGAAGACTTTGAAAACTTTGACTCCCCAAAACTGAAAATTCCATAAAAAAATGAATAAATTCTTAGATGCTTATGCCCCACTGAAATTAAACCCAGAAGATAAAAACAACTTCAACAGGGTTATAACAATTATGAGATTAAAGCAGTAACAAAAAGTGAAGAAAAGTCCATATCCAGACTAATTTACTGCCAAATTCAGCCAAACCTTTTAAGAATAAGTAACACCAATGCTCCTGAAATTGCTCCATAAAATTGAAATAAATGAGATAATATCAAAGTCACTGTACAATGCCAGTATTACCCTGGCACCAAAATCAAATAAGAATGCAACAAAGAAAAAAAATGAAATACCAGCTATGTACCAATTTCCCTGGTGAACATAGAGGCAGTGATGCTCATAAAATTCTTGTAAATTAAAGTAAAAAACAAATATACTATGACCAAGAGGGCTATATTCCATGGATATGATGGTGATTCAGCATTCACAAATCAATAAATGTAATACAACACTTAGAGTCATAAGGTCATTTTAATTAGTTCAAAAATATCTTTAATAAAAATCTGACATTCCATTATGATAAAAGCCATAAAGGGACTGAGGTTAGAGGGAGCATACCTCACATTAAAAAAAAATGCAGCCAACACCACACTAAATAGGGTGAAATGTTACCTCCAAGATCAGGAACAAGATAAGGCTGTCCACTCTCTCCACCTCTGTTCAACTCATTTTAAGGAACCCCCATACTGAGGTTATACTAGGGTGATATAGTTGGATCATGTGATAGTTTGGTTTCCATTTCATTTTGAGGAACCTTGGCTATAGTGGCTACAAAAATTATATTCCCACCGGCAGTGAGAAAGGACTCCTTGTTCCACACATTCTCACCAGCCTTTGTTGTCATTTGGTTTCTTGATGACAGTCATTCTGACTGGGATGTGATAAAATCTTGAAGCAATTTTAATTTGCATTTAACTGATGACTAAAGACAGTGAAGAGTTTATCAAGCATGTACTGGTCATTCATATTTCTTATTTTGAGGTGTGTGTGTGTGTGTGTGTGTAGGTCACAAAACTAGAAAAGTGATCACACGTGGGGAGGAAGCGATCTCAAGGGACATGGAAAATAGGTAGGGTAATGGGGTACATGTGCTAAGAGAGAAGAAAGGAGAACAAAGTGGGATAAGAGAGGGAAACATCAGGAGTAGGAAGAGACAGAAGCATAAAGAAGGCGAACAAATGAGAAAAGCATAATTACACATAGGTATGAGGATGCCATGATGAGGCCATTACTTTGTATGCTGATTTCAAAAAAAAAACAACAACAAAAACCAAACAAACAAAAAACAAGAAATAGACCAGGTTCAAAACAAAGCAGGCAACTCTAACATCACATCCAGGGCCTACCTCTCTCAAACTGGGAACATCACACAGGTGTCATTGGTTTTCAAAGAATGAAACTGAGTTCACCAGGCAGGGAAAGAGAGGATGAACAAGATAGATGGATGTGCTGCGTCTCAGTACACAGGGATACATCTCTTTGTTTTTGGATGCCAGGCAGGGCAGTTTCACAGCCTCTTGTTTTGATGACATCTGTATTCAATGCTTAGAACACTGGGCCCATCAAAGAGGCCAAGAGTTACCAATGCCTACTGTACAGTGGAAATCAGGGTACCGTAAATGAAGCAGGTATACAAGTCTACCCACCAAGCATGTTTAATTCCTACTTTTTTTCCCCTGTGTTACATTGGGGCAGGGGGATTATGCAGACTACAGTGATGGTGTCTCCTGGAGAATGAATCCCACCTGTCACTCTTGCTCATAGGAGAGTTTCCTCTTGGGAGTCACATCACTTGATATCATTTTTAAAAGTTGGGCTCAGGTGCTGGATGGGTGGTTGTTATTAACTATAATAGCTATAATAAATAATAATAATTCTATCCTATAGAGTACATGACCTTGTGAGCAGAAAAGTCTGTCTTTTGTGTCCATTTAACTAAAGAAAGGTCCAGCTGGGTCTGGTGGCTAGTAATACTAACTACTTAGGAAACCCAGGCAGAAAGATTTCAAGTTTTAAAACCTGCCTAGATTGCACAGTGAGTTCAAGGCCATGTTGGGCAACGTAGTAAGAGTCTATCTCAAAATAAAAAGAAATGAGGGCTGGGAATACAGCTCAGTGGTGAAACCCGTGTATCCCGTGTGAGGCACTAGTTCAATCCCAGCACTGGGAGAGAGAAAATTCCAGGGGATGAGGCAGTTGGTCATAAGAAGCAGCCATTCCCAAATGTGGTTCTTATGTCCTTTGTGTTCTTTTATGAATCACAGGCATCTGCAGCTGCTGGGGCTGACATGTTTATAGACAGGCAGAGGGACAAAACCAAGGGAGAAAATGAGCCGGTTGAACCAATAAAAAGAATACCAGAGGATTTTTTAAAAAGGCACAATAACAATCAACTCCAGCTACATATTTTAAAAGCACTCCAGTCCAGTTGGTACTATGACTCAATCTGTATATGGAAATGAGAGGAATTATACAGAAGGGAAGGATGAACAAAAACAAGAAAGATTGTTTTACATAATTCTCATTCTCAGGCAAAGAGCTATGCAAAGGCTCATGAAATTAGCCAATGATAGACATGCCTCAACGTTCAGATGTCAGGCAAAGTGCATGGAGCTTGTCTAGATAAGCTCTACAACAGCTGAGGAATTAAGAGGATATCATAGACTATACCCTACCAGCCAAAGCACCAGGAGCATGGCTCCGACTCACATAAAGGTGGGCCATATCTAAGGATGTACTGACTGTGTCCCTGGAATGACTTTGAAAAGAGTAGTGGGGGGATTAACAGTGATTCTCAAGCAGGAGTTGCAGGCAGTTGTTAGATGCCCTTGGCAGGTGCTGGGAATTAAACTTGCACCCTCCACAGAACAGCAAGCACTTTTAACTGCTGAGCCATCTCTCCAGCCCCTAGTGTGATAGGCTTTCTTTTGGTTCACCAACCAGCTCCCAAACAGGAAGACTTGTTACTAGTTATGAATGCTCAGCCTTATCTTAGCTCTTATTTTAATCTGTTTCTCTTCATCTACATTTTGCCTTGGGCTTTTTTTTTCTTTCTATATATCTTACTTTTCTGCTGTCTCTACGGCAGCTTCCTGGCTTCTGGCCCCAGGTGTGTCCCTCCTTTTCTCCATCATTCCTTCTTCTCTTCTCAGGCTCTCCCATTTATTCTCTCTGCCCACCAACCCCACCTATCCCTCTTCTGCCTAGCTATTGGATGTTCAGCTTTTTAGACCAATCAGGTACCTTAGGCAGGCAAGGTGAAACAGCAACACTTTTACATAATTAAACAAATGTAAAACATTTTTATATCAGCAACAAGGGCAACAGAAACAATTGTAACACATCTTCACATAGTTAAACAATACTCAGCAACATAAAAAAATGTAACACATCTTTGCCTAGTTAAACAAATATCCTACAACACCCCAGGATCAGATTTTTAAAATCATCCTTGCCTTGTAAGTTCAATGTTTTGCAAAGTTTAAGAAACACTGATGGACACCTGTAGGCATGAGAATTGGAAAAGAAAGATGTGAGGATGCAAGACAATGAGAGCTGCCACACAGCACCGCTTGGGAGGTCCAGTCAGAAGGTACTGTGTGAAATGTGCTCACAAGACCATAAGTCAAAGTGCACAAGCCTGCAAAGGACTCTGCCACTCTCTCTATCCCGTTCAGTGGGGGAGTGAATGAATTGTTCTCATGAATGTGGCCTCAATGCTCTTTCATTGTGGCTGTATATCCCTAAGCCACTCAAGTCTACAAATCTGTCAGAGAAGAATGTGACAGACCAAGCTCATCTTCTTGAAACATATGACAGAAACTACTTGATACTGACCAGTCTGTGACTAAGACAAGTGGCCAGTCCAGGTCACCATGATAAAAGAGACATGTGGCCCTGGCCATGGAGGAAGCAGAGCTCTGAATATGCTGTGTCCCCCCTGGAAGTGTGATTCGGAAGACTATAGGTGGCACCCCAAACGCTATGCTTGGTGAAAGCCAACAAATACTGTTAGCAAGGATGACCAGAGGATTAACAGTCTAAAATCAGAACTCTTCTGAGAACAGGAGGGGTACAGTCAGAATGGCACTGAGACCACGGGTATACACAGGAACAGTGAAGACCAAGTGGCACATAGGGCCACCTGGTTTAGACTGACATTTAACAAAAGAAAAGAGGAGGGGTCGAAATAAAATGTCAAAACCTAATATCCTGGTTTGGTTTTATTGCTATGATAAACACCATGACCTGAAACAGCTTAAGAAAGAAACGGTTTGTCTCGTCTCACAGCTTACAGTCCATTAGAAAGGGAAGTCAGTGCAGAAACTCAATCAGAGCAAGAACTTGGAAGCAAGAGTTGAAGCAGAGACCCTGGAGCAACGTGGCTTACTGGCTCGCTCCTCGTAACTAGCTCAGCCTGCTTTCCTATACAGTCCAGGGCCATGGAATAAGCACACTAATTCCTCATCAATCATTAATGAAGGAATGCCCTTTAAAAAACTGCTTTTGGAAAATCTGATGGAGACATTTTCTCAACTGAGGTTCCCCTTCCCAGATAACTCTAGCTTGTTTCAAGCTGACTAAACAAACAAACAACAAACAAAACCCCACCACCTAACCAGGATAGCTATCATATGAAAGGTAACTATGTTTTACAGAGAGAATCATAGCGAAGAAAAGATTGCACAGAAGTGTGCGCAGGCAACTTGGGGACAGGCTGGAAGTTCTTAAAAGATGAGTATCTCTTCATCCTGGCAGAAAGGTAAATTACCTACCTAACATAGGTGTCTTAGTTCCCTGGGACTTTATGGCTAAAATACTACATACTCTACATATCAATAATCAAAGTATCACTTAGGTCACCCTAGGGTCAAGGAGAGTGTTTCCTTTCCTCCGATGGTTTCCGGCAGCTCAAGACATTCCTTGGCTTGCCACTGTATAACTCCAATACCTACCTCAGTCTTCACAAGCCCTTCTCTTGTGCGTGTCTTTTCCCCAAGTAAGTTCGCATTCGTGGAATCTTGAGAGGCCAGTTTTCTGGGGAGCCACTGTTGAAGCCACCACGGCAGCTCAGGACTCAGGATGAGCTTCATTCAAAGCAGTAGGGCCCAAAGAAGCAGAAGTACACACAAATCCTTTCAGGTACTGTAGAAGACTCTGTGGTGAATAGCAGAAACCCATCGAATATTGACCTTAACACTGCAGCAAATCGACTCAAGTCAAGATACAGGAAACCCTACATTAAGCTGTTTCCTGTTTAATGCTGTTTCATGCAGAGTCCCACAGAGGCAACCTGCAACATTCTTGTTCTCGGACTGAAAGAAAGGCGAGTCCCCATGTCTAAGTAGACTAAGGGAACAGGATACGACGGTAGTCTTAAATGAATTGAGACTCATTCTTGTAGAGTCTGAGAGCTGAGATGGGACCAATCCAATCTAATCTAGATCAAGATACTGTTAAGAGAAAATGCGGTGAGGTTGAACATGCAGGCAGCCTAGCAGAACCTAGCAGGTATCATAAAAAATGAAGAAGAGATACGGCTAAAGGAGTGTTCGTGTGGGGGGGGGGGGGTGTGCGCGCGCGCTATGTACTGTACACTAAGTATATTTGCAACACTCTGAGAGATACTATCATGAGTTCCATTTTGCAGAACAGAAAAACAGATAAGAGATGGCACATAGCTTATCTAAAGATACACCTAGTGTCTTAGTTAGGGTTACCATGACCAAAAGCAACTTGGGAAGGAGTGTTTGTTTGGCTTATACTTCTGTATCACTGTTCATTATTGAAGGAAGTCAGGACAGGAACTCAAACAAGACAGGAGCCTGGAGGCAGGAGCCGATGGAGGAGCCCATGGAGGAGTGCTGCTTACTGGCTTACTCTCCACGACTTGCTTAACCTGCCCTGGGCTCCCTCCCATCAAACACTAATTAAGAAAACTCTCTACAGGCTTGGCTATAACCAAATATTATGGAGACATTTTCAAATTAAGGTTCGCTCCGCTCTGGTGACTCTAGCTTGTGTCAAGTTGACACAAAGCTAACTAGTGCACCTGGTGAGTGGGAAAGTGGGGTTTAATGTCAGATCTTCTGTTTTGTTTTGATTTAACATGCAGTCTCACTATATAACCCAAGCCATCCTTGAACCCAGCCTCCCTCCCAAGTTCTTCAATAACAGGCATGTATTGTCTTATTCAGCTTAATTCAGCCATGTTTCGTGTGTGTGTGTGTGTGTGTGTGTGTGTGTCTGAGGACAAGGTGAGGGCAGAGGAGTGAGAGGGGAGTAGCACAGATCATGGTAACAGTGGATATAGCTCAGTATAGCACGAAGACAGTGAGAAGCTAAGTTCAAAGCGGCAGAGGCAGGCTGTTATGACTGAGTCAGAGAGAACAAACATACTCTGTGAGGGCATGTTCTGGGCTGTAAAGGAATCATGATGAGCCCCAGGTTTCTGACTTGACCTCAGCCCATTAACAGCCATTAGCAGTTAATGTGATAACTGTGATAACAGCCTGAATTCATCAGGTACTTATTTCACAACACGTATTTCACAAGGATTTGCTGATTTAAGTTTCCCAGTGAACTGATCATGTAGTAAAAGCCACAGAAATCCCAAAAGCACTTAACAACACCCCTTTCTTTAGCCAACGTTGAGAGGTGCTGGAGGAGGCACAGCCGAGGAGGCCTGGCTCTGACCCACAGTCTGTTATCTACCCAACAGTGTAACGGTATAGCTGACCTAAGGAAAAGATATCAGCTCTAGGACAGAGGAGTCAATCACTGGAATTGTTTTTAAAAAGTTAGATAAGGCATGAAGAAATAGAAATTCTGTCACTGGTCATGAAAAAATAAATCAGTACAAAAACTTTAGAGAGCAATTTGGCAACCGTTAGTAAAGTTTCAAAGCCTGTGCCCTATGACTCACCAATTCCACTCCATCCTGGAATGGATGAGCAGAACACTATAAATGGCAACTCCATAGAAGAGAAGGATGTTATTATGAATCATTGAAGGCACTGGGGACAGTGAGTGACATAATATTCTGACCATGCACTAGTGTGAAATACAGGTTACAGGCAGATCAACTAGATTTTAGGGGGACTGAGTCTAATATTATTTTATGATAATCTCTTATGATCTTGAAAATGGATTTCTTACAAAGACCATGATGATAAAATATTTCCATATTAAAATTCAAGGTTCTGATCAACAGCAAAGTTGAACACCACAACTCAAACTACCTTCAACTGGCAACGGAGTGCATCCAGAATGTATCTAGAACTCTTAGAAACCTGTAGAGAATGGTAACCAATAAAGTCGGGTGAAATGGGTAGAGAAGCAAATCAAAACATAAAGAAATTTTTGTCATATATGTGCAAAACACTTTCTCAGGTCCAGCAAGATGACTCAGTGGGTAAAGGCACCTGCCACCAGCACTGACTGTCTGAGTTCAATTCCTGGGACATACATGGTGGAAGGAGAGAAGCAAGCATACTGATCATTTGACTTCTATATGCATATTGTGGCCTGAACATGCATGTACAAACATTAAACATAAAATGATAAGTTATCAACTTCACTGATGATCAAGGAGAATCAAATTAAACCACAATGAGATGTTAGTTCACCATGACCAGTTCAGTCACAATTCAAAAGTCTGATACTATCAAGTTGGCAATAAATCAAAACTCTTAACAGAAGATTTTCATAAAGGCTGTGGGCTCAAGAGCTAGGCAAGGTTGTAAAGAAAAATCATGTGTCAATGCTGAAATCTCTGGGGAATGAACCCAGCGTAGTGGAAGAGTTTCATCCTCTGGAGGAGTGATAGCGGAGAGGTGAGGAGTGTTTATCAGCTAAGAAAGAAAGGAAACTTTAGAAAGTTGAACCGAATGAGAGAATATGGAGTCTGCTCCAGAAGGCTCGGCTCCATGTGTGTAGTGAGTACAGCTGCAGAGAGTAAAAACCATTGCCTAAAATGAATGTCAGGAAATACACAGTGTACTTTCAGTATCTAGACACATCTAGACAGCAGAGAGAAAGAGAAGAGGAGAGAGTGGAGGGAGAGGAGAGGAAAGAGAGAGAGAGAGAGAGAGAGAGAGAGAGAGAGAGAGAGAGAGAGAGAGCATACAGCAGAGGAATGGGGGAGGATAGGGGGCACTCAAAGAGTCAAAAATACAATTAGCAGACTGGACCTATCACTGAGCAGAATTACAGTTCAAAAGATAGGATTCTTGAGAATTCAAAATATACAGGACCTAAGAAAATCCTCTCTCCCCATTAGCAGTAATGAAAAGCCATTTTTTTAAAGGCCTGTGCTGAGTCAATGTCTAGGTGGCGCTACTGAGTCAAAGGCAAAGATCCCTCTTTACAAGGCTTTAGGAGTGCTGGGTGTGTGTCTTAGTCACTGTCCAGTTACTGTGAAGTGCACCATGACCATGGCAAAAATAAAGCATTTAAGTGGGGGCTTGCTTAACACATTTAGGTGGTTGGTCCTTGATCAACACAGCCGCATGCAGGCAGACAAAATACTGGAGCAGTAACTGAGAGCTACATCCCGATCTGCAGGTAGCAGGCAGAGAGAGACATTGGGCTTGACATGGGCTTTTGAAACCACAAAACCTACCCTGAGTGACAAACCTCCTCTAACAAGGCCACACCTCCTTCAACAAGGCAACAACTCCTAATCCTTCTCAAATAACTCCACTAACTGGGGATCAAGCATCCCAACATAGGAGCCTATAGGACCTGTTCTTCTTCAAACCCTCATGCTGTGTGTTATGGTAGTAGGAGAGCTGTACTCTAAGGACAGGCTTGTGGAACCCATCTGTCTCCAGCTAGAGGTGGCCTCTTTGAATCAGAAATGCAACCATCCATGCATTTATTTGAGGGACTAGCAGTGTCATGAGCTTTACGATGCCCATAGAAAGCTTGCCAACTGAGCCCTGGGGGACAGAAAGACCACCCAGGGAAAGAACTAACATCAATCCTCCTCAAGCTCTTCTGTAAAACTGAAGAGGGAATAAATGCTATCTCATTCAGTTGGCATTGCCACTATTACCATGGAAACAACTGGACAAGAACAAGGCAAGATGAAAGAATAGGCTGTGTTAGTTACTTTTCTGTTCTTTTTTTTTTTTTTTTTTTTTTTTTTGGATTTTTTGAGACAGGGTTTCTCCGTAGCTTTTGGTTCCTGTCCTGGAACTACCTCTTGTAGACCAGGCTGGCCTCGATCTCACAGAGATCCACCTGCCTCTGCTTCCCAAGTGCTACTTTTCTGTTCTTGTAATAAAAACACCACAACTTACAGGAAAAAAGAGAACTCATTTGGGTTTATGGTTCCAAAGAGATGAGAGCCCATTGTGGTGGGGAGGCATGGCAGCAGGAACAGGGAGCTGAGAGCTCATGTTTCCAAACATAAACACAAATCAGACAGAGAGGGAATTGCAAGTGATACAAAGCTTTTTATCTCAAAGTCTTCCTCCTGGGACACACTCCCTCCAACAAGGACAAACCTCCTAAACCTCCCCACAGTGCCACCAACTGGGAACCAAGTGTTCAAATGCCTGAGCCTATGGGGCAGAGAGGGACAGACTCATTAAAACCACTATGTGGGCCACTATTCCTGAGGAGTGTGGATGTTAAAATTCCCAATAAAATACTTGCAAATCAAATTCAATAGCACATTTGGATCGTTTGACACACAAAAAGAGATGGCTTCGTTCCAGGTATGAAAATACGCTTCAACACTTGAAAAACCAATAAGAGTTATACAGCATATAGACAGATGCAAGAACAGAAATCACATAATCATCTCAAGAGATGTAAAAAAGCCACCTTGGATGAAATCTGACATCCCTTCATGATAAAAAGCCCTGAAGAAATTACAGAGAAGGGGGCTGGAGAGACAGCTCAGAGGTTAGGAGCACTAGCTGCTCTATTAGAGGATCCAGGTTCTATTTCCAGCACCCACATGGCAGCTCACACCTGTCTGTAACTCCAACTCCAGGGGATCTGGCACCCTCACACAGATGACCATGTAGACGAAACACCAATGTACATAAAATAAAGAGAAATAAATGCTTAAGAAAAGAAATTACAGAGAAAGCAATGGAGAATAATCGAATGTCGCTAACTGCAGAGCAGATGAGAAATCATCTGTTCCAGTTTCATGGATGAACATGTCCTGTCTCTGCCTCTCCAGAGCTGGTGTTGCAGATGTGCACACAGCAGCTGGTTGTTGTATGTGGGTTCTTGTGAGGAGAGGGGTCTGAATTCAAACCCCAGGCTTCACGACAGGTGCACTGCAAACTGAGGTGTCTCCTGGACACCCACATCAATATTTTCCATTCTCCAAAGTAATATTATTAAGTGAACAAAATTTACAGAATTACGAGTGTAGGAGGATCTATTTCTATATTAGAGTAGTTTAATGAAATATTTCTATTTATGATTTCACAGCTAGGTAGCCAGTGTTTTAAAACTTTGGGGGGTACAACAGAAATCAACATTTAAACAGTAGATAGAGGCTTCTGGCAGTCAGTAATAATAGAGGGGGAGAGAGAGGGCCGCGACAGGTGGGAGGGGGCTGTAGAGCTCTGCCTCCTTGTAGGAATCCTCAACTGTATCTCTAATTTACATCTTTGGAAAATGATGTGGGATGATATAACGGTAAGCTTAACATGTGACAACGCTGGGGGATAGGGAGCAGGCGTTCATGGTGCTGCTCTCTCTGGCTTCCCAGAAGCAGAAAGTCTATCAACAGTTCTCACTTGAGACCTCTGGAGGCCCAGGACTGAAAATGTGTGTTTTGCTTTGCCTTTGGAGGAAGCATCTTAGTAACTAGCTCTGCACTCAAGAGGGGGAGCTCTCAGCAGAGGGCAGAGGCTGATTGCAATGAGATGAGCTTCCAGCAGCGGTTTGTGCCCTATGGACAACTCTAAACTGATATTCTGAGCATCACATGTTGACACAATAACCCTGCATCTGTATAGGTTTGGGAATGTGTGCATCCACATCTGTGAGGGTTTAGAAGAGCAGGCATAAGCTTGACTACGCCACCTACAGGAAAACAAATGACCATTCATCGTAACCAATATGAACCTGTGTGGGCTGTCACCCTCTTAGGAAGAATTCCAGTTATTGCTTAGCACTGGAGGAAGAACCACCATGGCAGCTGGTGGTGGGGGAAGGTCTGTCTTCATGTCACCTTGCTATAAACAGGGACCTCCAGGTGAGTGGTCACAGGCTCCCAGGGAAGCTGAAAGGGTGCTATCCCCACACATCCTTTGACAAGGAGCTGAAACAAAAGTAAGTGCATGTTAGGCTTTTGTCCAGTCTCGGAGGTAGCTGCTCATGGGTCAGCTACCCAGGGCTGTAACCTGAAGCCAGCACTTCAAGAACCTGCTCCTGCTTTAAATACAAATTGCGTAGCTTTGTTTCTTTACCTTGGGAGCAAACAGGGGAGCTAAGAGCCCTTCCACTCAACGAAGAGCTCCTGAGAACCCGTCTGCACCTGGCACAGGGCAGGACGGAGGAGCCAGAGACAAAAAGGGGGCCAGCTCGGATCCTTTGGGAAGGGCAGACCTACAAACTGGCGGTGCACTGGAAGAAAAGTACTTGGTGATTTCTCCGGTTCCTCTCTGTGTGAACGGAACACATGGACCTCTGATGGTGAAAGAGCCAGCGTCTGGGCTGAGTTGAAAGGACAAGTGTGTCCTTATGACTAGTGGCGAAGGAGATGCACACAAATGCTTGGGGTGCAAGAAACCGTGGTGACTCCCCCACCAGATACCCTCAAAATAATAAAATGGAGCTGTTGTTTATCTTTTGGGTGGCCCCGTCTGCAGCCCAACATCAGCACTTGTAGCCTCCTGAGCGCCCATAGAACTGCTCCACTGCAGCCTGATAGAAAATCAAGAGGTCTGAGAGGAGATGACGCAAAGGGTCCCCGAAACTCTGCACACAAATACTGCTGACCACCTTGCATTCCTTCCTGTTACCATAGCTCTGGAGCCGGATGGCTGAGATTGGAATCTTGGCCATGGAATCAAGTTGCGTTTTAAGATGAATTAATCTCTCGGAGCCTCGGATTCCCTAGTTGTCGAATGGGGGTCGGAATCACTGCGGCCTCACCGTGGGGTCGGAAAGGCGAATGAGACCGCAGGTAAGGCTGACAGTGCGGCCTGCAGCCAGTGCTTAGTAAATGTTATCATCATGGTCCTCCGATGCTTTTGCCCTCTGCCCTCTGTATATCACCAACAGATCCCACCAAAAGCCGCTTTCCTCCATTGGTATTGTGAACAGAGATTTACCGGATGTCCTTTTTCTAGTTCTCCCCAGAGATTCTGACACCACGTGATACTCCCCCGCCCCCACCCCCATACTAATTGAGAACCGCTTGATGGTCATCGCAGGCTTTTGCGCAAGGGAGACGCGTGACTGCATGAGGCTTCTTTATCTTGGGACCTGATTTATCATAAAGACTTAAGTTGTTTATAAGCTTGTGTGTCTTCTTTTGTCAGCAGCCCTAATTCTCCTATTTCCGTGGATGTTGCTGTCGTGCTTCCAGATTTGTTTTACTACTCTGGCCCCAGAGATGCTATATTTCATTTACTGCTGAAGTCGGTGCTTGTCATTTTCCAAGCTGACACTCACTGGGTGAGTCAGACGTTTGGGTATGAACAGCAAAAAGCCCTTTGGTGCAGCTGCCAAAAGGGTGTGTTTGCCTTCACTTCCGGGGACCCTCGCTCAGCGGCCACCTAGTGGTGAAGTTAAATGACGGTGAAATCGTGGCTCCCCAGAAACCATTCATAAGCATTTCTGGTAATGAGACCCTCAGGCGCTGGGACTCATGCCAACGGCAGCGTGATAAATATTTAGTCATCTTTGTAAATGAATTTACATGCTCCTGGGATGTTGGAGGCTGCTTTAGGAAAAATTCCGTTTTATACTTATCAAATGAGAATTGTGGGGTTTTCTAAGCATAGTAATGACTTTCTTCTTCAGAATGTACCCCAGCAGAGAGAGAATGAGGCTGGCACCAAGGGGGTGAGCGTATTGTTAATATTAGCTCAGCCTTTAGAATGTGCCAAATTCTAGTTTAAATAATTATACTGTCTCACTCACTGTTTCAGTACTGACGTATCAGCGATAATATCAAATAATTATCTTCCTAGGTTGTTGTCGCTGCCAGGGTTTTTATTTTGCAAATGGAATAATTAAAGTTTAGCATATTCAAATGCCATTTAACTGCCAAAGTGACAGGGATGGCATTCTAACATCAGCCATGGTCTTGACCACCCCTTCCTGAAGGATGCTCTTTATTTCCAAGTTCCTTCGGGATTCCAGAATCCGCTCATCTCTCAAATATCCGTGAAGGCCCAGGATGGATCCCATTGGTCAGCCAGGATCTGTGCAGACCGCCTTCCCTTGTAAGTACTTACACACTTCAGCGGAAGACAAAGAAAAACAAAACAAGAAATTGTGTGCTCATCAATGTTAACTAGATTGAACTAGTGGAGCTAAGAGTGATACAGCAACAAGCAGGGTCCCCTGGAGAGGAGACCAATTATTCCTATGAGATGAATGGAAATTAGGCAGGTCCAAGAAGAAACGGGCTTTGTCCAGACCTTGCATGTCAGATAAGCACAAGGCACCTCAAATGCCAGAGGAGTCCCAAATCCTGGGACAATATTCACAAGACTGACTAGCTTCAAGCAGAGACCAGCATAATGGTTGGTTTAGGCACTGATTTTTACCTTTGTGTCTAGAAGGAGCTGGCTAACCCGGTTCTGATTCAGAGGACTGTTCTGCAGGTGAAACTCTTGCAGAAAAGAAACCTTTCTTCCCCTGGAGAACCTGGACTATGTACGAGTGCTGTCCTGGGCTCAGGGGGAAGTCTGGTTGGTCATGTGCTATAGCTCTCGGCTCAGCCATCCCTCAGAACATCACGGCACCAACACACATAACCTGCTAAATCTAAAAACTGAAACAATAGAGCTGAATCTTATATCCACTGACGACAGCGCCAGAAACAGAGGCGCAGATTAAGGGCAGAGTCTGCTGTGGTTCCTGCTGAGTGTTGGTGGTACCTTCTCAACACAGGGCATACGAATCAGGGGCTCTTTTCTGAAGTATGGGGCCCCTTGGGAAAGTCACTTTTTCATTCTCATCTCCCGGCACCTCCCAAAGGCACAGCCTCACTAGTTCAAAAAGCTTAATTGAAAAAGCCATTTTTGCCATATGACGAGAACCATGAAGACAGACATGTAGCACGTGCTCACATATTGCTGGAGGCCTGCTTGATCACGTTCATCTCGGCTGCTCGGCACCTGCCTAACTGGACCAGGCCCCCCCAGGACCTCAGAACACTTTAGACTCCCGTGTTAGTCTTCCCGGTGTCCTCCTTTTCACTCAGGTTGAAATGGTTGTTCTAGAATTTTCTGGATTCCAGTCTTTTGATTCTTCGGTCATTCATTTTGTGTCTTCCCCCCGTCTCTCCTCAAAGAGAAAGTCTCCCTTGGTGGTTATTGCGTTTCTATGTTTAAGCATTTCTAGTGAGTTAGGACACTGGAGGTCATTCAGTCTTCGTGGCAGTGGTCACAGTGAAGACAAGTTTCTGTGTACATTGTTGTGGCTCTGGAGGGAGGGGGCACCCGTTTCCCTGTCCTCTCCTGATATGGTGAGTAGGACCCTGAAGATGAGGACACCATTTATGTCCCTTGTGTCATGTTTGGATGACATTTGCCTGTAGAAATGGTTTGCCAAGAAGTTCACAGTACTGGTTTGAGAAGTGGCATTCCTACACAGTAACTTTGTGTTGTTTTGAAAGTTTTTTTCTTTTTTAATTTTACAGACCAACCACAGTGCCTCCTCCCTCCTCTCCTCCTGTTTCATTTCCCACCGCACCTCTACCATCCACTCCTCAGAGAAGATAAGGCCACCCATCCGGAGTCAACAAAGCCTGGCACATCAAGTTGAGGCAGGACCAAGCCCCTCCCTGCTGCATCAAGGCTGAGCAAGGCATCCCACCACAGAAAATGGGCTCCCAAAAGCCTGTTCATGCACCAGGGATAAATCCTGGTGCCACCACCAGAGGCCCCACAAACAGGTCAAGCCATAACAACTGCCACCCACATGCAGAAGGCCTAGTTTGGTCCCACGCCAGCTCCCCAGCTGTCAGTCCAGAGCCCATGAACTCCCACTAGCTCAGGTCAGCTGTGTCTGTGGGTCTTCCCATCTTGATCTTCATCTCCCTTACTTACATAATCCCTCCTCCCTCTCTTTGACTGGACTCCAGGAGCCCGTCCCAGTGCTTGGCTGCCTACACAGTAACGCTAGAAAGGGTTAAAATATATATATATATAACAGAAAGGACCGGGGTATACCTACCGCCCCAGCTCACCCCTCCCACGCCAAACATCCTGCTGAGTCTCAGGGGCCTTATTTCAATCACCCAGATCATGACAGTTCTAGCGCTGGTGCTGTTTCCTCCCATATGAGTCATGAACCTTCTCCATTAATCTCCAGCCGTAGGTGTAACTGATTATACACGGTATCTCCCTTTAGAAATGGGTAATTCCTGCTCATGGAAAGCAGTCTTCTGCTGTGTTCCTGTCTATGTCTTTTGGTCTTGGAGCCTGCTTGTGGGTCTCTGAATTGGGTTGGGGTAACTGTCTGTGTTGGCGTCTTTCAATGCTGGCCACAAACCTGAACAAACACCTAACACAGCAATTACGGGCCCATCGCTCGCTTCCCATCAGGAGCAGCTTTGCAAAGTCATAAATTCCTCCTGCCTTAGTCATTCACTTGTGACAGAAGAGCCAGTGACTTCTCCTGCTGGAGAAAGGGTTTGTTTGCCTTAAAATACAAAAGTTATTTCTTCCAAATACAACATCATTCTATTGGTTTTATTCTTCATGGGTATTAATACTTCCATCTCCACTTTGTCTGAGTTCTGATACAGTTATATTATGAGGGAGATGAGAGCCCAATATGAAATATTTCAGTTCAGCTCTGCTTTTATATATGAAAAAAATCATAAGAGATGAAATGACTTTGGCTGATGTTAGCACCCATGGATCTACCTAGTCAGTGAAAGGACACAGAGGGCTCACAGGGAAGACTTCTCACACTCACGTGGATGCTGGGGAAGGGTCAGTGGATTCTCTTTCCATCTTTGCTCACTCTGTGCTTCTTTGACAGCGAAGAGAACCACGTGGATTTTTGAAAGAGGAGCCTGTTGACAAAGCAGATATGATGTCTGAGCATGAGTGTACTTTTCTAAAGCTGAATCTCTCTAGTGGGTGACAAACTTCAACTTCAAACCCATTACCTTTCCACAGTCAAATAGAAAATGGTCACTCTCCTGCACGGCCCTTTTAATTTAAAATTTTATAGATCAATCGGGCCAGGACAAACATTGGTGTGGGAACCTGGTCTCATTTAAAAATCTCTCTGAAGCCACTCTCTGAAGCCAGAGACAGGTAGATCTCTGTAAGTTCAAAGCCATCCTGGTCTACACAGTGAGCTCCCAGCAAGCTAGAGCTACACAGAGAGAACTTGACTAGGAAAAATAAAATAAAACAGATTAGTTTGTCCCTTCCCTCCTCTGAATCCAATCCCAAGTCTCATCCCCAGCTCTGTAGCAGACTACCTGCATAAAAACACAGTCAATAACAGCCAGAACAATTCATCTCCACTAAAACCCAGCAACCCTACCACAGTAGGCCCTGTGAAATGCAATATGGCTGAAGCACAAAGCAAGGATTTCAAAACAGCCTTTATGAATATGTTAGAGGTCCTTAAACAGGGACTGAATAAACCAATTAAAGAAATCTACGAAAACAAGCAGTGGAATGAAATGTAGGAAACACTTCAGACATCGTAAGTGGAAAAAGAATCAGTAAGGAAAACCCAAACTGAGGGAAAACTGGAAAGAGAAAATTTTGGAACTCAAATAGGAAACTCAGAAGCAAACCTCACTAACAGAATACAAGAGATAGAAAAGAGAATTTTAGGGATTAAAGACAAGGTAGAAGAAACGGATACTTTGGTCAAAGAGAATGTTAAATCTAAAATGAATCAAGGCGTGAAACATCCAGGAAATCTGGCACATGATAAAAAGACCAAATCAAGAAACCCAGGTCAAAAGCACAGAAAATATTTTCAACAAAATCATGGAAGACTGTTTCCTTAACCTAAAGAAGGAGATGCTTATCAAGATACAGGAAGCATATGGAACACCAAATAGACTAGAACAGAAAAAAATCCCGACAACACATAATACCAAAATACTAAATGTACAGAACGAAGAAGGACTATTAAAGCCTGCAAGGAAAAAAAGATCAATAATTTAGTCAGAGTTTCTATTGCTGCAACAAAACACCAGAACCAAAAAGCAATTGTGGAGGAAAGGGTTTATTTGCCTTACATGTTAGCATTGCTCTTCATCACTGAAATCAAGACAGGAACTCAAGCAGAGCAGGAACCTTGAGGCAGGAGCTGATGCAAAAGCCATAGAGGGGTGCTTCTTACTGGATTGCTTACTCTGGTTTGCTCAGTCTGCTTTCTTATAGAGCCCAAGACTATCAACCCATGGATGGCACCACCCACAATAGACTGCGATCTTCCTCATTGATCACTAATTGAAAAAATACATTACAGCTGCATTTCCTCAACTGAGGCTCCTTCCTCTCTGATGACTCTAGTTTGTGTTAAGTTGACACACAAAACCAGCCAGCACAACCAAGTAACATAAAAAGACAGACCTATTAGTAACACTTGACTTTTCAATGGAGACTCTAAAAGCCAGAAGGGCCTGCATGAATAGTCTATAAACTCAGAGAGAACACAGATGCTGGCTCAGGCTACTATACCCAGAAAAACACTCAATCACAATAGATGGAGAAAGAAAAACATTCCACAATAAAACCAAACTCAATCAGCATGTATCTACAAATCCAGCCCTACAGATGTCTCTAGAAGGAAAACTTCAACCTGAAGAGACTAACCACACCCAAGAAACCCAAAGGACTAAATAATACCTGATCAGTAAATTGAACGAGTGGAGGAAAAACGTCACATCACAATAATATCAAAAATAAGAATAAACAAATACTGCTCGTTAATAACTCTCAACAATTTCTCAATTAATCAATCAATAAAAAATGTGAAATAATAAAATGGGTTCAAAAACAGGATCCATCCTTCTGTTGCATCTAAGAAACACAGTTTAACATCAATAACAGCCATCACCTCAAAATAAAAGGATGGAAAATTATATTCCAAGCAAACTGGTATAGCCATTTTAATATCTGACAAAATAGACTTCAAACCAAAACTAATCCAAAGAGATAGGGAAGGACACTGCTTACCCATCAAAGGAAAAATTACACCAAGAGGATATTGCAATTCTTAACATCTATGCACCAAACACAAGTGTATCCAAGTTCATAATGGAAACACTACTACAGCTTAAATCACTTATCACCCCTCACACACTGATAATGGGTAAATTCAATACTCCACTCTCACCAATAAACAGGTGATCCAGACAAAAACAAAAGTGCTGGGGAAAAAGGAGGAGGGGGGAGGAGAAGGAGGAGGAGGAAGAAGAAGAAGAAGAAGAAGAAGAAGAAGAAGAAGAAGAAGAAGAAGAAGAAGAAGAAGAAGAAGAAGAAGAAGAAGAAGAAGAAGAAGAAGAAGAAGAAGAAAGGAGAAAGGAGAAGGAGAAAGAAGGAGGTAGCAGTATTAGTGCTGGAGCTAACTGGCATCATAAACCAAATGGACATAACAAATCTTTACGGAATATTTCATCTGAATATAAAAGAGTGTACTTTCTTCTCAGCACCTTATGAATTTTTCCAAAATTGGCCACATACTCAGACGCAAAACAAGTCTCAACAGATTCAAGAATATTGAAATAACATTCTATCTAACCACCAAAGATTAAAGCTAGCTATTAACAACAACAAAAAGCTTACAAACTCATGGAAATCAAACAATTAGCTACTGAGTAAAAGAGGATTAAGACAGAAATTAGGAAAGAAATTAAACCTTTCTGAAATTGAATGAAAATGAAAATACAACATACCCAAACTTGCGGGACATGATAAAGGCTGTTCAGAGAGGCGATTTCAGAGCCCTCAGTGCCTATATAAAAATATCAGAGAGATCTCGTACTAGTGCCTTAACAGCACACCTGGAAGCTCTCAAACAAAAAGAAGAAATAATATCCAAAAGGTGTATATAGCAAGAAATAATCAAACTCATGGCTAAATCAATAAAATAGAAACAAATAAAATAATACAAAAAATCAATAAAACAAAGAGTTGGTTCTTTGAGAAAATTGATAAGTTGAGAAAACCTTAGCTAAATAACTAAAAGGTAGAGAGAGAAGATCTAAATTAACAAAATTAAGGATGAAGAGTGGGGCATAACAACAGAAACCAAGGAAACCCAGAGAATCAAACACACTTTTAAAACCTGAACTCCACAAGATTAGCTCTAAAAGAAATGGATACTTTTCTCCATACACATCACCTGCCAAAGTTAAGTCAAGATTAGAAGCAATTTAAACAGACCTATAACTCCTAGTTAGTTAAAAGCAGTAATTAAAAGTCTCCCAGCCAATAAAAGCTGAGAAAGTTAGTTGGTTTTAGCACAGAATCCTACCAGGCTTTCAAAGAAAAGTTAACCCCAATACTCTTCAAATTACTCCCCAAAACAGAAACAGAAGGAACCTTGCCCAATTTCTTATGAGACCATATGAAGCACTAACAAAGAAAGAGTTACATGCCAATTTCCCTTATGTACACAGATGCAAAAATTCTCAGTTAAACATTTGCTGACTGGACCTAAAAACACATCAAAAAGATCATCCACCATGATCAAGGAGGCTTCAGCCCAAGACTTGCTATGCAGTCAGCCGAGGAAGAAAGGCAGCAATGGTCTCTGCTATCAACTTAGCAGGCAAGAAGACCTCCCTGATGCCATGTACCATAACTACCATGAGGGTAACCTACTGACTCACGATTGGATCTGAAACCCACTCGTTTGGAAGAAGCTATGTCTGTCTGATATTGTGGACTTGGCCAAAGGCTCGTGGCTTGGAAATTCACAGGCACTAGGGGTGACCTACTGCTTTGTAGGTCATGTTGTCAAACTTTCTCTTAAATATTTATGCTTAGTATAGACCAGTGCTGTTCTCAGCCTGGATCAAACTGCCCTTTTCAGCGAATGGTACTTAGTGCAGGTACTGGTGGCTGTTTACGGTGCTGAGAACAATTGACATTTGGGTCTTAGCATTAAACCGAACACCAATATCACCCCTTCCAAAGGAGCATCACAGAAAAAAGAGGGTGAGAGAATGTTAGAGCTGAATGAGGGCAGTGGATAGGAGGAAGGCTGTGAAACGGTGTCTTGTTGGCACAGCACTCACAAAGCCACAACATGAGCAGTTGCCTGCACAAGGCTGAACTGTGAACATTTAGTCATGGATGACGATGGGCTCATGGGGCTTCACTCTCCCCTGGGAGCTAATGGCAGTCAAGGACTTCAGGTGAAAAAGTAGCCTCCGATGAGCTATTCATGCTCATAGGAGAAAGGTTCACACCCATGCCCACAAAAGCAGCTCCAGTTAAACCAGTGAGTCACAACGATAAACCATAAACAAAACAAAAAGAAATTGGGATGGGTACTATAGAAGTAGGGCAGTGAGTTGGTAGGGATGTGTAATCGAAAATGAGTGTGAGCAGAATATATTACGTGCACACTTGAACTTGTCAAAGAATGGCTAAAAACATCATTAAAAATAGCAAAGCACACAATTATCTTATAAACAGTCTCGTTCTTGGGCATCTGTACCAGAGAAATGAAAAATTATGTGCACATTAAAATGTGCACACGAGTATTCCAATCTGCATTATTTGTAATAACCAAACTTCCACAAATGGAAATAACTTATGTGTCCCTAGTGGGGCAAATGCTTAAACAAACAATGATGCATGCCTAGCATGAGTTACCACACAGATGCAGAAAGAAATGGAATATTGATGCATGCAACAGCTTGAAAGGTTTGCAAATAAACCATGCTGAATGAAATCAAAAGCTAATTAAAAGAGGCTACATACTATGATTCCATACATACGATGAGTCACACATGCTATGACTCCATTCATGTATCATTTTTTAAATGATACATTCATAGAGATGGAAAGGAGTTTACTGGTTGCCAGAAACAGAGCAGATGGGGCAGGGATCTGAAGTGGGGGTGATGCCAGTGTGTCTCCTGAATCTATGATGGTAACAGCTACATGAATCTCCATGCTAGATAACACTGCACACACTGATAGCTACACATGTCCATGAAGCTAGTGAACTCTCTTGCTGGAGCCCATCCCCACTCTGTCATTACAAAAGAGCTGCTACTGGAAGAAAAAAGTCTCTGGGCTACTTTGCAACTTTTGATGAAACTAGCTATTTTCAAATTTTTTTTAAAAAAAAGCATAACAAGAAAGATACTGTCTATAATCACTTACCCATTGCAGAATTATCCCCAGCCACCCCCACACTAAAAAATAAAATGTAGTAATCATCCACCCTTTTTTAAATTGCAGGGCCCCAAAAAAACCAATCTGGTCTGGTGTATGCAGTCTTCTTATTATACCTCTCATATCAACATACTCAGAAATAACACAGACTTCCCTTTGTTTGTTCTAAGTGTGGTGTCAGATGCATTACCCGTAATCTTGCCCCAGGTCCTTAACAAGAGAGGCATGCACACCCCTGTGCTGGTCGATTTCTGTGCAGAGTTCTTGCTGGTCGTGTCTAACATGGTTCACACTTTGGCTAACCACAGTCTGTTCAGTTCTTCCCTTGTTGATGGACCTGTTGGTTGTTCGGTTTTTTCAGACTGCCAATCAGAATCCTGTTTTATTTGTAGTAGGCCAAGTCTTCCAGCATTTGAAATTTCATTCTAGTAAGGGAATGTTCAGGTCCAGTCCACCCATAGAGATCCAGGTGTGAAAGCAGAGCTTGCCCAAGCTAGATGGAGAAGGAGTGCTTGAAGTCCGTCTGCTTCATCAGTGGTCCTGGAGGTATCCTCTGTGAACCGTGAGGTCTTAGGAAACAAAGGAGAAGTCATGGCCATTTATTTGCCTTGTACTGCCTAGCGGAAGTCCCAGCCCTTCTCTGAGATTTTTCCTGTCTCCCGATCCTTCCTGAGATCCTGGTTCCTGTTCCAATTGTGAGCTTCTGTGAAATCACTGTCATATAATCCAGCCTGTCCCAGGCTGGCTCAAACTCACAGTCCTCCTGCCTCAGCCTCCTTGTGTGTGGAGGTTACTAGCATAGGTCACCACACTTGGAGAATTACAATCTTCTGACTAAGTGTCCTGACCTTACTGGCCTGCTTGGGTGCCCAAATCAATGTTATTCCCAACCAGTGTTAACAGTGTGACATCTGCCTTCTTAGAAGACCAGCCTCACAGCCAAAAGACTGCTCAGCCATCTTTTCTGGACATACCACCTCCCCTCTCTGTACCCCAATTCCATCCTGACACCAGAGGCCCACCATGCTTCTCTAAAAGTCCTCCTTCCGTACTCAGCTTTTCAACCCTGCTCCTTCAATACTGCTTAGTGGGCTCAGGATTTCCCATAGGTCTTGCAGGCCTCTCCCTCTGCCTCGGCTCTCACAGACAGGACCTAAAGAAAAGTCACCTCAGTTGTCTTCCCTATGCAAAGGATACCAAGACTGCTTTTGTGATCTAATTCAGCCACAGTCCTGGACAGTCCTGCAGCTCCTCAGCTGTTAGTGGTTGGACCCTTATTAAACCTCGTGCTTAACCTGCCTGTCTTACAAACAAGCTCCAGTGTTCTTCCACCAGGCAGTGCCAGCTCTCCGCTGTCTGCTGGCTCTCCATGTAAGCCCTGACTCTTCCACTCTACCAGTATCCTAGTCTAGGGTCTTAGGATTTCGTGTGGCGTCATGGCAACAGTCCTACAGGGACTTCCTCTCTGGTCCTGCTGTTACTTCTTGTTGAGTTTTCTGCAAATACCATGGCCACCGTCATTTCCCAGCAACACCCGGTTCTATGCACCCTTTGTTTGTTCAAAAGCTTTCTTAGGACTGTACTGTCTAAAAGATGAAGCTCAGACTCTCTTTATATCTTCTCAACCTTGCCTACTCTTCTGACTCCAAATAGAGAAGCCAAATAGGCTGCATGGTGCTCATGCCTTACCCACACTGGGCCAGTTCCCACCTCCAGTTCCCACCTCTATGTGAGGTACCACTTCTGCCTAGAATTCTTCCTGTTGACTTTGCTATTTCCTCCTTTCCTGCAGATCCTCCAATGCCTCTCAATTCATCTGTGAGTACCCTCCCTGAAGCCACATAGCCACTGATTTACTTCCTATTTTGCTTGTTGAGAAGGCTGTCCAAATTTGATTTCTGCCTTCCATGTGTGTGTGTATGTGTGTGTATTGCAGTACTATAAATAGGATAAATTCCTTGAGCATGGGGATGGGGTCACAACCACACATATGCATATTCCACCTTACTTGGTGCTGTCCTTCCTGAAGCCAGAGTTGTTGAGGGTACCCTCTCTCTATCACCTGTTTACAAATGTATGCACGTGTGCGCACGCATACACACACACACACACACACACCTGCACATCAGCTAGTGGAAATAGTTGCATCTCCTTTCATTCTTTCTCTAACATTGTAGCCTATATGGAAACCACAGAAAACCGAACAGGAAGTGATTAATCCTCCTGCCGACCTGGATAGGAAGTGATTAACACTCCTGCTGACCAACGGATGCTTCCCAGAATCATTCGAAAGGAAGCAGGAGTGTGTGGCCGAGTGGGGGCTTTGTCCATCCAGTCTGAGAAGCCAGCAACAGCCAAGCTGGAGCTCACACTTCCAGGGGATGTGAACTGCCAGGGGATACAAAGCCTTTTACAGGAATCACTTGGGTGGTAACCGGGCAGTGGGCAGCTGCAGAAGAGAAGACTCAGAAGACAGTACTCTGGAAGCAAGTAGAATAGTAAGCAGGAACCCACCAGCCAGCCAGGGTAGCGGCCCACAGAAGTGGTAGACACAGATTCTGCAGGGACCTTATGTGGGAACAGCTCTCTCCTCCCCTGTGGGAAGTAACGGGAGTTTGCTGGCAGAGTCCTGCAGAGATCACCTCACACAAGTGTCTGAACACCCTGTGCATGGGGCTTTGGCCAGTCTTTCCTATGTCACATGGCTTTGTCATCTTTCTTAACACCCAAGTGAGAGAAGCTGCAGGACAGAGGATCCGAAGAGGATCCAGAGGAGTCTGCGGAGCTGGCACGGTCTCTCCCTATTCAGAGCCTTCTGATGATGGGATACACTTCTGCTAGAACAGATGTGACACACACACCACTCAATGTGAGCCTGAAAGAGGTAGAAAAGAAGACAGACAGGCCCCACGGGCATGATCTCTATAAGGCATTTCACAGACATTGTCTGCCACCCTCACGAGAGCTCTGCAAACTGGGCAACCTCCTCGTACAAATAAGGACATTGAGGCTTGCAGGGGGAGCCACTTCGGCTGACCAGAGAGCTGGGAATCTATGAAGCTGGACTATGGATGTGTGCTGCTGTCTGCCGATCCTCAGTTCCTGGGGGACCTGGAAGAGCTCACTGCTTACTGCTCAGCAGCTCAGGGCCTGTTCCTTCATACCCAATCTAGTTCTCCCCTCTCAAGAGGTTTTGTGGTGAGGCACTGGAGCAGGTGCATTGCCCAGCAAAGCCCTCTGAAGGTGACACATCTTTCTTGGTAGTCACGCCTCCACATGCCGGTGACGATTGTGCAGCAGGAGAATCTAAAGAATTCTTTAGGAAACAAGAACAAGGCCTTCCTGCTTCTTTCCTGCAGTTCACACACCTTTATCTAATTTAATGCCTGTTTTTCAAGGTGATTTGATTTTAAAAACAAACGGCCCCCAAAAGGAGTGGCACTATTAAGAGGTGTGGCCTTGTTGGAGGAAGTGCATCACTGTGGGAACAGGTTTGGGGGTCTCTTTTGCTCAAGCTTCCCCTGATGTGACAGTCAGTTGACTTCCTGTTGCTTGCAAGCTAGGATGTAGGAGTCTCAGCTCCTTCTCCAGCACCACATCTGCCTGCACGCTGCCATGCTCCCTGCCATGATGATAATGGACTGGACCTCTGAGACTGTAAGTGAGCTCCTTCAATTAAATGCTTTCTTTATCAGAGTTGCCATGGTGATGGCATCTCTTCACAGCAACAGGAACCGTAACTAAGACAGATGTAGAGACCCTGAGACACTGAGGAAGCTGTCGTAGTCACAGAACTCCTGGGGAGCAGGACCACTGAAACTACTGATTTCCCTAATGTGCTGCTGACCAGCTCTCTCCAGATCAGCTCCTCCTTCTCCCTGGAGAACTGAAGTTGCCCTCCCAGCAGCCACAGGGCCAGTCAATCCTGTGATCCATCCTTCAGAAACCCAGAAGACTGCCCACCACTCTGGAGATTCTGTCCCATCAGGTTCCCAGTGACTGGAACTTGCTTTAGTACTATAACAAATCCTTTCATTCTTTAAGTAAAGACAAAAAAATGTCAATACCCATACAAAAGATAGCCACAGTGGTCCTAAATTTTAACCAGAGGGAAAGTGACTAAGAGGTAACCTCACTGAGCTTAGGAGTCGGAGAGAGCTGAGTTAAAGCTTCATGTAAGCAGATATGATTCATCTTCGTATAAGGCTGTGCAATTCTGAGTTTGTTGGGTCACCATGGTGAGCACAGATTCCTCATCGACAAAATGAGAATTGGGCTATTTACCACTAAGGGAGGTGGGCATAGGATTGCATAAGAAGTGCCTGGTTCAATGCCTGGCACAAGGTATGGATTTTAAAATGATAGGCCTCTCTCTCTCTCTCTCTCTCTGGATTTGGGTATAGTTTATTCAGTAGGTTATGGAGGGGAAAGGGAAGCCAGAGAAGGAGAGAAGGGGGAATAGCAGAGAGAGACAGAGAAAGAGAAACAGAAAGGGGGGAGGGGGAAGAGGGGAGGAGCGGCGTTTCTTTTATATCACCACAGCACCTCAGTGTTTGCAGTCCTACAATACAGTGTGCAGAAGATACAGCCATGATCCACAGGAAGACCTGGTGGGCTGCAGCACCATCTGCTTAGGAGCTCCGTAGTCTTGAGCCCTGAGTTAGCTGCTCATCCCACTGCGCTAACAAAATATCTGACAAAAGTAAGAGAAGGGAGGGAGGGAAGGAGAGGGGGAGGGAGGGAGGGGGGAGGGAGGGGGAGGGAGGGAGAGAGAAGGAGGGAGGGAGAGAGAGAGGGAGGGAAGGAGGAGTTTTTAGGCTGATGGTTTGAGGATAACCTACATTATGGCAGGAAGGCATGGCGGAGAGAATGAGAATGGCTCCTGACGACAGCAGGAGAGTGACGTAGCTGGCATGCAGCGTTCAGTCCAGAAGGAGGAGGCGAATGGGCCTCCTTGGCTCGTTTTATCCTTTTTCCCCCGCGGTGGAGCTGGCACCATCCACATTTAAAGATGCTCTTTCTTCCTCAGCAAAACCTTTCTGGAAACCCCCTCAGAGGTGTTTCCATGGCGATTCCAAATCCACTAAACTTGACAATGATGATTAACCTTTATAGACCCTCTGAGCTTGAGACTCCTCAGTCTGAAACCAGGTCATTGTAAAGAGTAAGCCACGTGCTAATATATGAGACTGTGTTATGATTGGGGAGTTTATAGCAACACTCAGTGCAGTAGCTATTGAGGAGCAAAATAGTGCTATATACTTAGGATAACATCATTGATCAGAGTATTAATTATAGGTTGTAGGGTGTTAATTGAACAATTTCCCTGAAAGTATAAAGATATTGCAACTTGATGCACTGCCTGGGTTACTGTGTGCATGTGTAAATAAATTCTGAAATGCGTGTGTATGTATGTATATGTTTGTATGTGTGTGTATTTGTGTATGTTTATATTATGTTTCTGTGTGTTTGTGCACACGTGTGTGTGTGTGTGTGTGTGTTTTGCTGGAAGTTGAAGCCAGAATCTGGCACACACTGAGCATGCGCAAACTCTCTAAGTGAGCTGCCTTGGTCTTTCTGTTTCAAACACCTTATAACGCCACTCTTGTGCCTATTTCCAGGAAGAAGTGCTACTTGCTGATAGACTGATGAATGAGCTATAAACGCTAAACCCTTAGGCCAGGGCCCAAACCTCCAGATAATACAGCCTGAGGTTCCAGCCAGCCCATGAGCAGTGTGAGCCTGGAGAAGAGATCTGAAGGGACCAGAGCTGGCGTGAAAACAGCCTCAGACACATTCTGCCTCTAAGACACTGGAAAACACACAGGTGAGGTGCTGACTAGACTCTATGCAAAGGGCCCTCCAACTTGATGGGCCTGTGTGAGCGGTGTTTATTTCTGCTCCAGAGTCTATCTATCCCAGACCACTTTCCAGAACCTAACGGAAGGGAAAGACATCTCCTGACTGGAACACTTCCTCAATCAGTTCTCAGAATTCACCTGCTGCCCAAAAATCCTCAGGCTGGCTGTGTTCTACTGAAAGATTCACCTTCCACCAGGGGATTCTTCTGGGTGGCCTGGTGTACAAATCAGTTTACTCCAGAGGGGTAGATGTACAGCCTTTTAGGGTGGCAGAGGAAAGACGGTGGCATGTTTCAGAAGCTGCTGGCAAAGGGGCTATGGTTAGCAGTTCTCAAGCTCTTGAAATATGAAAATCAATTAAATTCAATTTGGTGAATGAGAATCATCACTTCAAATAAGGATAAAGTGATAATCCCTTATGTATGGGAAGCAATGCCTCGGGGGCCTCATTTTGAGGGCGCTGGAATACAAACACCAACAACAAAAGCAATTTTATGGAGCAAACTGTATTAGTGACAACGACAACGCAGTCTCTGGCTCCAACACAATCCAGCAAGGGATGGAAGCCAAGATCTGTGGATTTCTGTCTCAGGAGCATCTGCGGCAGGAAGCTGCTGGGTGCGAAAACAGAGGAGAGGGGCCTGAATGCCTCAGGGCTCCCCCTCGTGGTCGATACTGGTATATTACCTGAGCCCAGCCGTAGCCTGTAAACAGCAAATTTCTCATTCTTTCCCTTTGAACCCCAGTCCACCACCACCCACGAGAACCTCCCACTCTAACCGATGAGAGTCTTTTTATTCCATGACAGTTGTCTTAAGACAAAAGATGATTATGAACAGATCGGGAGCTGGGAATGTCTCTCAGCAGAGTACTTGTCTATACCGCGCGTGGAATCAATCAGGCGTGGCGGCACAGACCGAAATCCCACTACCTGGGTGGCGGAAGCAGGAAGATCAGGAGCTCAAAGTCATCCTCGGCCACACTCTGAATTTGAGGCCAGTTTAAGATACACAAGACTTCAGCACAAACAAACAAATCTGACACCTTATTTGCTAGTTTCTGTGGGTGGGGACAAAATTAACCTTTGGAAACTTCAGTATCCGTTTCCTGTCCAGGAGAGCGGGAGTAAGACAGGAGTCTGCCTCATGGGGCTATGGAGTCACATAGGCTCAGCCAAGTACTGGCCAGCACAGCTCCCAGCATGCAACACTTGCTGGGTAACCTCGGCTGCTGTTTCTGCCTCCTTTAACTAGCAGCCCATGAAAACACTATTTCCTTCCGAGACTGTCCGTCCCTCACACTCTCCGTCCCTCCCTCAAGGACTCCGGAGCCCCTCTACTCCTTTGGGGTTTTTTTGTTCCTATGCTCCCTCCGGCTCGGATGCAAGTTTCTACCTGGCCCAAGGCTGCTGGCACTATGCCTCCTCCCATGTGGCCATCAAGCTACTCAAGTGGCCAAATGTGCCATGTGTCACCCCACAGCCCAAGTGATGAGACCTTCAAAGACCCTGACACAGATCAGTTGACATATTATCTACTGCCCAGAAGGTGCGCAGCAGGGTTCCTGCTTCTCAACTCCTGTACCGGGTCTGCGCTGGTCCTATGGCCTTGGGTCCCCTAGGATGAGGCTAGATGACCCCATCAAGCTGAAGAGGGTGTGTGAACAACACTCCGCTCCCCACGGTAGGCATTTATCTGTGCCAACGGTGTCCTCCAAGATCACAAATCCAGTTTAGCATTTCCAAAGTCTTAATGAGGCACACTAGGTGGCACGGGCCTTTAATCTCAACACTTGGGTGACAGGCAAGAAAATCAGAGGTTCAAGTTCAGCCTGGGCTGCAATGTGAGATCCTATCTCCAGGGTCAGGGAAGACAATTCCATTGGGTTGCAGAACTTGCTTCCTTTAATAACCTGAGTTGGATACCCAGAACCCACATAAAAAGTCAAGTGTGGTGGTTCTCCCATAAGGTGCTGGAGCGGTGGAGAAAGAGGAATGTCTGCGGCTCGCTAGTCACAGTTCAATCTAACTGGTGAATTACTGGTCAATCAGAGATCCTGTCTCCAAGGAGGTGGGTGGAGTTCCTGAGAATGACACCTGACATCCTCTGGCTTTCGCAGGACCAAGCAAGCACACACACGGAATAAACGTGTGAATAAATTGAAAAGTCCTAACTGGTGTGAACTCTGGGAAACGGGTGATGGTCTACCACGGCAGATTCCCTGGGAAACGGGTGATGGTCTACCACGGCAGATTCCCTGGGAAATGGGTGATGGTCTACGGCAGATTCATCTATGATAATACTGTGCCATTGCGTTGCAGGAGCATGATCATAAAGAAAGCCAGGAGGTAGATGAAACTCCCTGAACTTAGTTTGCTGTGCCCTGAAAGTGCTCTAAGGAATAATATTTTTAAAGGTCTTTATTATTTTTGCATTTAATTAGCTGTTTGATTGCTTATTTATTTGTCTGTTTGTTTGTTTGGGGTGGGTGGGTGGGTACATGCATTCACGCACATACCGCGCCTTCATGTGATCTTTTCTCTTTTCTTTCAGGGATTGAACTCAGGTTTCCAGATTTAGCTGCAAGCCCCTTTGCCCACTGAACCATCTCACCACTGAAATGCTCTTTAAGGAAGCAACGATGTGGGCAATTCTCTTAAAAGTTTTGGGAGTCTGGTGAACCACACCTGCACTGAGGGAGTTGAGGGAAAACCAGGACTGTGGTAAGGACCCTTGCAGCCCAAGATGGCAGGCAGTAACGACGTCTTCTTGAAGCCCGAGGCCCACAGAACAGCAGGAAACCAGAACCCAGCACCCTTCAGCCCTGTTCCAGGAGCTTCTGTCACATCTCATTCTGCTTCTGATAACCCTGGAGGCAAATATTAACATTTCCATTTTAAAACGCAGAAGAGCGTAAACCTCGAGGCTAAGCAAACTAGCAAATTATAGTCCATGGGCCTGGGTTCATATCTGGGTTTTTCCTCCCCTGATGACTAGAGCAAGGACCGGTGAGTCTTAAAGTGAGTCCCAAGCTCTGGAAGTGGGAAATGACATGGGAGTGGGGGGTGGGGATGGAGTGAAGCTGCAAACCAGGCGAAGCTCCCAGGGAGGGCTAGCTGTTGAAGACATCCTCATGGTAGTAATTCCAGCACTGGCGGGTGGGGGAGCGGAGGGGCAGAGGCCAGCAGATCTCTGAGTCCGAAGCCAGCGTGGTCTACAAAGAGAGTTCCAGGATACCCAGGACTACACAGAGAAAACCCTGTCTCGAACCCCCCCACACACACACACAAAAAAAAATCTACCTGCTGTCAGAGGTATCTCAAAGCGATGGAGATCTCAGCCCAAAGGGACAGAGACGAGCAACAGGGGGCGCTGTTCAGACGTGGCTGGCTGGGTCTTTCATACCCACTTGCTGATGCCCGTAGCATCCAGAGTACCCAGAACTGAACGAGGGACCCAGAGGACTCTTGAACTAAGTCACTTTCCTCCCCAAGAGACCACATCACCTGGAAAATATGACTTAGCATTGGAGAATGAAATTTGCCTCTTGCAAAATCTCAACCCCTTTTGGTTTCTCTCAGAGCTTTCTTTTGCTGCAACTAGGTGTGCAGCCCCATCAAATGACAAAAGTATCTGTTCAACTATGTTCATAGCAACATTATTTGTAATAGCCAAAACCTGGAAACAACCTAGATGCCCTTCAATGGAGGAATGGATGAAGAAAGTGTGGAATATATACATATTAGAGTACTATGGGGAATGGTGTGGGGGGTGGAGAAGAGGAGTGGGGATAGGGGGAGGGGAGTGGGGGGAGGGGGCAATATTTGGGAGGAGGGGAGGGAAATGGGAAATGGGGAGCAGGTGGAAATATTAATTAAAAAAGAATAAAAAAGAAATCTTTAATAAATAAATAAATTAATTAAAAAAAAAAAAGAAATATGGGTTCAGCATGGAAAGCTGGTGAGCCAGAGCCCATGATCTGCAGAGGCGTGAGCTTTTCTGGGAGCCTTCTTGTTGCCTTCGGTAAGCTGGGAGTCACAGGTGCTGTGTTGTGGGTCTGTTCTGAAGAACAAAGAGGATGTGAAGAAGCACGTCTGTTTGTCTCTGCAGTTCTTTACTCTGAACTCCCACCTGTCTGTAATCCCGACGCCCTTGGCTCTGCGGTGGGAGCATCATAAGTTCAAGACCATCCTCAGCTTTGCAAGATACCCTGTATCAAAACACAAAATAGACCTCATCACACTTTTAAAAATTATTGAGCACTTCTTTGAGCTTGACAAACTAAATTTTATTTCATCAGATTTCCAATTAAAGTAGCTATTTCATTTTTTTAAAAAACACATTTTATTTTTTGAAATTAAATTATAATTACATATTTTTCCTCTTTTCCTTCCCACCCCAATCTGATCTGTCCCGTGTACACACACTACCTGGCGCTCTCCCTACCTCTCTCTCTAATTTGCATATATATATATATATATATATATATATATATATATTCTTAAATTTGTAAATACAATCTGCTTAGTCCATATAATATTACTCAAAGCAAATGATTTCAGGGCTGACCATTTGGTATTGGATTACCAGCTGGGGAAACTATTCTTTCCTGGTCTCAGCTTTTCTTTACTGCCTCTTGTTCTTTGTTGGGGTTGGGGCCCCAGGAAATTTCCTCCTTCCCTGTTAGCGTGTCCCTTGTTCAGGTTTTATGTCGGCAGCCATGCTGTTGAGAATTCATGGGTGTAGTGTCCCTGTCATTCCTAGGAGATATAACCTCACAGAAGGCTTCATGGTCCTCTGGCTCTTGCAATCTTTCCACCCTGTCGTCTGCAATGTTCTCTGAGTCTCCGGATGCAGGAGAAGTAGATTGGCATTCACATGATCACTTGTCCTCTGCATTTTGACCAGTTGTGGGTTGTCTGGGTTGTTGTTGTTGTTGTTAGTTTGTTTTTGTCTCTATCTGTTGTGTGAAGACAGATCTCTTTGTTGAGGGATGAGATCAACACTTATCTATGGGCATAAAGAAAATACATGCTTAGAGTGCAATGAAAAATTATGCTGCTTCAGTAAAGTAGATGTCATAGGTTCTCCTCCAAGATCCCTGACCTCACTAGCCCCAGGTGATTAGCTAGCTTTCCAGTGCCAGGCACAATTTCCTTTTTGTGAACAGGCCTGACTCCAATAGAGGACTATTGGCTACCACCAAGGTATGCATGCCACTATGGCGCCCATAGGATAATCATGCCATGGTGCCCGTTGTAGTTCAGAAAGCATGGAAGCAGGCGTGACCTTCTGGTACCATGAAAGCCAGTCCTTAGGGAGAAAAATTTCAGGGCAGATTCAGCTGGAATCCTCAAGGTCCTGTGTCCAAAGTGCACGGTGTCTTTACCAATAGGAATTTATCTTCAGCCTCTGGAAGATAACTAAGGGTCACGGCACTAGCTTACAACATTTGAGGAGTGTCTTCAACTCCCCTGCCAACCACTCATAAGGGAATTCTAAAACCTGGTGTCGGGATTTTTCATTAGATAATCTATGGCTCTTAGGGGCAGCATTGTCATTCTTGGTGGGAAAACTTCACTTAAACTGTATATGTATAGTAAGAATATCTGGAAAAAAAACTCATTTTAAAGAAAAAAACTAATTGTCATCAAAACAAAAGACTCAAGAGTGACAGCATGTTTCATTTTTGTACATTATTGTTTGCCTGTTTGGGTCGGTGAGATGTCTCAGCAGGTAAAGGCATCTTCCTCCAACTTCGATTCCCAGTACCCATGTGGCAGCTGTTGAGAACTCATGAGTGTAGCCTCCTATACGTCATCATTTGACCCCACCCTCACACTGTGGCCCTTGCTCTCTCTCTCTCTCTCTCTCTCTCTCTCTCTCTCTCTCTCTCTCTCACACACACACACACACACAAATCAGTAAGTAAACCCAAGTGTAGTTAGCGTGCAGCAACACGGAGCACAGCAGGATCTGCACATCTGCTTTGACTCACAGCCCATGGTAACACTGCACGCCACGTAGTCCCTCGAAAACTCTAGCAAGCCCTCCAGGAGGAATTGGATAAAAGACATAAATAGAACTTCGCTACGTTATGAAAATAGCCCTGACCCAGATATTCCACGAGCAGCAGTGATTACACAGCTTCCTGTGGGTTTACGAGAGAAGTTGGGGTCAGGCGGCAGGCACGTCTCATCCTGATTTTCTAGGCAAAAAAACAATCCTGTAGCTCGAGAGAATGGCCTACTGAGGCATCTGCCATGAGAGGATGAATGATTCTACTTGGCATTAAGGTCATCAACGGGGTGAATCAAACACGGCACAGTTGGAGGGAGGCAGACACAATGAGCTTCGCCAAGGTGTATCAGTCCCCACAACATCGGAAATCAGATCAGAGAACAGTTGTTTAATCAAACACTTTATTTGGAATTAGCATAAAATCTGCCTTTCAGTGGCTCCCCAGCTGTTTCCATCTCTTCCCTGCCTCAGATGATGGGAAGTGTTTACCCTGCCTCTGTCTCCTTCCCTGCAGGTATCCGTAGCCAAGCCTGGTAAACCCTATGTTGACAGACTCTTGCATCTTACTGGAACCAGGGCTTCCATGGAGCTGAGCCATTCTGAGCCAGTCCAGCACAGCTGCGGGCATCAGGAAGCATAAGAACATCCTGGGCCTCCTTCTGCCGAGAACCAGGAGCCAGCCCAAGGGGCCAACCCTTCAGTCCTGGAGCCTGGGCCTTTGTCAAGGCCTAGGGTAGTCTCTATTACGTTAGTTAGCAGTCCAGCTCCTGTGGTGTTCACATACACACACACACACAGACACACACACACATCTTGTTACAAAGCCGCTTCTCTTTTTAACTTTTTTCTTTTTAACTTCTCTTTTTAATTTTTTCTTATTTTCCTCTGATACCTCCTCTGGTTTCTCTCTATGCACCCAGCTTCAATGAGGAAGCAGAGAAGAAGGAATGGCTACTTGTCTTATTTGCTTCTTTTTATTCAATCCAGGATCCCAATCCACACTGACACTTGGTGTGTGTCATCCCATCTCATCCCAAAGTATAAATCCCCTCACAGATACCCCTAGAGGTTTACTTCCTGGTGAGTCTAGGTTTCATCAAGTAGACCGTGAAGATGAATTGTGGCACCTCACCTCTCCGTCTAAGCCCTCTTCCCCATCCCTCATCTCTCCTCTGCACCATATGTCCTGTCTCAGGGCCATGCTGAACTAGATTACCTATAACTCAAAGACAATCTAAAAGTCAGTAGCGTTCTATGCACTTTTCTCAGATGAGAAAGTGAGACACAGAGGAATGCGCCCTTGTCCTGGGGTCCCCTGGCTAGTCCTTTGGAACCAGGGGTGGCCCCACAGCTGTCTGACTGCTGACCCATGTATAACACCTTCTGCGTAGCTTCTACACTTGACACTGTGCTGTCCACTGGCTTTCCTCTGCTGTCACCTCACCCCACCCCACCCACAGTGTGTCTGAGTACCCGAAATGCACCAGGAGCTACACTACTATGGCGCTAGGGATCGGTGAACCAGCCTTAACCCCTGCAGCTCTCAATCCCCTCCTGTCCACACGACAATGGCCTTGTTCAGGTTCCTTTGCTCCATCCGCTGTCTGTCTTCTCTTTATCCCAGAACCACTTTTATCTTGAGCAGAGATGGACTAAACAAAGTTTTCTTTGTATAGTGTCTTATGCCCCCTCCCAACCTATCCTCCCGCGAGGTCACATCCCTGCCATTCTCCACTGTCACCTTGTCAGGGTAGAGGTTCATTGTCACCACCTGAGAAAGCCATGCAAGGAGGAAGAAACTACCTCTCTGGCATCTCACACATGGCCCTCCTGTCCCCCATTGTCTGCAAAAAAGCTAAGAGCACAGGGAGAAGGCAGCCAACTATGTGCCTGGAAGAGGCTTCTCCAGAAATTAACCCTAGCAGTACCTTGATCTGGGACTTCTAGCCATCAAAATTATAATAAGCATCAAAGTTAAAACTGTGCATCCATGGTGCTGGTCCTGATGGTGCTGGTGATGATGGTGGTGGTGCTGGTGGTGATGGTGATAGGGGTGCTGCTGTTGCTGCTGGTGCTGCTGGTGGTGCTGATGGTATTTGTGTGCCAATTCAAGAAGACTAACCCACACTCCAGTGAGGACCTTCCTTGTCCCGTTTCTTACAGGATCACTGGGTCTCCATGTCCCACTAGACTGGAAGGAGGGAGCCCTCTGACTTCCAGAATGGTCAGTCTTGTTTGCAGAAGAGTTGAGTGGGGATCATTGGGAATCCAAGAAGCCTTAAATGGTGTTTTCTGATTCTTTGTATTAAACATGGGAGAGATGATACCAGCATTTGGGCTAAAGTTCTAAGTCAAAAATTCAAGTCAATAAATAATTGCTGACGTCATATACATATGACATGGGGAAGGAGGACCAAGAGGTAAACATGTATATCTCCCTTGTGGGAAGTATTTTTTCTTTCATGATATTGAAAACCACATTACCCGAATGGTGAAAATGTATTAATTTTATAGTTTTTACAATATTCTAAATAGTGTGCCTTTTTGTTTGAGATTGTGCAGTAGTGATGGCTGTAAATTGGGGTGGTTTGCTTTGTTTGTTGTTTATTTTTGGTTTGGGTTTGGGTTCTGGTTTCTTTGAGACAGGATTTCTCTGGGTAGCCCTGGCTGTTCTGGAACTTGCGCTGTAAACCAGGCTAGCCTTAAACTCGGATCTATCTGCCTCTGCCTACAGAATGCTCAGACTAAATGCATGTGCCACCATCACCCAGCAAGAGAGTTTTATTTTTGAGCCAGGTGGGCTTTAAGCTCTCTATGTAGCTCAAGATAGCCTTGAACCTTTGATCCCCCTGCATCTGCCTATAAAGGGCTGGAATTATAGGCATGCGCACTACTACTACAGTTATATAAACTGCTGATGACCTAGGGACTTCCTGAATGTTAGGTCAGGAGTCTACCACTGAACTACGCCTCCAGTTCATCTACAGTTTCTCTTAAGACACAAAGCTTTCATAATGCAATGGTACAATTGTGAACATAGTGAGACATTTAGGCATGGTGTGTTAATACAAAAATATTAAAAACTCTGAGCCATTTTCCTTAGTGATTTATTAGAATGATACCTATAGGCCAATCATATGTTTGAATGTTTGGTCCCCAGTTGGTGAGCTGTTTAGGAAAGGCTAGGGTGTGGCCTTGATGCAGGAGGTGTGTCACGGGGGCGGGGGTGAATGAATTTTGAGGTTTCAAAAGTTCACGTTGAGCCGTCTCTCTCACTCTGCCCCATCTTCCAAATCAGACGTAAGTTCTCAGCCGCTGCTCGAGTCAAGCCTGCCTAGCTCCACCGCATTCCCCACCATGGTGATCATGGATTCACCCTCTGGAACTGCAAGCAAGCCCCAGATTAAATGTTTCCTCTTATAAATCGCCTTGGTCATGGTGCCTCACAGCAATAAACAGAAGCTGAGGCCTTCTGCGAGTAGTTTGAGAATATTGTTTACTACTGTCGGAAAATAAGTGCCCGAGACTCTTACCGGGTAGCCAAACGTGGAGCAGAGGTCAGTACTGAGATTGCCAAGCAGCAAATGTAGAGAAACCCTGGGACAGCTAACAGGTATGGAAATGATAACAGCAAAGAAACTTAGGACGAACTTCCCTTTGCTATATTTTAAGAGAATTAGTCTCTTGGGCCTTTTGCGTGAACGATTGTAACAAGATACTCTAATTGCTAGGAATCCCTCTTTGGCTCCTGAGCTACTCTTCTTTTAATGAGATCCCATATTGTGACTAGACCACAAAACTGCCTGTCTTCCTAGAAATAAATGTGCAAGGAAATCCACAAGGTTATTAAAATGAATAATTTACCTTCTCATCCCAATAGACCCAGAGGCTTCCCTTCTAAGAAACTTCTTTTTATTTTTCTCCTTCTATTGAAAATAGATTCTTTTCTCATGCAGTATGCTCCTTGGGCCCATTTGCATGGAATATCTTTTTCCAATCATTTACCCTGGGATAATGTCTAACCTTGATGCTGAGTGTATTTCTTGAATTCAGTAAAAGGATGGATCCTGTTTTCCCATCCATTCTGTTAGGGTGTGTCTTTTTATTGGGGAATTCAGACCAATTTATGCTGAAAGATATCAAAGACCAAAGACTGTTGATTTCTGTTATTTTGTTGTTGGTAGTGGTGATGGTGTGTATGGGTGTGTATGTGTGTGTCTCTTCTTTTGATTTTGCTGGTCTGAGATTATTTATTCCCTATGTTGTCATGGCTAGCACCTTCTGTAGGGCTGAATTTGTAGATAGGTGTTGCTTAAATCTGGGTTTGTCATGGAATATTTTATTTTCTCCATCTATGATGCTTGAATGTTTTGCCAGGTCTGGGCTGGCACCATGGTCTATTAGAGTCTCCAGGACATCTGTCCAGACCCTTAGGGCTTTTAGAGTCTCCACTGAGAAGTCAGGTGTAATTCTAATAGGTCTGTCTTTATGTGTTACTTGGTCTTTTTCCCTTGCAGATTTTAATATTCTTTCTTGTGGTTGTTCTGTATCTTAGTGTTTTGATTATTATGTGGTAAGGGAACTTTCTCTTCTTGGACTAATCTGTTTGATGTTCTGTATTCTTCTTGTAACTTGATAGGCGTCTTTTTTAGGTTAGGAAAATTTTCTTCTATGATTTTGTTGAAATTATTTTCTTGGCCTTTGAGCTAGGATTTTTCTGCTTCTTTTAGGTCTACTATTTTTAGGTTTGGTCTTCTCATGGTGTCCCATTTCCATTTCCTGGATGTTTTGTTCTGAAGCATTTTAGATTTAATATTTTCTTTACCAATGTTTCCATTTCATATCTTCAAGGCCTAAGATTCTCTCTTAGTTTGTCTCTGTAGTTCCCGTATGAATGCCTAACTTTTTCATTTCCAGAATCCCCTCAGTTTGCATTTTCTCTACTGAGTCTACTTCCATTTTCAGGTCTTGAGCAGTTTTGTTCCTTTCCTTCTACTATTATAAATGTTTCCTTTTGACCTACAACTGACCCCATAGGCAGACAGACAGATCGACAGAAACACAGAGTGCTGTTCTCCCTGAGCTTTCTGGAGCCCAGATCAGAGGCAGGTTCACAAAGGATGGACCCTGCTCTCCTGCCACATTAGCCTGTCTCCTGAACACTTTTACCTAGTTTAGGCCTCATTAAATTCTGTGGAGTCCTCTTTTTGGATGCTTTGTGGGAAAAAATGAGAACAAACCAACAGCCCAAATTGTAAAACTACAGATCTTTATTTTAGGGTGACAGGTTCCAAAGTCCTAAAAAGACCGAGGTTGGAAATGAGTTCCCCTAAGCTCAAGTTCCTGCAGACTTTTATACAGCCTCATGCCTAACCTTTCTTGCCTGAGATGATGTAACTGCCCCATAGGAGTGAAGATATTCTAAATAGAGACATTTCGGTGGATCCCAAGGAACTGGGATTTCTCCAGAAATCTCAGGCCAGGAAGGCAAAGGTTGGGGTCCTGGTAACAGGCAGAAGGGGACTTTGTCTCTAAGAAATAGATTTCATACAGAGCAAGGGGCCCAGCCATTGATGTGTCAGTCCTAAGCAGGTCACTGCCCAGGTCTGCTTAGTCATGCATACCCCTGCCCTTTGTTTAAAACTCCACCTCAAGTTAGGACCCCAAGGAAAGGCTAGGGGAGGGCCCACTAGACCCCCTTTTTTTGCCCATTTTCCCAGTGTGCCTAACTGAGTCAATCTTTTCTCTCTGATTTTCACTATTGCATGTGTCATAAATTGAACTAACCGGAGCAGGTGGCGGCACCTACCTTGCTGGGGCTGCCACAGCCCAAAGTTGCAGCAACAGTTGTGGCTTTCCCCTCCTCTTTCTGGAAGGCATGGAAATGTACTGAGGTAAAAAGCTGTCTATAGCCTGCTGCAATGAAAGACAAACTAAGAAAACCAAAGAGCATTGAGTCATCGAGACCTTGACTTCCATGACGTTACTCCTTTTCACAACGATGGCTGAAGTCATTTGTTCCAGGAGTCCCGAGGGTCACCTGTAGCTGTTCCAGCAGCCCTGCTTCTCCCTCATCCCCAAGTGAATGCAGACCTCTGAGCTCCCTTCCATCCAGGACTGCGTTACAGTCAGAGTAATCACTGTGGCCTCTCAAGTGAGGGCATAGGATGTGCAAACACTGCAAACAGCACAATTCAAAGAACAAGCCAATAAAGGAAGGGCTCTAAACACAAAATGACTGTTTGGTTTAGGTAAATATTTTACTGATGATTTCATTTGTGGGGCTAGCTCAATGTGAATAACAGAGCCTATTGTTTTCTTTTTACAAAATACCAGGGAATAATGTGGGATTCCCCTCTGTATGTTGTGAATACCATTGGTTAATAAAGAAACTGGTTTGACCTGATAGGGTAGATAGGCGGGGAAAACTAAACCGAATGCTGGGAGAAAGGAGGCGGAGTCAGAGAGAAGCCATGGAGCCCCTGCAGGAGAGAGATACACTGAAACTTTACTGGTAGGCCACGACCTCCTGATGATGCACAGATTAATGGAGATGACTTAAATTAAGATGTAAGAGTTAGCAAATAACTGGGCCAAGCAGTGATTTAAATAATATAGTTTCTGTGTGTTTATTTCAGGAATCTGAGCAGCAGGGAACCAAACAAGCAGCCTTATTACAACAAGGGAGTGTGTTCTAGCTTGCATTCTTTAGAATTTTGCCAACATGCATCAAAATGTGTTTCGTCTTCATGACTACTCTTCAGGAGGGGGTGTGTGCTATCATTCCCTGGTAGAAATTCAAGCCATGGGTTTGGGAAAAGACCAGACCATAAATTACTCTTCAGAAATGTTTCTTCTTAGGAAAGGCAGCCCTGCAGCCATGAGGTTCGTGACTGGGCCCTAAAGTGAGAGAGCATGAGAAAGTACAGTGCATCATACCAGAGACAGCATGGCTGAGCCACGAGATAAGCAAACAGAAGGACATTAGGAGAGATCCTTAAGGCAAACGAGGAGACCACCATCACAAATAGCATGGCAGGGGAAGCAGGCTCTCAGAAAAAGTATTCTGTTATATTGTGAGGGGAATGGGCTCTGTGTGTTAACAGCAGAAATTGCCAAGTCCTTCCTTCAAGGAACAAACTGTAAGGAGCTGTGCCCTGATTTCTCCAGGCTACAGACCTGATCTTAAGTGACTAGCATCTTCAGGCTCAGGCCTGTGATCTTGCATCTTTCAGTGACAGAAAACCAGGGCAGAAGGAGAAATAGTTCTTGCCGAGGTCACATAGCTGCAATATGACAGAGGGGCGAGTCTGGCTGTCCACTCACTTGACAAAGGACATTTTCCTTATAAGATGGAATCCAGAGGTTGGGGAGGTGTGTGTGTGTGTGTGTGAGAGAGAGAGAGAGAGAGAGAGAGAGAGAGAGAGAGAGAGAGAGAGAGAGAGAGAGAGAGAGGGGAGAGAGAGAATGTGTTTTGCTTGCCTGAAACAGAGTTGCACTCTGCAGCCTAGGCTGGCCCTGAACTTTGAATATTCCTGCCTCAGCCTCCTGAGTGCTAAATTACAGGCCTGTACTACTATGTCTAGCTCCTAGAACTCAGATATTAGAAACCCTTTTATAGTATATTTCAACTTGAAATATGTAAGTGTATAGAAAGTAGTTTGTTTCCTAAAGTTGTATCTGTACATCTATGTTTCTTCTTTAACTCTTTTTAAATTTTATTTTGAATGATATGTATGCATGGTTCAGATATGTGCATACGGGTGCAGGTGACCACTAGGGGTAGCAGTAGATAACAGAGCCCCAGGAGTTTGAGTAATAGGCAGTTGTGAGGTGACTGATGTGGGTATCAGGAACTGAACTCAGGTCCTCCTCAAGAACAGTCTGTGCCCTTAGCCCTAAGAGCTGTAACTTTCTACCCAAGTCACTAATGGAGTTTCATGTATTCACCATTATTCTCCTGGGAAACACAATCAACCAGATACGTTGATAGCCATGTCTACATCCATATATACAAAGAAACATAATAACAAGGAGTTAGGTCGTGTGATTGTGAAAACTGAGAAGTCTCGTGATACCTGTTTACAAGGAGAAGACCCAGAGAAGGCCAAGGTACTGTGGCAGGAGGGCTGGCATCAAGGTTAACTATTAGGTATTTGGCAGAAAAACAACCCGAAATCACCCCCCTCCAGGGTCACTTGTGACAAGACAGTGTATGCTCAAGAAAACCTCTGTGACCTCCAAATTATGATAAAGTTGGTTATGACCTTTGTGGCCTGCTCTAGCTCTCTGGTCCACTTGCATTCTCCACATCATCACGCTCTTTCCTATTAATCTGTCTCTATCTTTATGATTACACATGCATCTCTGGTCCAATTCTTTGTTCCAGGTTGCAAGAACCTGGAAATCTCAGTGAGTGCTCTCTGAAGTCAGGTCCATGGTTATAACAGGACAGTTTTAATGCAAGTCTGAAAAGCTGAGAGCCTTACAGGTGAGTCTCAACCTAGGAACAGAAGGCCAGTGTCTCAACCCAAGCAGCTGAAGAGAGACTCCACCCTTCCTCTGCCGTCACGTGTTCTTCATGCGTACAGAGAATTGCATGGTGCCCATCCTCTTCAGGGAAAGCTGTCTACTTGACCCAGAGTCATAGTGCCAACGCTCATCTCTTCCAGAAATGCCCCCACAGAACCATCCAGGAATAATGTTGAACCAGATATGATTGGTTATCATACTTTAAAAACCAATGAGCAGGGCAGCTATGCTCCTCAAGAATTTCCAGGTGCGGGTTTTGTTGATCTCAGCTCAAACCGGAAGGCACCAAAGGGTACAAAATGACCTGCTATGTTCTGAGGACTGGTAAAGATGAACCGCAGCTTGTGAAACTGAACGGACCTGTGCTCAAAGTTTCGAGCCAATTCCTCACAGGCAAATCTACTAAAATTAACATGTTTCCTCTCTCTAGCAGAAAAAACACAAATAAGCCATATAAAATAAAAAATAATCGAGAATACTGGCTGCTCTTCCAGACGATCCTCGTCCAGTTCCCAGCACTCACATGGCAGCTCACAACCATCTGTAACTCCAGTTCAGAGGATCTGACACTCTCTTCTGACATCCATGGGCACCATATAGACAGACAAGCAGACAAAACGCACATACGCACAGCAATTTACAAATAATTTTTAAGAAATCCTGTTTCACTTTAGGACTTGGTCCTAAATTAATATTAAAATTCTAGTTCCTATATTGCATTACAGAGTACCGTTCTTCACATAGATGTCTAGTTATCAGACTGGTCCCCTCAGTCTTCCACCCACGTCCCCTACAAAAGCAGCAAGTGCTCTTAACCACTGACCCATCTCTTTGCCCCTTTAATTGTCAGTTTTAATAAGGAACTCAATTATTGACTAAACATTCAATAGGAAAAATACATACATTTCAGCGTGATAAAGTGTGATGATCTCTGTGGTCAGGGATATGTGAAGGACCATGGCAGGACTAATCCAAAGCTTGCTTCTCACCGTCAGGAGTAAGAACAGAGGCCACCATTTGGTTCTCCTTTAGCTCATGTCTTTATTTGAGTGAAATATGTCATTAATAAAGAATGGATGATGGATGGAAGCTTCTCGTCAAAATGCACCACAGCATCATAGTCGATTGTTAGAATATTAATTAACAGCAGACTGTCAGCCTTCATGGCACCAGTGAATGGGAAATTCAATCCGTCATTGGAGCCCCGTTCTAGAACTATACAACAGTCTGCTGTTCCCTAACCCGAGGTTATACAAAGGAGTGAGGAACTCTGGGAGCCAGCTCAGCTGGGCTGCCTGTCCAGTCGTCTGACACCAGCTCACCCTGGTGACTCCTGCTGTAGGTTGTCCTTATGGCCCGTACATCCTGTTGTGTCTACCCACACTTGGGATGCGGAGGCACGGGGAGTAAGAGCGGGCGGTCCACAGGCTGAGCCTTTAGCTCCCCACAGACATCACTCAGCTAACACACCAGAGACCTCTCCATCTCCCCGTGGCCAGCAGCTAACTTCCGGGCTGTATCCTTTCAGCTCCTCTGTAGATGCTTTAACATTAGAATGTTAAAATTCATATCAGCGTTACAACAAATTCCTTCTCGGTGTGTTTCCCTTGTGGCTTCTGTTAGCTTCCCTCATGCAGGATAAGAAGTCAGAATGCAGTTCTCTCACCCCATATTCCTTGGGCCCCCATTTTCCTCTGACCGAGACTCTTATTTCCAATGGTTTTCTAGATGAAGAGTGAATTCTGGGTAGAAAGTGATCACAATGCCGGTCTCCTCTCCTAACTCACTCCCCACGCCCACTCACCACTCCCCCACTTCCCTTCCTTGCTAGTTCAATACCTTCTCTATTTAAGAACAAGCTGTGCTCAAATCCAAAGCAGAATTTTTGTTATTTTATAACACAGTTATAAACAGACGTCAGTTCAGTCCTGGCCCCCACTGAAAAAGCATTTGCACAACAAAAGTCCTTTCTTCTACTTGAAGATTTTGTTTATTTCTTTGAAGAGACACCTAACCTCAGGGTACCTGGCCTTCACTTTGGCAAACAGACTTCTATTTTTGTCTCTTTTTCTCAGAGATGTCCTAACGCAGTAAGAGGATTTTTCCTGGTAACCTTTCCATTATTCTTATTCCTTTAAAAGCAGGAAAGTTGATTTGAAGGTTTCAATTTAATTTCATCTTAATTTTTATTTTATTTCAGCAGTATGCATTCACAAATTAGTCAGTCTGACAATTGCTGAAAGCAAACATCCCACCCTCAACTTCTCTCTGGAGGCAGCCTCCTCCAGTTCTTTTTGCTCCTTCTCCCAGCATTTACTCCCTATCGCTAGACAGCGTGCTGTGTGGCTGTTTATTGCTCCCCAGCTTTGGTTAGCATGAAGGCTTCCCCCATGTGCATTTCCACCCCACTCATTTCCTGAGAGTTTATCCTAATGTTTTTGTTTGCATCGCTCTCTGTGTAAATATCCAACTACACGGTGAGTGCAAGTCATTACTCGTGTTCCTAGCTAACACTTTTCTTCTCTAGTGTAATAGTGACTGCATGGTGCTGTTCATTTATGCATTTGCCACTATTTCCTCCTCAAGTGTAATGCTCTGTCCTGTCCCATTAAGAGACAAGCCCCACCCACTCCCTCCTCCCCACTCTCCGCTGAGGCAGGCAGATCTTCCTTCCTGCTTGTAGCCCAAGTTTCTTCCTTTCCGTCTCTCTTTGAAGAGGCAGTTTCTGCCTCTCTGCCTTCTCCCTACTTCTCCCCTTCCCCCTTCTTTGTTTCTCTCTCTCTCCTCTTCTCCCTTCTCCCCTTCCCCCTTTCACTTTCACTTTCCCCTCCATAACCCACTAAATAAATATCTAACCATGTCTCTGTCTCTCACCCACCGGGTGGCTCCTGCCTTGGACCTTCAGAGACCTGCGGTGTGGTCTCAAGGCATGTCAATCCATCTCAGTCTCTCATCCACGACGTGGCTCCCTGCCTGGGACTTGCTCTCTGCTCAGGACTGGCAGCCTTTGTGGCCTGCCGAGGTCTCAGGACCTGCTGCCCACTGCCTGCCACTGCTGGGGGATCCGCAGCATTTTACTTAAACCAAAACACAGTGTTTTCTGGCACTATCCCTCCTGGAGTCCCCTGGCATTCCTCCCCTAACCTGTATGCATTGCTCAATTGTCATCCCAGGGTGATGGGGAAGCTCTGTTAACCAATCACCTTTAAGAAGTGGAGCCTAGTTAAGGCTACCTGGAGCCCAGGAAGAAAAACTGGGACAGACCAGATGTGTGCTCTCTCTAGGCAATTACAGCCAGACACAGAGGAACTCAGATTTCCCATTCTTGTGGCATGTTATAAGTTTCCCCTTATAACAATTAAAAATATAATTGTCTATATTTAAGCTGGCCTGGTTATTTCCCAAGTCGAGCTAGCCCCAACACTTGGTGCCCAACGCCACAGCATAGAATTCCCATACAGCAGCCCTGTTTGGCTGCTACTGGCTGATTTTGGGGTCTAGTTTTTCTGTGCTCACAGAAGCTTAGGCAGGACAGGGACATGGGAACCAAGGGCAGAAAAGGCAGAGGAACTTGACCTAGCCCCACTCCACCACATCCAGCACCAAGCTCCATAGCCGCCCTGTGCACTACCCCCTCCCCCAGCGGACTTCCGAGGCCGCAGACCCTCTCTCTATAAATAATGCTTAAGTTTTCCACAATGAACAATGAATTTTTCTGCAGTAATCTTTTAAGTTTCCAGGAAGAAGATGGGGCCCCCACAACAACAACTCCACCTGGTTGATATGACGTCATGACACTGATAGTGCTACTACAAGACCTATTTTGGGTACCAGCTGCACAAGATGGTTCCAACTTGGTTAGCTGAAATGGTACACATCTTTACAACATTCTGGCCAGACCTCCAAAAAATACTCAAAGCCTATTTGCAATCTTACCAGACATTAATCTTGAAACTTAACCTTCATTTTACTTTCACAGGATCCAGTAGAAACAACGTCACCCCCATTACAGCTGGAAGTAATTCTAGAAGACGACGTCCCCTCTCCCAGGAATGTTTGTCTTCAGGGTTAGGGACATCATTTAGGGGTTGATTATAATTGATATACGGTTGAGGGTTGGGGTAAAATTTTATAAGCTCAGGGATCCTTTTGTAAAAAAAAAGGGGGGGGATTGGATAATGGGATACTAGATTGGTTTGTGAGTTATTATTTATAAACAACTACATTAGTATAGATTCTTGTATATTTATACAAAGTTAAATAATATTGTATGCATGCATGCATGCTTCTGCCTGTTTAAAACATTATATATAGAGATATATACATATAGATAGATAGATAGATAGATAGATAGATAGATAGATAGATATTTACAATATTGCAGTGTACATTTCTACCTATGATCAAGATACTTATACATTGTTTACATTTGGAGGTCATTGTCCTCATTTATTATACAGTTGTTTATTGTCTTAGTCTTTAAATTATATAGGTATTAAGAATTATAGATCAATAATCATCTATGTTTGTCATACTTATAGTTAGACTAATCAAGTTCTTTAGATACATAGAGATTATATTCTGCATAGATAGATAATCCTCAACCACTTCAAAGAACTGTAGAAAATGGCATTTAAATAACTTAGAGTTGTACTGACGCGAGACGCGAGACATAATTGCTCCTGGCAGCACGGATCTTTTCCAGAGAAAATGTTGAGCACCGAAGACATTCCACCTGGAGCTTGTTTTCTTCTTGACAGAACTGGCCTTTGGGCAAGGAACTGCCCATACATAGTATCCATAATGAATAAAACGGGACTGTCAAATCTTGCCAAGACAGGGTAAGATAGTTTTAAAAAGTTGCTTGCCTTTGAACATGGTCTATCAGTCATTTTAGGCCTTAGCCAAAGTTGGTTGCTTCAACATTGCAAATGAGACTTTGGGTGATTGCCCAGGTAGCCAGTTGTCTCTGTCATTTGTTGCACGATTTGGTAGTTGCTCGATTGCACTTCCTGCTTACTCAAGTAATATTATTTCCCTTCTTAGGTCTTCCATGGGATTGAAGATTAGATAGTTGTAGTTCCCTTCCTCATGATTTAGCCAAGCTTAAGTTCAGTGCAAGATTTAGATTCCTTAAAGTAAAATGTTTAGTAAAACTTTTGTTATATGTTTCTTGTTTAATATTGTTTATATTGTTTGTAATTTTATATTTGGTATCTGTTCCTATTGTATATTGTATTGGGTTTGGATAGATCTTGTTTAGACAAAAGGGGGAGATGATGGGGAAGCTCTGTTAACCAATCATGCCTAGTTAAGGCGTGGCTACCTGGAGCCCAGAAAGAAAAACTGGAACAGACCAGGTGTGCTCTCTCTCTCTGGGTGATTCCCACCAGACACAGAGGAACTTGGACTTCCCATTCTTGTGGCATGAGTTTCCCCTTATAGCAATTAAAAATATAATTGTTTAAATTAAGCTGGCCTGGTTATTTCTGGAATCGAGCTGGCCCCGATACCAGAGGGCCAATAGGAAGGAGCCATGACTACCTTGACATCAATCCAAACCCAGGTCTAAAAGTAAAACTGGGATGTGAGTCCATGACTCCACCTCTTCCCTTTTCCACACATGATCCCTGTATCCCCTAGAGAAGTGATTCCACCCCACCCCTCTCTTTGGTCTTCCAAATCCCTGGCAAGAAATACACAATAGGCACATTCCTCTACTTCGTTTGCTCTTGGGGCAACATGAAATTACTCTTTACCTCTCCGTATCACTCACTCTCTTTTGTCTTAGTCCTTCTCCTCCTTTTCCTCTCACCAACCTTGTCTGGACTTGCTTTGTTACAGAGCAATCTTCCTCTTCAAACCAAAGTCTGCTCCTGAGTTCTTAGGATGTTCTCCATGCTACACGGAGGCCCCCAGTAGGTTTGGCTATGTCTCAAGGGCTTTAATAGGGAAAGGAGTTGAGAAGCTGGGGTGCTTGAGGATGTCTTAAAGTTGGGAATTTAGCAGAGACTTAGCATAGCATGACTGAGCTGACATGACTGTGCTTGGCCATTTTCCCCAATATCACATTTCAGTGTGCAACATTCCAGGAGAAATACTTCCTCTACATTTCTCATTTAGTCCCAACTACTACAAATGCATCCAATGACATCTCTGAAATAGGCTTTATTCACAAACGTTGTGGTCAGTTCAATGCTGGGAACCAAGATGTATTGGTTATGATACAAATACAAAGTATTTGGAGACCATGAGGAGATGAAGGTGAACACCAAGAGTCACGAGCACACCTGAGAGCACACTTGCATAACAGCTCCCCGAACGCTTATTTCTGCTCTTCAGCTATCCGAGGAAGGCGGCACTTTGTTTTTGCCTTCCGTAGACAATCTTTGTTGAATACATCCCTTAATCGTTCTTTGAAATTCTCCCCAGCAAAGTAGTAGAGAAAGGGATTGAAGCAGCTATTGGTCGCAGCCAAGGCCAGTGTGATGACCGTGGCCTTATGTAACGCGTCTCCACAGGCATCCGCCTTCCATGTGACCAGGTGGAGGGTTCGCAGTGCATGGTAAGGCAGGAAACACAGGAGGAAGATGATCATGGCAATGATGATGGTGACCAAGGCCTTCCTGTGAGAAGCCCGCAGACCTGATTCTGGAATCTCCACCTTTAACAAGACCCGGATGATCAGTAGGTAGCAGATAGTGAGTATGGCAAATGGGAGCAGGAAGCCTGCCACCAACGCAACGTGGTTCATGATCAGTAGCTTCTTAAACTTCAGGGGACTCATCTCCAGGCACAGTATAATGTCGTTCTTCTTCTCAGAGCCATTCTTCAGAAGCATCGCTGAGGAAGCCATGATAAAAACCCATATGATCCCACAGAGGATCCAGGCGGTCTTGACGCTGGTGACGTGGAGTTGCTGGAAAGGGTGGACAGTGGCCAGGAAACGCACAACACCCAGCACAGTTAGGAAATAAATGCTAGTGTACATGTTGACATATAAGGAGTAAGACATAACTCTGCAGGTCAGATCCCCAAATATCCAATTGGACTCTCTTAAGTAGTAGTCAGCCCTGAATGGCAGGGTACTTATGAACAGGAAGTCTGAAATGGCCAGGTTGAGCATGAAAACATTTACAGATGTGGACTTCTTGTAAGTCTGTAGCAAGACATAAATGGAGAAGCCATTTCCCAAGGCTCCCCAGACAAATATTACCAGGTATACGATGGGGTAAAATTCCTTCTTGAAGTTTTCTATTGTACAGTTCCTGTCACTATTATTGCTCGAGACCTCAGTTGGTTCCATTTCTGATACAGAGTTGGACAGAGGCTAGGATATAAGTTTTCTCTCTATATTGGGTTAAAAAGAAATTAACATAAAAATTACTTTGTTCAACTCCAGTTTTCTTCCTGATCATTAATCAAACATTTGCAGCATTTATTCTCCCTTGGAGAGAAGCAAGTTCCTCTGACCCTCTCTTGTGACCTCTACAGACATCAGGCATACTCATGGTGGACCTATGGACATCAGGCATACTCACGGTGGATCTATGGACATCAGGCATATCTACAGTGGGCCTACAGGCATGCAGGTAAAACATTCATACCATAAAATAAAAATATATAAATATTTTTAAAAGGATACCTAAATAAAATTCCCCAAGGAGAAAGCAACAAATAAAAAGTAACCTTAGAGGCCAGGCAATGGTTGTGCATGCCTTTAATCCCAGCACTCGGGAGGCAGAGGCAAGCGGATCTCTGTGAGTTCAAGACCAGCCTGGTCTACAGAGCTAGTTCCAGGACAGGCTCCAAAGCCACAGAGAAACCCTGTCTTGAAACAAACAAACAACAAAAAAAAAGTAACCTTAGAATACCAGCAAAAGGGAAAGAACATTTGAGCAAAAGAATGCAAGGACAGCAGCTTCCCTTTCCCTTTTCAACTCTAAGGTATATTTGATGCTTGAAATAAAAACTATAACACTGTTTGATGTGGTTTTAAATGGATGTAGAAGAGCTATTGATTGGTATATTCTTTATGAGGGGAAATAAAGATATATGAAGGGGGTTAAGATTCTATACCCCACTTGAACTGACAAAATTGTGCTGAGAGATTGTGATAAGAATATTTACATAATGTGATAGCATACACTAAAAAACTGTACAAAAGCTTATACTAAAACACTAAAGATGAATTAAGATGATATTTTAAAGAGTTCAGGTAACCAAAACGAAGACAGTAAAAGGAAATCAAGTAATATAGACAGATTAAAAAAAAGGATTCATAATCCCAATACATCAGTAAGTACACTAAATATCAATGGTCTAAATCTACAAGTAAAAAGGCAGACTGAAAGTTTGAAATGTGAAGACAAAAGACATATTTAGACATTGCCCTCAAGACACTCACCTCAAATAGCAATACTGACAGGTAGAAAAAGGAAATAAAGTAAGTTACCAAATCAGAAATGGCTCCAGATTTAAGAGCCAAGAAAATTACCAGAAAACAGAATATTCTCTACTGATAAAATAATTTCTCCACTATGAAGACATACAATTTCTAACGGGATACACCAAGCAACAGAGCTATGAATACATGAAGCAAAATAACAGACTTGGGGAGAGTGACTTTGATGAGAAAAAGGGAGTACACCTGGGGGAGAGATGACCAATAAGAAGAGTAGGGAGCTAGGTCTAAGTGTTTCTGAGCCCTGGCTATCAGGAGAATTAGCATTTCTAAACCATGAGCCGGTGCTAGCTTCCTATGGTCTTATAGGAACACCAGAGGGTTTTTGTTTGTTTAATTCTGAACTTCCCAAAAGTAGTTTTGACAGAACATGAATCCCATGAGATGCTTCGTTAAAGGAAAGGCCATGGTACTCAGCCCCAAATAGGATATCAGAGCAAATCCAGTTACATTAGTGACCTCATGATCCCCTCCCCTCTTAGTCACTGATAGGAAGCAAGGAGGCAAACACAAAGAATACCAAGAAACTAAAAGCATCTAAACCAACTGATGGAACTGGATCTACAGAACAATCATTCGACAAGAGCAGAACATACTCTCTTCTCAGGTACCCACAGAACATACACTTCACTCCCACAAGGGCCCCATCTACAGTCTTCCCGTTTGTGACCCACAGATTTGAACCAGGATCTTTGTATGACCACTGGGTTAAACCTGGAGGCTACCCAACTGAAGACCACAGGTTCCCTCACCTCTAAGATCCACCAGTAGCTAATTGTGCAGCAGAGAGAGGAAGGTGCATGTGCCCCTGTAGAATCTGCGGCTGCCTGTTGACAATCTCAGTCTCCTATCCGTCCCCGGGCACCCGTTCACAGCTGCTGTGAGCTGGTGTTTCCAGTGGCTTTGACATGCCCGGAAAACAGTACTTTGTAGCCCTTCCCCCTTTCTTCCTACTCTCACGTTGCCTCATCCCGTGTTCCCTCCTCTCCCCAGATCCCCTCCGAGCTTCAAACAGATGCTCTGATATCATGGACTCAGCTGTCATGTACTCTCGACACCTAGAAGCCATGGATCCCTGCTTTCACTGCAAAGAGAAGCTTCTCTGAGTAAGGATGATGTTAGCATCTCTCTGTCTAGCGCACATGGCTGGTAGGGTGGTGGCAGTATGCCAAACATTTTCAAAATACCAGTTATTTGAATGTATGTGTACATCTAGATAAATAAACATATTAAGAAAACATTTGTTGTAAATTGTTATACAGATAATGTACAAAGCAAGTCAAATTAGAATGTGGGTCTTTATGTAAAATAATTCTTATTTTATGCCCATGAGTAATTTTTGTCAATAAAACATTGTTACTTTTTGTCTGTAATATCCTTTTAAGCTATTTTCAGAAAGATCCCTTGTTTTCCCAAAATTCAAAGTTAAGCTCCTAGCAACTACTGCTAACTATGATTCTACAATGTTGTCAGAATTATTTCTTGACTCCAGTTAGGTAGGACTTACATCTTGTGTCTTGACCAACTCTTCTTGATTCTTGCTTTCCCAAATTCAGGCCTGAAAACCAGAAGAAGGTCATCATATGTCTTTTGCAGCTTAAACTGTCTTCAGGTTGCTAAAAGTGGCCTCTAACAGATGGTCCCCTTCATCCTGTGACAAGGAGGACAACGTGGATAATCAGATTGCTAAATATCCTTTGACTTTTAATTAACTTAAAACTAACATGAGCTCTCTTTTGCCTATTGAACTTAGTCATAAAAAGATGATAAGTTAAAATGAAAGCTGACTTTTTTCATAGTTAACCATATTTATGTAAAATATGTTAATAAAAAAGTATTCCAAGGGTTATACTTTTGTTTTAGGTTTTAAAAAAGCATGCTTATTGGGCGGAGAAAGAGTTCACAAGGCCCCACTCTTGAGCTAAGAGCTACTGGCAGTTGATAGACTGAAGGAGGGGGGCTCAGTTTTCTTTTTAGGTTCCTCCTAAGTTGCCCAAGCTCCCACGAATGGCGTTATGTACATGTGCAGATGATTCTAATTGGAGTTAATAGGCTGTAAAGGAAAAAAAATACGAAGTTGGGAGGGAGATGAGGAACTTGTGGGAGGAGTGTACAGTGAATATGGTCCAAATACATTGTGTATGTTTATAAACTCCTCAAAGAATAGATAACCAAATTAAATACGAAAAATAGAACCATGTTTATGCTTAACCTACAAACTTATCATAACAGTTCCGTGCCAAAAGATTTTTTTTTCTTTTAAGAGTCTAGGCTTACAACACCACTTTTCTTTTCAGTCATTCAAAGTCTGAGCAAGCTGACAAGGGTGCCAACTCAACCACAGAGACCCATTATGCACTTTGGTCTTTCCTTGGGTCTAGTGGCCCCTGTTTGCCTGTCTTGGCTAAGAGTCATATCCGTCACAGCAGGGCTTTTAGAAGCCTTAAGCCAACTCAACTGAGTCAGCTCTAGGACCCCAACTAAACTCAGTAACTTCCCTGTTGCTTTTATTGATGGGGGCACTCAGTCACCCTTCCTGTGCAGCTTTCTTGACTCTTCCTCCATGCATTGCTGTAAGACTCTAAAGTCTGGGATCATGCACCCTTGTGCTTAGAAAAAGATGTTCGTGATCTGGTAACTCTGGTATGAGATCATCATACCCTCTGCAGACCTTTTAGTATTTCCTCTGATACTCCTGACTTAATTCTTATATGTAGCTGATTCAAAAGTCAGAAGAAAAACTAGAAACGACTAATATTATATTATTATCACTGGCTTGAATTTACTCTTGGAATACAAATTTATTCTAGAAATAAAATGTTTGGATGGCTAAATAAACTGGCCTCAGTTAGACATGCCAGCTGAGGAAAGATAAAAGATATTCATACTGGTATAAAGTATATGAATTTGGGTGAATCCATGAATTCAAAATGAGATCCCTTAGGCTAAGATGGGCCATACATCAAATCTCAGATTCAGAAGGCTAAACTGGGATAATTTCAAGTTTGAGGACAACCTGGGCTACATAGTAAGATACTAGAAAAGGGTGGAGGAGAGGGTATGACAGGAAGAGGAAGGAGACTCTCTAGACACTCTAAGAACTTCTATAAAACAGTAAATGAACTGAAGAACCATGGGGTAATTTGCTATTATAGAAGGAGCTATAGTAAAAGTTCTATTTGGAAAAATTGATTCCATATACTCCCCACAGCAGTGGTCAGTTAGCAGTGATGTTAAGCCAGAATGATGGGGTAATTTAAAGGATTGTCAAAAATACCCCAATGTGTGCCCTAACTACAGTAACACCCTCCTCATGCAGCCATAAGAGCAGACCATAGACAGTCAATGCCTTGAGATCTTCTGAGAATCTATGCCCTAAAGGTCTATGGCGTTACTCTGGTCCTTGTTTCTATCCAGATTGCATAAAGCGTTGTCTTCACGGGAGAGCTCTGGCTATGACAGTGGGGGACAGAGGGGAGTAGCTTACTTTACCTTCCCAATTCAGGAAGCTCCAAGTCTTCTCTTCAGTCAGAGACGCATCCTTCCCTGTTAGGCCTGCTAAAGAGCATCATAGTTTTGTCTGTTACACAGAAACTTCTCTGTCGTCACCATCATCCACAAACATCAGCAAAGGTATTGAGAACCAAGGGAATTCTAAAACCCTCAACCTGGTGGTGGAGATGATGGCGCACACCTTTAACCCCAGCACTCAAGAAACAGAGGTAGGTAGATCTCTGTGAAATCTAGACCAGCCTGGTCTACAGAGTGAGTTCCAGGATGGCCAGGGCTACACAGAGAAATTTTGCTTAAAAAAAAAAAAAAAGCAAACAAAAAACAACGAAAAGAGGGCTGGACTTGTAGCTCAATCGTAGAGTGCATGCCTAGCTTGCATGATGTCCTGGGTTTGAGACCCCAGTATAATAAAAGAAAAAGAAAAGAAAAACTAAAACTCTCCACCTGCAGCTGTCTCCTGCTGTGGTGGTTTGAAGGAAAATGGTCCCCATACGTTCACAGTGTATTAAGAGGTGTCACTGTTGAAGTAGGTGTGATTGTACTGGAGGAAGTGTGTCACCGGGGGGGGGGGGGGGTGAGCTTCGAATGCTCAGAAGCTCAAGCCAGACCCAGAGGCTCACTCTCTTTTGCTCTCAGCTACACTCCAGGACTATGTCTGCTTGCACACCCCCGTGTTTCCCACCGTGATGATAATGGACTAAACCTCTGAACTGTGAGCCAGTTCCAGTTAAATGCTTTCTTTTATAAGAGTGGCTATGGTCATGGTGTCTCTTCATAGCAACAGAACACTAAATAAGATTCCTGCCATGCCACTGGCCTTCTCCTGAAAAGTAACTAACTGCCTCCCTCCAAGTTCCTAAAAGGGGCTTATGTGGGGGTTGCTTCCAGTCCTGGAATCTATTCTTTTATTCCCAATGGAGGACTATAAGAAACTGGTGCCTTCAAAGGGCTCCCCAGGGTAGCTTCCATGTAATCTGAATGCTAGACATCTGGTCTTTTGGAAAAGGCATCAGGAAAAACATTCATGAATCTCTATGGAAAAGACCTCAGGGAACTGTGAAAAACAAGCCCAGCCAAAAGACTTCATTTTAACCTCGCACCATGCTACTCAACGAAAATGGTGCTTGTAGCCAACTATTAGGTGTGTGCTATTTAAAGAATCCTTGCTAGGCAGTGGTGGTAAATGCCTTTGATCCCAGCACTTGGGAGGCAGAAGCAGGCAGAGGTCTGTGAGTTCAAGGCCAATTTGCTCTACAAGAGCTAGTTCCAGGACAGGCTCCAAAGCTACAGAGAGACCCTGTCTTGAAAAAACAAGACAAGAGGGGAGGGGAGGGAAGGGGAGGGGAGGGGAGGCGAGGCGAGGCGAGGCGAGGCGAGGCGAGGAGAGGAGAGGAGAGGAGAGGAGAGGAGAGGAGAGGAGAGGAGAGGAGAGGAGAGGAGAGGAGAGGAGAGGAGAGGAGAAGAAAAGAGAAACAAACAAACAAAAGAATCCTTACCTTGAATGTTGTGGGAGTTCACAGTTGCTAAGTTTCAGAAGCAGGCTGCTTCTGCTATAGCTGTGAACAGTCACTGGCTGTAGAAATAGGTAGCTTCAGACAAGATGTAACAAACACATGTTCTCATCTTCCACAGTCACCCTACGACCAACATGTCCATTTTTAATTGTGGCCACCTCTATTGTCTGATTCAGTAACCCTTCTCTCCCTCTGTCATTCCGAAGCAATATGGTCTTTTGCTGCTCAGGGGGAAGAAAGCTAATTTTTTTTTTTTACATAGACCATAAATGCTGTTTTGAATTTAATTGATTGCTAACAAAGCTTAATAACTCTTAGGAGAAAAATCATTCTAAAAATAAATTTTCTTTCCATATCTCACTGATGCTTAAGTATCTGTTGCATAATTAATTCCAGACATCAGTCTTTTAGTTTTTAAAATTACATTTATTTACTGTATGTGTGTGCAAGCGTGCAGTCACAAATGAGGATATATGAAAGTACCTACACACACACACACAGATGTCATACTGTGTCTGTACAAATCAGAGGACATCCTAACAGACTTTGTTCTGTCCTTCTCCAATGTGGGTTTCAGGGATTAGACCTGGTCCTCAGGCTTAGCTACAAGCATCTTCACCAACTGAGCCATATAAGCAGCCACAGACATCATCTTATAAACATCATACACTGACTTCACATCAACAACATCCCATTCTACCAAGGTCTTTACACCGAATCGGAAAACCTAATCTTCAGGAATATGAACCAAAAAATCCATCCTCTACTGGGGAAAAAAAAAGTCATTTCAATTCAACAGTTACCACCACTCCCCCCCCAAAGCTCATTTGTGTCATAATCAATGACTGTTAAATGCCCCTAATAATACAGTCTGTCCCACTGGGACAGTCATATTGATTCACAAGAACTTGTCCCAAGAAGCTCAGTTGGTCTAAATACCACCCCTCTGTGAACCATGATTCCTTCTCTATTCCCAAAGGATTCAAAGAAACCTCCAGAAGAAGCAAACATGGGACACCTAAACAAAGTACTGGCGGAAGATTCAGACCCCTATATTATATATGATATGAGCAGCAGCTAGCACAGCAGGGATGATAGAGTTAGGGATGATTGTCTAAAATTAGTGTCTGACCCCAGAAAAAAAGGCATATTTTTTCCTGTTCTTGTTTTAAATTTGACTTCATTAAGCAGACGTGTCACGAGGAACCATATTAACCTTAGTGTTTTCTTAGCTAGAATAAAAATTTCAGGTTGTACCTGCATAAACGACACACAACAGTCCCTGAGTGTGAAAAGGTCCCCTGGATGATGGGGAAGAGCACACACACACACACACACACACACACACACACTGATGAGGAAGAGCACAGGCACACGCATGTGCTCGCGCGCACACACAGATTTGAGGAATGTATACATATTGCCTGGGTTCTAGCCTCCCTGTTCCCAAAGCCTATTAGAGAACTAATGACCACGTTTATTTCTGAAAACTCTGTCTTCTTAACTCTAGTCCCCAAAGACCTCACAGCAGCACAAAACCTGTAATAAGTCCTTTCTCACACTTTCTCTCTGAGACACTCATTTTCCAGTTGTTTACATGTAAGATCTTGAAGATGAAAGCACCCCTTCAACAATTAAGAGATACACAAAATAGAACTTAAAAGATTTTCTTACTCACAGGTCCTGGCAGGTACAGAGCTTGCCTAGAAGCTACACACACTCAAGTCGGAAGGGGTAGGTAGGGAAAGAGACAGGAACTCATGGAGGAGTGACTTTATTGGGGCCAGGCCTCCCATAGTGGAGCTATGGAATCACGCACAAGATCCAGAAGTAGCGCTGTGTATCTTCACAGTGCACGTGGGGTACAGTGGCCAGGAAGGACAGCCAAGGAGGGTGTATTAGCTTTTCCACAGGAAGCTGTCACCAAGAGGTGGGAGGATATGACAGCCACGTAGACTGAAGCCATCTGGATCAATCACACTGAGTACCTCTGGGAAGGTGCTAGAACCAGAAATTCTCAAGAGTGACTGAGTCCTAATTCTGGTACGAAAAAAAAATAAATGTATGTATTTATTTTTATTCGTTCAATTATGTGTTAGGGGTATAGGTGTGTACACACGAGTGCCCAAAGATCCCAGAGGTATCAGATCACCTGAAGTTGGATTTACTAGCAATTGTGAGCCACCCAGCATGGATGCTAGGAATCTATATCTGATTCTCTACAGAAACAGTATGTAATCTTAACCAGCTCTCTAGCCCTTACAAGTGAATTTAAAATATATGCTTAGGCAGCAGAAAATGATAAGAAGTCAGTACACAAATAATGTGCACTCACCCTCAATACAAATACACTGACCCAACTTTGTTCAATTATAGGCATTTTCATAATGACTTTTGACTATTGGCATTGCCCCTGAGAGTTCATATAATAATCCAAAGAATAAGAAACATAAAGCAAAGCACTAGTTTATGCTACCCAGCGATAAGGAAACTAATTTCAGATGCCGCAGGCATGCTCTCCAATTTTCCTTCAGACACTCATGTAAAAATATGACTCACAAAAATAACTGGTTTATTATTTTTAAAAGCACATGATATACATGGAATAAATTATCTTTCTGAAACTCATCATCATGTGCAATGAATAAATACCAATAAACAAATTTTAGTACCAAGAAAACTATCCGATCTAAGTATTGTCTTGGTTAGGGTTTCTGTTGCTGTGAAGAGACGCTGTGACCATGGCAACTCTTAATAAAGGAAAACATTTAATTGCGGTGGCTCACTTACAGTCCAGAGGTTCATTACACAACATGGCAGCATGCAGGCAGACATGCTGCTGGAGAAGTCAGTTAAGAGTTCTACATGTTGCAGGCAATAGGATATGGTCTGAGGCACTTGGAGTAGTTTGAGCACAGGAGAACTCAGAGCCCACCTGCACAGTGACACACTTCCTCCCACAAGGCCACACCTACTCCAACAAGGCTACACCTCCTAATAGTGCCACTCCTATGAGCTTATGGGGGCCAATTACATTCAAACTACCTCAAATATAAAATTTTTAAAATGGTTTTATTTTCTTGTTTGTTTAATTCTGAACTTCCCAAAGTAGTTTTGACAGAACATGAATCCCATGAGATGCTTTGTTAAAGAAAAGGCCATGGTCAGATCAGCCTGGGAAATATAGTAATCTCTAGTCGTCTTTCCTTTGAGAATTCACGATATTCCACGGGGCCCTCCAAAAATCACAAGACTGGTTTAGGCAGAGTTTCTCTCCTTCTGTTTGGTTTTGAGGTTTTTCCTATGAAATATTTCTTAAACATTCTCCAGTTCCACAGAACAGCTCATGCTGTGGTGTAGCTTTTCTAGAGTGTGACTTTGATGAGAAAAAGGGAGTACCACCTGGGGGAGAGTTCAACCAATAAGGAGTATGGAGCTAGGTCTAAGTGTTTCTGAGCCCTGGCTATCAGGCGAATTAGCATTTCTAAACCTTGAGCTGGTGCTAGCTTCCTATGGTTGTCTTAGTAAAGTACCATAGGCTTGGTGTCTCAAAACCCCAGAATTTTATTCTTATTCTCTTATAGTTCTGGGGCCTACATGTCTGTACTCAAGTTGTCAACAGGACTATGCTTTCTTCAAATACTAGACAGAGGAATTCTTTTTTGCTGTCTAGCCTCTGGTAGATACCAGCAATGCTTGGCAATTCTTGGTTCACAGATATGTCATTCCAATCTGTGTGATTAGAAGGAGCTGTTTGTTTTTGCTGTTTTTCTGTATCTTCAGATCATCTTTCCGTATGTGTCTATGCCTCTGACTCTTCTCTTCTTTGAGAAGCTTTGGTCATATGGAGCTCAATTTACCTGGTATTTATTACCTTGTCCTAACTTAAATTGTCAATGGTTCTATCTCCAAATAAGGTTGCATTTCCAGATAAATGGAGTTAAATATGTATGGGTGCTGTTGTGTAGGATATAATTCACTCCCACAACAGGGATCTATACCATTTGCCTCATGAAATGACTGTAAGGAATTATACAAGAGACAGAAAGGATGTGGTGCCCGTGACTGCTGGCCCTGGGTGAAGTGCTCCCTCACTCCTCCACCCTCATAAATGCGTGTAGAAATGAGCTGACATCAATCCCTGTCATCTCACTGGTCACATGGATGAATTGTCCGGCTCTCACATTGACTTGGGGTGTTGAGAGTAGATTCTCCTTGGTATTTTTAGAATGGTGAACTCCAGGGAAACACTGGTTAATCTCAGATTAGTCTAGTAAGTTTTACAGGAGAAATTTCTCAAAAACACTCCTCCTTTTACCCCAAGCCTATTCCTTCTAACCCTCTGAGACTGATGCTGGAGTCAGGATTGTGTCAGAATCAAAACAAAAGCTAATACCTCAGAGACCAGATAGAGGTCTAAGAAGGTAGAGACAGATGTGCATGCAATCAAGTCCTTAAACTCCTCTACAATATAGACCTCATTCCATCTTACGTCCTATGGAGTTAGAGAGCATGAGGAGAAGTACCTGGGTTAGGCCACAACCCTGGCCTCTTCACTCATAGAAGTGTGGCTGGACTTCAAGGACAAAACTAATTACAGTTGCTTCAGGGAAGAACTTATCATTGGCATGGCATGGGAGCCAGCAAATGTGACCACCTGCAAAAGATCATCAAAAAAGATGGGTCCACATTCTCTTTGGAGGGATACCTTGCTCAGCCTAGATAGAGGGTGGAGGGCCTTGATCCTACCTCAAAGCAATGTGACTTTGTTGACATCCCACGAGAAGCCTTATCCTCTGAGGAATGGATGGGGCATGGAGTGGGAAGGTGAAGGGAGCAGGAGGAGGGAAGGGCGTGGGAACTGGGATTGGTATGTAAAATGAAAAAAATAAGATAGTTTTTTTAAAAAAACAATGAGTCCACTAAGGAATAGAAGCAACAGATAGATTCACCATTGACCCGAGCCATGGGAACTCCTTGAGCATTTAGGAGAAAATGTAGAGCCCACAAAGCAGACTTAGTATCAGACCACAGTGGAAACAGAGGAGTCTGGAGCTAAGAAGAGGTCTGGCCAGTGCAGGCAGGCCATGAGTGCAAAAGGGTGTGCCTGCAGACAAAGCCTTAGACACAGAGACTCTGGCCCATGGTGGATGTGGGGGACCATATCCACTGGTGAAATGGGGGAAAATATCTCAAGAACAAGAAAGAAGGTTACTTCTAGAATCATAGAGGGCACAATGTCCTCACGCTCACGGATAAACAGGGAAACCAGGAATATTAAACATACAGAGTTGTCTCCTCAGCAGAGGGGATGCATATCTGTTTTCCATCCAAAAGGCTGGAATGATGTAGTTAATAGCCAGGTAATCCGTGCTCTCTGTAGGGCCAGGCCACACCTGAATCTCCCCCAGATGATTCTGTTTCTCCCAGACCTTTTCCTTTAGACCTTTATCCTAAGCATTTTTTCTCAGTCAATAGAGCCTATTGTTGGAGGACTTGTCACATGTACATCTTGGTGCTCTCTGTGCTATCCGTATGACCCTGGCCACACCAGATCCTTCCCTGGGCTCTTAAATTATAGAACCCATATTTATGGAAGTGGTCACATGTACTTTGCAAAAGAGTTTCAGTGCAGTTGTGCCTTAAGTTTGACTTGTGCACATGGGATTGAGATCATGGTTAACAGTAAACTTTTTCTCAAACTTGTCCTGGATTTAAATGTTTGCTGTCTGGTGACAGACTCAAGAAGTTTGAACCAGCACTGGCTAACAAACCGTGTTGAACCGACTTCCTTCTTGCCTTCTGTGGGTTGTTGCTCTGCCATCATGACGTCTGTAGGGATGCCCACATAGAACCAGGGCACAAGACAGGACTGAATCAACACCAAGGGAACCAGTGAGTCCCACCACTGCTCTGATTCCTCTGCCTGAATTGGGTGGGCTTAGAACACCACATTGCAATAGCCTTTTACTACACTGCTAATAAAAATAAAGAGGAGAAGAGTGGGTGTGGGAGGATCTGCCTGATAGATGTGACTGTAAAATCATCGTCATTATCATCAGCCAGTTCAACAAAGTGATAGGAAGCTGAGAGATACATGAAGAGGTAAATGGAAGAGAAATCAGAAAATCATTTCGCAGCATAATTTCCACTTTATCACCTGAGATAGAGGAGGGAAACAGGTCCAACTTATTCTACTGAGAGAAGAGATCAGAACTGAGAGAGAATAAAGCTGACTCCCACAGCCCCACTGGCAATAAAACAGCAAAGAGAAACTGGTCAAGACAGCAGCAGATCAGCAGACAGAGGTGGCAGATATGGGTCAGGAAAACAATCAGATATAGTGAGTGGCCAGTTAAATGTTTATGAAGTTAGTAGCTTACAGAGGCATAGAGAATGTTCTCACAGACCTAGCAAAGCTGCAACTGTTCAAAAGCTCATAGAAGTTGCTTTTATTTATACATAGAAATTCTTCTATGTAAATGGAGTTTTCTTTCACCCACCTGTTCCCAAATACCCAATGGTCACTTCCCAAATAATTGACTCGAAGGTTTAATATTATTTATAAATGCTCAACTGATAGCCAGGGCTTATTAATAACTAGCTCTTACATTTTAGGTTAACCCATATTCTTTATTTACGCTTTGCCATATGACAGCACATTCATCTCCTGCTCCCTCCGCATCTCACTGGTGTCTCTTGACTGTGCCCTTGTCCTTCCCATCATCCTTAGTTTGGTTGCCCCACCTATACTTCCTGCCTGGCTATTAGCCAGTCAGCATTTTGGTAAAGCAATTTCTAGTGACAAATCTTTACAGTGTACAAGAGGATTGTTATACAGCATTTCCCCCATTCTTGTCTAATTAAAAAGGAAGGTTTTAACTTTAAAAAAGTGAGATTATATACAACAAAACAATTACCAAGTAATAATTATATTTACAATATTTAGTCTATTTGTATTTGGCAAAAATTGAGAAAACAATTACCAATCTTATCTTGGTGAGTCTAACTGTTTTTCTAATTTACTTTCCATTATAACTAAGTAAAACTATAATTATGACTATTTAGTCTTCAAGTCCATCAAAGACTCCAGAAGGATAAAGTGTTACCTAATGACAGGGACATCAGGCCACCTGGACAGTCACCCTAGGTTCCTCTCCAATGTTGGGGCATCTAACTAGAATGTCTGACAGACTTTCCTGTGATGCTGGGAATTTTGAAGGGCTTTCCTACCTTGTCTTAGCCAAGTCCAGCAGTTGTGTTTCTTGTGTCCTGCTGGTCCAGTTTGGACAGCAACTGTCAGCAATTGAGACAAGGGCAGTTTCTTTGTCCAGTGGCTAACTTTTGCCACAAACAAAATGAACTCCATATGGCATTTCTTCAACACCCATCATCTTCTTTGAAGCAGATTGTTGCTGCCAGGAGCAACAATGAGACATGCTTCACTGTCATGAAAAGCCTTAGGTTATTAAACATATTAAATGTCATACATCTCTGTATGACCTTGAAAACATATCCAACATGACATAAGTCTGACTATTATATATGACTATTAATTTGTATTTCTTAATTATACATTACATTTTAATGAATTACATAAACATAATACTTAAACAAGAGTAAAAATATACATACAGTCAAACAAAATTAATATTAAATTTCCAACAAGAAACCAAAATCCATACCAATGTAAAAATATGTAAGATTAAAAGCTGGGTTTTGGAATAAAGTAGGTTCAATAATCTGTCCTTTTATTCTATCATTTTTATATCATATTGCCCTTTCTTCTTTCAGAAAGAGCTCTGTGAATTTAACTGTTTTGTTTAGCTTTTCTTTTTTTTTTTTTTTTACTATGGCCAATAGCAATTTGTAACCAAGCCCCTAAACAAAGACCAACACCCATAATCCATTTTTTGGGAATGTGGACATAGTTCTCTAGATTACTTCTGCTTATTGAGTGTGCTGATATTCTTTGGGGGGGGCACTGAGAAAATTTAGGATTATGGTCAAGTCCTTACTGGAGTATTCTGTGAGGCTGGATCATCTCAGCCAGCAGCCTTGAAGCTGTTCTGGATATAGGATTCAGAGGGAACTGCAACAGAGGTGCTCTGAAATGTTGTATCCTCTGGGTCATCTGTTCTTATCAGTGATTTTTTTTCAGTGGGTCTTCCTTAATCAAACCTGATTTTCCTTAACTCAGGATGAATCCAGAGCCTCTCATTTCTTGTGGAAATAGAAGCAGAACCTCTTTCCCAAAGTAACATATCTTTTGACTTAAATTTTGAAGTCAATATATTTTTAAAATATATAGGTTGGTTTAATATAGCAGTTTTTATAATCCAAGGTCTCTTAGGAGCCAAAAATTTTGAAGACAACACAATAATATACATTATCCAGACTCTTTGTGTATTTCTCATCTTTGTGTGGCTTATATACTTTTTACTCTATTTCTTTTTTAAGCACTTTTTCTACCCATTTTTTAAACCATTTTTACTTTTATTTTTATTTTTATACTATTTTTATGCCAACCAGTTTCCCTTCCCTCCTCTCCTTCCATTCCCTCCCCTTTCTTGTCTACCCACCTCCCCAATCGCTCCTCCTTCATCTCCATTCAGAATGGGGCAGACCTCCCATGGACTGGCACAAAGCATGGTACATCAAGTTGAGTCAAGATGGAGCCAGGTAATTCAGCATGGGGAACAGGTTATCAAAAGCCAGATAAACATCAGGGAGAGGTCCTATTCTCACTGTTAGAAGCCGTACTAAGAGGCCAAGCTAAACAATTGTCACACACATGCAGAGGGCCTAGGTCAGTCCCATGCAGGCTCTATAACTGTTGGTTCAGTGTTCATGAGCTCCCACAAGCTCAGGTCATCTGTTTCTGTAGACTCCCCCATAATGGCCCACCCTGACTGGTACAATCCCTGTTCCCTTTCTCCCACAAGACCCTCGGAGTACCTGTGGATCTCTGCCTCTTCTTCCATCAGTTACTGGATAGAGTATCTATGATGGCAATTGGGGAAGTCACCAATCTATTTATAGTAGATGGCCAGTTCAGGCACTCTCTCTACTATTGCTAGGAGTCTTTGTTCTCTCTCAAGCATACATATATTTTTAAACATTCTGTAACCCGTTTAGAGGTTTTGCTTCTGTTCTTGTTTTTGTTTTGTATGAATCTGTCTTAATTGCCTGCTGCTATCTTTTTCTCACTACATGAGTCTTTAAACTGTTAAGTGGCATAGGTTCGAACAAAGTGGCAGCTTTGGCCACCGGCTCCATCCAACTCCTTGGTCTGTGAGAGTTTAGCTTCATAGCAAAGGTATGGCCTAGAGCTAGGTTTACTGCCCCAACTCTGGGGAATTTCTGTGTCCATGCTGCCACTGCTGAGTCAAATGACAAATCTTTGCAGTGTACAAAAGCATTATTCCACAGCACTTCTAAGTGTTAAGTATTGTGAACTAAAAGTCACACCCCTGTTAAAGATTCTACTCAGCTAGTAAACTGATTAGAATTTCGTGATTGAGGAACTGAAGTATCACAGATTCAGAGTCAAGATTATCTTCAGCATAACCATTAATTTTTCACCCCTCTGTCTGACCTAACATCCTTTTGAGGATCATGTAAAACTTTCTGAAATGCATTATCTTAACAACAAGACTTACATTTTTAACACATGGTTAACTTAAATTTGTTAAAAGAACATGTAAGTGTCACCATGTTTTGAATATATTTATAACTATACAATATTAAAGATATAATGTGATATTTCCAGCTCCCTAGGTTTTCATCTGGAGTGTGGTTATCTTGTATCAGTTGGTTTTGTGTCAACTTGGCACAAGCTAGAGTCATCAGAGAAGAAAAAGCCTCAGCTGAGGAAATGCCTCTATGAGATTCAGCGGTAAGGCATTTTCTCAATTATTGATCAATGAGGGAGGGCCCAGCCCATGGTTGGTGGCACCATCCCTGGACTGGTGGTCCTGGTTTCTATAAGAAAGCAGACTGGACAAGTCAGGGAAAGCAAGTCAATAAACAGCACCCCTCCATGGCCTCTGCATCCACTCCTGCCTCCAGGTCCCACCTGTTTGAGTTTGTGTCCTGAATCCCTTAAATAATGAACAGCAATGTATATGTATAAGCCAAATAAGCCCTTTTCTCCCAAACTTGCTTTTTGGTCATGGTATTTCATTGTAGCAATAGAAACCCTAACTAAAACACTTGTCAAATCAGAAAAAGAAAAAAGGTGTTTCCTGAAAATTTTCAGGGAAAAGAAGGTGGCAGAACCTCAAATAAGAAAAGTGACATAGAAGGTGTATTTTCAGTAAAAAAAAAAAAAAAAAAAAAAAAAAAAAAAAAAAGGTTTTTGGGTGACAAAATAAAATTTTGTCCAGATAAAAGATTGTTCTGGCATAAAAAAATAAAAGATAATGGCACAACAAGAAGGTCGAAGAATGCCATCAAAAGTTGGTGAGAATTGAAATTAAAGAAAAAAATGGCAGGCACATAACTGAGTTGGCTGTGATAAGTTAGTAAAATATTCTATGGTCAGTCTGATATTCCAAGGTAGAGCTGGTCTCACTCTCTGTATACAGAGAACATTTTCTTAAATATTGATCTTCTCTTAGTAACATGTATAGAAAAACTGGCTTAGGAAACAAGGACTTTATGTTTTATCTTTTTACCAAATGAACAGTTAAAACCTGATGATGAGATTCAATTACAAGCCAGATTTGCTCTGGGTAAAGCCTTCCCTTACCACAAAGCCACTGCCTGTACTTATAGTGGAGGAATCCTATTAAAAGAATTATTACTTACCTGTGGCATTCTTACTAAGCTAAATATTAATCATTAAAGTAATTTAGGACAAATAGTAAACTTGTAAAATTCATCTTATCATAGAAACTGTTCATTGTGTCACGGCCATCAGCTGGTGTCATGGTCATCTATGGGTTGGAGGTTAAATGAACAAATGACACTGACCATCAAAATTGACCAAGACTTAAGCTTCCCTCACCTGAAACTTTTCCACCAGTTCTTCTAAACTTGCACTTTTGGAAAGCCTCAATTATCTTTTTATAAAATAAATGTGGGGTGTCTTATTAAAATGGACAGAGGAGGGCTTGGAGAGAAGGTTCAGAAGTTAAGAGCACATGCTGCTCTTGCAGAAGGTACCTACATGGTGATTCACAACCATCTATAACCCCAGTTCCAGGGGATCCAATGCCTTCTTCTTGGTACACACTGGTTCCCAGACATATAAACATGTAGACAAAACAAAACACTCGTAAACATAAAATAAGAAATGTCTACACACATACCCCCAAAAGGACAGAGCACTGTATCAGTCAACTTGGCTAAAGAGTGACATGATGCACGCTCATAAGGGACTTTTAAACATGATGTTTACAAAGTCAGCCTTGTTACACCCATTACAGAGTCTTCACATGGTGAGCTCTCAGGAGACAAAGAACTAGAGAAATGAGAACCAAATGTCGATGATTTCACCAGCTAGAGAGGGTTCCGATTAAAAACTCAGTTCAGCTTGTGGGAAGGGACTCTAGGAGCTGCTTCTAACCACTCCCTGCCTTACAGAACTTCAGAACACAAACTCTAAGATTGATATTTCTCATCTCACATGTAACATCAGAGAGCACAGCATACGCACCCCTAGAAAAACCAGATGATATTTATCTCAACTGTGTCAACAGTGGAACAACCCAAGCAGCAGAGTGTGCGGCCCCTCTAACACATGTCCACTAGCGCTTCCATTTATGTTTTGAATCCTTTTATAGTCAAATATTTTTCAAAATCATTTAAGCTATCTGGAACTTTCTTGAGTATACTCCTAAGTGATAAGATAATGCTAACCTTGGTCTTAATGAAGCTATAAATAAAGATGATACTATTATGTGTCTTTTGTTTCTGTTTTTCTGAGACAGGGTTTCTCTCTGTGGCCTTGGTTGTTCTGGATGGAACTCACTCTGTAAAACAGACTGGCTTCAAACTCACAGAGATCTACCTGTCTCTGGGTCTGAGTGCTGGGATTAAAGGCATGCACCACTACCATCTGGCTCTATGCCTTTTTATTAATCACATTTTTTACTGTAACTAATTGCTTACCCAGACCACCTACTTTACTTAAATATTCATATTTAAAAAGTTTTTTTCCCCACTGCATTTGTTAAGGAAGTCTCTCATAAGCCATTGAAAATGTGACTACAATTAGCATAACAGATCACCTTCAGTTCTGCAAATGCTATGAAGGGTTTTCTGTGGAGAAAGACTGAGTTACAGAGGGTGGACCAGACTCTCTTCTGAAGACACCTAGACTGATGATAATCTCATGGAGGGTGGACCAGACCCTCCTTCAGAAGACACCTAGACTGATAATCTTGAAACACCAAATGACTAACAGGAAGGTAGTTTATATACAGATGCTCACCAGAGGAAAGTGAGATTTTTATCATCTTACTCAAAACATTTTAGTATTCAAAACATAGAAATCATTTCTGGAATTTTCCATTTTTCATTTACGAGCCACAGTTGACCACAAATAACTTAAACCATGGATAAGGAAAGATTTCCATACATTTCCCCTGAAATTCAGTAGGATGTTTGTCTTTTGTCTGTTTGTATAATCTTCACCCTCTGAGTTTGGGTCTCCACTTTTAAAATGAAGCTAATAAAGTTAGTCCCTCAGGACTGTTTTGGGTTAGTTAGTAAAATGATGGGTTAGTTCTACATTGTGAGTTGCTAACCAAATGCTAACTTTTCTAGTTCATTAGTTCTATGGCCTGATGCATGCACAGACACTCCTGAAGCCAAAGGCTAGTTCTTCCCATTCTTTGATGAATACATCACATAGACAATATGATGCTAAACACAAGTTAAATAAGCTAACGATAACATTGAATAAAGTATTCTAAGGTTTTTCTTTATTAAAAGGGAAAACTCATGGAACAGGAATGGGGGTCCAACCTCAAGGTGTGGAGCATGGGAAGAAAAGAGTGAACTGGCTTTTTGGGTACCCAAAAGATACACCCCAACCTGGTACAGTCTCTTAAAGGCCATTAGCTGAAGGAGGTTCCCCATCTCTTCCCCCTTTTGCCTAAATAAGAGAGTTCCAAACCCAATACAAAACTATATACACTAAGAACAGATATCAAGTATAAAATTAGGATTACAACCAGCATAAACAATATTAAGCAAGGACCATATGCTAAAAGTTTTAATAATCATTCTATCCTAAGGAGTCTAAGTCTTATATTAGAGATGGCTTGACTAGATCATAACAGGAAGGTGACTACAACTATCTAATCTTTAACCCCATCTAAGGCCTGAGAAGGGAGATTATATTACTTGAGTAGGCAGGAAGTGTAATCAAGTAGTTTTCAAAATGTGCAGTAGATGACAGAGACAACTGCCTACCTGGGCAATCACCCAAAGTTTCATTTGCAATGTTGAAGCAACCAACTTTGGCTAAGGTCTAGCATAATTGACAGACCATTTTCAGAGGCAAAAAAAAATATTCAGAACTGTCTTACCCTGTCTTGGCAAGATTTGGCGGTCTTTTTTCTTGTATCCTGCTTGTCCTGTCAGTGGTTGAAGTATGGGAAGTTCCTTGCCCAAAGGTCAGTTGTGCCAAAAAGAAAACAAGCTCCAAGTGGAGTGTCTTCAGTGCTTCCATAAGCAATTGTGTCTCACGTTAACAGAACCCTAAGTTATTCATGTTGTACAGATCTTTGAAGTGGTTGAAGATTACCTATAGAATACAATCTCTATGTATCTAAAGAACCTAATTAGTCTGACTATAAGTGATGTGGAAGGGTCTTCTGTCTAGGCACTACTTTTATTGGTTAATAAATAGAGAAACTGGCTTGGGCTGATAGGGCAGAATAGAACTAGGTGGTGGAAACTAAAGTGAATGCTTGGAGAAGGAAGGCAGAGTCAGAGAGAAGCCATGTAGCCCCACCAGAGACAGATGCTGGAATGTTACCCGATAAACCACAGCCTCATGGTGATACAGAGATTAGTGGAGATGGGCAAAATTAATACGTAACAACTAGCCAATTAGAAGCTAGAACTAATAGGCCAAGCAGTGATTTAATTAATATAGTTTCTGTGTGATTATCTTGGGTCTGAGCTGCCAGGTGACTAGGAAACAAACAAATGACCTCTTACTACAAATTGCTGTCAGCGTAGCCCACTAAAATCCACTTAAAACCTGAGAGAGTTTGGGAAGAAATTCTAGGGGAAAAAAAAAAGAGTTAAGCCATGCCTCCTTTAAGAGAGGTTTTTCTGATTCAGTGATAGCAGAAAAAAAGCAAACCTGAGGTTTTGAAACGGTGACTTCCTGAGCTGTGCTACCAGCATGAACTCTGGCTCTTTCAGGAGGTCGAGCATTTAAATGGGGTTTGTGGACAGCATGCTGCAAATTACTTGGTAGCAGCATGGGTCAACTGGTTACCAGAGTTGAGGTGATGAATGTGGCTCCCACCCGGAAGTCTCAAAGGCAGTGAACGGACTTCTGCTATGTCAGACTGGACAGAGAAAGCAGACAGGGACATATTTGCCCTAGCAATGCCACAGTTTAAGGTTTTTAAGAAGTGCTTAGTATTTTAAGAAGAGCTCCTGGAAAGAAAATAATTACAGACACACAATAAAGACAGATTCAGAATTTTTTTTTAAAAGGACCTCTAAATGGGTCATAGTGCTGGATAAATGCATATAGGCTTGGGAGAGAGAAGACTTAAGGATGGGAGGGTTTATTTGGGACCGTGATTTAAAGGTATACAGTCTATCATAGCTGGAAAGGTAACAAGAACACAAGGTGACTGGTCACATTCAATTCAGTCAGGAAGCAAAGAGCAGACAAGAAGTAAACCCCAAATGAAACCTCAATGTCTGTCCCCAATTCCTTTAGCAAGACTTCACTTATGAGTGTTTCTATGACCGTCCAGAGCAGCACCACTAGCAGAAACCACATGAGCCCACAGAAGACGTTTTATATTGAACCCGCAACTGGAATGTTCAGAGGAGAAGGGTTTTGAAGACTCCAGAACCAAAACTGTGGCTTTTCTTCTGTGGGCCTCAGTTTCTGTATCTGCAAACATCAGAACAGATGCAGCTAGCAGGAGGACAAGCATACAAAACTGTTCACTACTAATATTCAATTTCAAATGTATGACTTAGGAAAAGTATTCGGGGACTCGAACAGGTCTGAGCCAGAGCGGGCTGCAAGCAAACCAAGAACACACTCTTCTACCATCTCTGTCTGAGGGTCAGAGGCATCCCGACTGCTGTCAAATTGCATAGCTCCATAGTAACCAAGCCCCAGTTCCCTTCCCAGAGAAAGAGTGACCATTGTCACAAATTTCTAAGTCGTATATGCTCTACACCATAATTATTAGGGTAACATTAGATAAGCCTGCTTCCTTGAAAGGCAAGACCTCCTCTTTCCTCGGAAGCCTTCAGGAACAGACACCTTGCTTTGTCAGGCAGAGCTGAAGCTATGGACATCAGAATCCCTTCTTACTTACTACTTCAGCATTACTGAATTAAGCTAGCTAGCTCAAAACTTTTTCTCCCATCCCTCTCCCCATGTCTAATATTAGGGAGGGAGGCAAATTTTTCCCCGACATTGGTACAAATACGAAAACAAAGACAGATAGACGATGGAATGATTTAGAAAGCATGAAAGCTGTGCTATTCTTTCCCTCTGCAGCGAGAGGCAGGAAGAGAGACAGAGGAGAAAGCACAAACTTAGGATTTGAATTCTGTCCTTCCATTGACTAGCCCTACGGCCCAGGGCAGGTAGTTTTATCTCTTACCTTAGTTTCTTATGGGAGTGGTGATAACAGCGCATACTTTGTGGGTTTGCTGGAAGGATGCTTATGAATGATGCTGAGGCCAGAGCCTGTATCACAGAGAACACAAGAGAAAGGCTCGCTGTGTCTGCTCTAATTGTTGTACAGGCTCCCCAGAGTCACTTCCTGTTACAAAGAGAGAATGTGGCCCTCCTGCAGAGTAGAAAATTCCACAAACATATTTGTCTCTCCAAACTCCAGACAGCTGAGTGCTGAATTAGTAACTAATAGGCCCTCAAAACAGGGAAGTAGCATGGAGACTCTTTCCGAAGTCTAAACTGAGGTGGAGCTGAGCCTAAGAAGACTCCAAATTCATCTTAGAAATGCAAAGCGTTATAGACCCTTCAGATCGCTTTATTCAAAGGGTTTAAGCAAATTAAGTTATTGGCGACCAAAAAAACAAATGAAAAATAATTGTGATTGTGATGGTTTCTAAATGAGGACCTGAGCTTCCAAAGTAAGGTGGAAGGAATGAACACCCCGGGGCTCCATCTCTACAGACTTGGCATGCTGGGGGATTCTGATGTCCTTATTCTTCCATCTGTCACTGCCAGAGTGCCTCACAGACTCCCAAAGTGGAAGCCACTCCAGGGGCCACCAGACTAACGACTCTTCGCTTGCCAACATGTCATTTGTATGTAGTCAACAGTGGGGTTTGTTGGGAAAAGGTTTGCTGGCAGCTCCATTGGAAACCAGAGCTCCTTAAATCATGTGTGGCCCTGGAAGCCTTGGGAGGATGTGATTCTCCATGTCACAATCTCTTCTTCAGAGATTGTCAGTAGCTTTGGAGGGCCTTCTCAGGCGATGTCCAGGCCTGGCGTCACCCCTCAGTGGCCTGTGCAGTTTGCGTCTCAATTTTGTTTTGTCTTCCTCTGTAGACAGCCACCTGTTCATTCCTCATATTTGAAAGTCTCGGCGCTCATCCCTTCCTCTCCTCTTGGATGAAAACCCAAGGGTACGCTGGCGCATTCTGACACTCAGAATGAACAAATTTGGGGTATTATTCAAGAGCTATCACAGGGTCCTTGCATGACTTGAAGCTCCTGAGGAGCTTCCTCTAAACCCATTCTGTTTTCCACACGGGGCTGCTTTGAGGGACTAGCGAATCCTCCAAGGGCAGGGGTTGGGGTGACTTGAATACATAATTGCTCCAACAGGCCAAAGTCGCCATGTGGCACCAAATGCAATGAGAAATGTCTATCTTATAATGGCCTCCTCTAATGATTCGCTTTATTAGTAAGATTTCTATCCACCTCTCTCAATAAAGGATTTCCCAGAAGTCCACCAGGATTGGTGGGAGATGTCAAGTCATCTGACCTTCTTTCTGATCAAATTCCAGAATGCTACTGCTGTAAAAAAAAGTTTAGAAAGCCTCCAAGATAACTTCCAAATTTCACCATCTTTCATATTTTAGTCCTAATGACCACGCATGTCAAACTGTATGATATTAAGCTTCCTACTTCAGCTTCTAAAAGTCATAGCAGTTGAGTGGTTAACATCAGTGACTTCTTCTAGCTACTGACCTAGATGTGCCCTTCAGCTTCTGTCTGCCTCTCACTACTTTACTCTGACCCATGAAAATGTATAGGTGCCACCAGACCCTTTCTTACCTAAGCCAAATGGCCTTCTTGAAATTACAACTGCTAGGCCCAGGTTGTATGTAGGACCTAGACACATGCACACCAGTGTGTCCATCTTCCGCTAAAAGGAAAATTTGGTCACAGAACATACACGTGACATCCTTTCCTGCATGTAATGCAGACAGACAGAAGAGACACCTCAAAGAGTTGCATATTGCCAGAGTCACATTAGGGGCAAAGATCCAAAAGTGGGGCCTTTGAAATGCTCAGCAGGTAAACACACTTGCAGCCAAGCCTGCAGACCTGAGCTGGACCTACCACTGTGGGAGAAGAAACCAACTCCCACCTATTGCCCTCTGACTTTTGCACACATGCTGTGGCATACATGCACACACACACACACGCATGCATGTACTCATTCACAAAATAAATGCAATAAAAATCTAAACTTTAAAAAAACTGTATAGCTAGGAGGTAATGACGCACATCTGGGCGATGGGGGCATATACCTTTAATTCTAGCACTTGGGAAGCAGAGGCAAGAGGATCTCTGAGTTTGAATCCAGTCTAGTCTACAAAGCAAGTTCTAGCACAGGCTCCAAAGTTACAGAGAAACCCTGTCTTGGGAAAGAAATAAAGGTGGGGGGAGAAAGAAAGGAAGGAAAGAAGGAGGGAGGGAGAGAGGGAGGGAGAGGGAGAAGAAGAGAGAAAAGGAGGGAGGGAGGGAGGGAGGGAGGGAGGGAGGGAGGGAGGGAGGGAGGGAAAAGAAATGAAAAATTGCATCGGTGGAAAATACAGTTAGATCCAAAAAATCAGTTGCCTTCCTATACACTAAGGATAAGGAAGCAGAGAGGGAAATCAGAGAAGCATCACCTTTCACGATAGCCACAAATAGCATAAAATACCTTGGGGTAACTCTGACCAAGGAAGTGAAAGATCTATTTGGCAAGAACTTTAAGTCTTTGAAGAAAGAAATTGAAGAGGACACCAGAAAATGGAAGGACCTCCCTTGCTCTTGGATTGGGAGGATCAACATAGTAAAAATGGCAATTCTACCAAAAGCAATCTATAGATTCAACGCAATCCCCATCAAAATCCCATCAAAATTCTTCACAGATCTGGAGAAGACAATAATCAACTTTATATGGAAAAACAAAAAACCCAGGATAGCCAAAACAATCTTATACAATAAAGGATTGTCTGGAGGCATTACCATCCCTGACTTCAAACTCTATTACAGAGCTACAGTACTGAAAACGGCTTGGTACTGGCATAAAAACAGAGAAGTCGACCAATGGAATAGAATAGAAGACCCTGACTTTAGCCCACAAACCTATGAACACCTGATTTTCGATAAAGGAGCTAAAAGTATACAATGGAAAAAAGAGAGCATCTTCAACAAATTGTGCTGGCAAAACTGGAAGTCAATCTGTAGAAGAATGAAAATAGATCCATATATATCACCATGCACAAAACTCAAGTCCAAATGGATTAAAGACCTCAATATCAGTCCAAACACACTGAATCTGATAGAAGAGAAAGTGGGAAGTACTCTACAACACATGGGCACAGGAGAACACTTCCTACATACAACCCCAGCAGCACAAACACTAAGGACATCATTGAATAAATGGGACCTCCTGAGACTGAGAAGCTTCTGTAAAGCAAAGGACACTGTCACTAAGACAGAAAGGCAACCCACTGACTGGGAGAAGATCTTCACCAACCCCGCAACTGACAAAGGTCTGATATCCAAAATATACAAAGAACTCAAGAAATTAGACCGTAAAAGGTTAATCAATCCAATTATAAAATGGGGCACTGAGCTGAACAGAGACTTTTCAACAGAAGAAGTTCAAATGGCCAAAAGTCACTTAAGATCATGCTCAACTTCCTTAGCAATCAGGGAAATGCAAATCAAGACAACATTAAGATACCATCTTACACCGGTCAGAATGGCTAAAATCAAAAACACCAATGATAGCCTCTGCTGGAGAGGTTGTGGAGAAAGGGGCACTCTCATCCATTGCTGGTGGGAATGCAAACTTGTGCAACCACTTTGGAAAGCAGTGTGGCGGTTTCTCAGGAAAGTCGGGTTCAACCTACCTCTTGACTCAGCAATACCACTATTGGGAATATACCCAAGAGATGCCCAAACATACAACAAAAGTATATGCTCAACTATGTTCATAGCAGCATTGTTTGTAATTGCCAGAACCTGGAAACAACCTAGATGGCCTTCAATGGAAGAATGGATGAAGAAAGTATGGAATATATACATATTAGAGTACTACTCAGCAGTAAAAAACAATGACTTCTTGAATTTTGCATACAAATGGACGGAAATTGAAAACACTATCCTGAGTGAGGTAAGCCAGACCCAAAAAGAGGAACATGGGATGTACTCACTCATATTTGGTTTCTAGCCATAAATAAAGGACATTGAGACTATAATTCGTGACTCTAGAGAAGCTAAATAAGAAGGTGAACCCAAAGAAAAACATATAAGCATCCCCCTGAATATTAACCTTCATCAGGCGATGAAAGAAGACAGAGACAGAGACCAACATTGGAGCACTGGACTGAAGTCTCACAATCCAAAGGAGGAGCAGAAGGAGAGTGAGCACGAGCAAGGAACTCAGGACGGCGAGGGGTGCACCCACACACTGAGGCAATGGGGATGATCTATCGGGAACTCACCAAGGCCAGCTGGCCGGGGACTGAAAAAGCATGGGACAAAACCGGTCTCGCTGAACATAATGGACAATGAGGACTACTGAGAACTGAAGAACAATGGCAATGGGTTCTTGATCCTATTGCACGTAATGGCTTTGTGGGAGCCCAGGTAGTTTGGATGCTCACCTTAATAGACCTGGATGGAGGTGGGTGGTCCTTGGACCTCCCACAGGGCAGAGAAACCTGCTTGCTCTTTGGGCTGAGGAGGAAGGAAGACTTGATTGGGGGAGGGGGAGGGAATGGGAGGTGGTGGCGGGGAAGAGGCAGAAATCTTTAATAATTAAATTAATTAATTAATAAAAAAAATCAGCAAGAAAAAAAAAATAAAAAACAAGACAATACATTTATGTTGCTTGAAGTCACTAAAAAAAACAACAAAAAAAATACAGTTAGAATATATGTGCCCAAAATGTGATATCCCATAATTACCCTTGCACGTGGCATTGGTACTTTAACAATAGTTGCTCTTAGGAAGGGAATAGATCCAGATGGAAGTGGCGCTCAGGAAGAACTAGGAGGAGTAGAAGGAAGGGAAACAGTAATCAGGACATATTGTGTGAGAAAAGAATCCAATTTCAATAAAAGGGAAAAATAGCTGCTCTTTGTGTTTCTCTTGCAGAATACCCCCCCCCAAAAAAAAAAAAAACACACATACCCCTTATTGACATCATGTTTGGTCAGTTTGTACATTGTAAGTGATTTCTCAAACACTTTCTTTCTGCACATAAAAATACCTACCAATTGTGAAACCATTTCCCGATAACTATACCCTTAAGACTAGAGTCTTTTCACAATTTCATTCATTTGTGTGCTGTTATTCTCAGGGATGAATGCTCCCAAATTACTACTGATCCCCAGGAACAAAGCAGGCATTAACGCCTTTCAGAAGGCTGACGTCCATAAATGTGAGGGGCACACTAACTCCAAGAACAAGGGATAGCATTGGCTCCTTCATCTCACCTCTCTCTTTGCTAAGTCCCCTTGTTCCTTTCTTTCCTTCTCGCAAAGCTGGCTTTCCTGCACACATGTTCATCCTAATCACTAACATTCAAGCATTTGGTAAATACATACATCAGTGCACAGAAAACACATGTGGAAAGTTCTGACCTCCTGGAGATAAGACTTAATTTTGTAAAGCATCATTTTGACTAAAGTGTTGCCTTCTATATGATTCTCATAACTTTCATTAAATTTGGTTAATATCATGTGAGTCCAGGGTACCTATTAAATCCATAGAGTTAATTATATTTTTTTAAAAAATAAACTCAACTTCGAAGCTGGTAAGATGGTTCAGAGATAAAGGCATTTGCCAGGCAAACATGAGGACCATGTTTGATCCCTAGAACTCACATAAAGTTAAAATAAGAGAATAGACTCCACAAAGTTGTCTTCTGACCTCCACACATTCGCCATGGCCTGTGTGTGCCCCTGCCAAGACACATCTCTCTCTCTCTCTCTCTCTCTCTCTCTCTCTCTCTCTCTCTCTCTCTCTCTCTCTCTCTCTCACACACACACACACACACACAATAATTCTACATTGTCGAGACCTCAGTGTTCATGTTTTCTAATCCACCCCGTCGGTGCATTAAGGAAGACGGTAGATAACCACTATAATCTGGCATCTGAGTAAGGCTGTTGAATTATTCTGCAGAGCCTCTCTTCCTGAGTGCTCTGACTCCTCATCAAAAAGCAGAAGATTAGAAAATACTGTCGGAGAGAATGCAGTGGTGTACAGATTAGTTAGCTGCTTAACTGGGATCGGAAGAGAGTTGGAGGAGGGGATGGAGAGGAGGAGGAAGAGCAAGGGAAGGGAAAGGAGGGGAGAAAAAGGGAGGAAACTCTCTTCTGAGTATGTACTTTGAGCTCTACCTTAAGCCTAGTTATCATTTACCCAGTCTTAAATTCCTGTTTAAATATCATTTATTTCACACAACACACACATTCACACAGAGAGAGACAGACAGACAGACAGAGAGAGACAGAGACAGAGAGACAGAGAACTCTCTAAACCTCCAGGTCTTGACTGCCTGCACTCCAGGGATTTCATGTCTCTGCAGTTACCCTAACGGGGACACAGCAGCCCTGTTCCACCCTATCACCAAATGCCCACTGCAGTCCCTCTGTCTACAGGCCTAGTTCATGTGACACAAATATGCTGAGGTGAATGACCTCGGTCATTACTCCCTCGCTTTATGTCTCCCGGTAAATATTTGGGGAGGAGTGGAGAATTTCAATGAAATGCTGTTAGTGTTTCTCATTACAATTTTTTTTTTCTCCAAAATTTGGGTCAAAGATCTGTGTATAAGAATGCAAAGACAGGCAGCCAGGAATCCGGCTCAGTGGTAGAATACTAGCCTAGCATGTGTGAGGTCGTGAGTTCAATTCCCAGCACTATCGAAGGGGAAGAACGACTCTAATAGCAAGGACCCTGGGGTAGGGGCCAATGCAAAGGTTCTGATTCCAGCGTAGGAAATGCTGCTGCACACACCCAGGACAGCGAATTATCTTTCTGATTCTGTGCCCACAAGATCCCTGACAGAAATCTGCGCCTGTTCAAATGAACAAGATAAGCCATTTCTACATCTTAGAATCTGCCCAAGCAGCAGACTTCCTGTCAAGGCAAGAAGTGAGCTTTCGGCGGTGGTGACGCACACCTTTAATCCCAGCACTTGGGAGGCAGAGGCAGGCGGATCTCTGTGAGTTCGAGACCAGCCTGGTCTACAAAGGGAGTTCCAGGACAGGCTCCAAAGCTACAGAGAAACCCTGTCTTGAAAAACCAAAAAAAAAAAAAAAAAAAGAACCCACTTTCTCTAAGAGTGTGCAGCAAAGGTCAGGGCCATCTCTACGGGCTCATTGGAGAAGACATATGTGGGAAACAGTCTTTCAGTTTTTTTTTTTAATTTTCTCTGTTTAATTAATATTTACATTTCCAACATGGACAGCCTCCCCTTCCCCGTCCCTCTTCTCTCTCCTCCCTTCTTGTTCTTTTTCTAGTAGGCTCCCAGCATGTTTATCTATCTATTTTGAGACAGTGTTTCAAGTTGCCTGGGCCAAAGATGACCTGGAACTCCTGATCCTCCTGAGTGAGAGCTGACTGGTATGCACCACGGTAACCCAATGTCTGCAACACTGACCACCAGACTCCAGGTTTCCTACATCCCAGGCAAGCACTCTACCAACCAGGCCCTACCCCCAGCCCGTCATTCCCCCTTCAATCTCATTCCAGGACCTTAGACTTCATACTAAAGATACAAAAGCTTCTGCTGTCTGAACTGCTACTTCCTATGGACCTTCTGGCTTTGGGGTCCTTGAACTCACTACTAACGCTCTTTATGGACCCCCCCCCAGGTCAAAGAAGCCAGATTATACTACCATCAAGTCATCAATCCAATGGCAGTTTGTCTTTAGATACTATCAAATAGTACATTTTCTCCACGAATTAATTAATAGACATTAGTAAATAAAGGTCAAAAGCAATGAGTGTAAGCTACATCCATTGGTGAGATGCTTTATTCACACCTTCCCATTTTTCTCAATGGAGTCCATATACTTAGTACAAAGCCAAGACTCTCTATGGAGTCCATATGTTTTGTATAATGCCAAGACTCTCTCTTCAGGCCCTTCATGCAGTACAGTGGACGAGGACACACATAAATGATTCCTTACAAGGAGGAAGGTAGGCCATGTGCTGAGAAAGGCACACATAACCGCACAGTGGATTTCAAAAGGCTCTCTAGCAACGATGAGCAATTTGAGCAAAATGCCTACCTTCCTTTGTGTTAACAGCTTGCTGATGCATCGGCCTAAGTTCTGAGTAGTCGTATGATTTCTTAAGGGTGTTTACCCTATAAGCTCACTTTTGGGGGACCAGTGTGTCTGATGCCTGCTGTTCAGGACAAACAAGACAAGCAGGAGCGTTCCTGGAGTCTGGAGTACACAGAAGGTACTAGGTATTAGCAATCCCTGAGACTGTGACGCTTAGGAATGAGTGCCCAGGATTCTTCCTCCACAAGTGTGGAGGGCGGGTTCCTCTTAGGGCCCAGGTAGACAGAGTCTGAAGAAACTCGACTTTCCAGGTCTCAGCTCTGATTTTCTATCACCTGATTTCACCCTCGAAACTTTAAAACCCTCATCTGCAGAGGAAGTGAGAAGAAATGAGGAGGATGAGAGCGGTCCCGTCAGTTTGGTACCTGACACACTAAGTGCTTAGTCCGTGCTAGCCACAACACAACATAGCGTGTGACAGTCACGGGCAACGCTGGGAACTGAAGACAAGGCTTCTTTCTAGCCAATTGGAAAATAGAGCTGGGGCCATTTTCTCTGGAGAATGAACCAGACAGACACAGGAATTCTATTCGCGTCTGTTTAATTTACCTTTTGTTTTTGATGCATGCGTTATGTTAATTTAAGGTGGAAAAGGATAATAGGCTCAAGCATGCATAGAGAACAAATTTTACCAATCACACCCAGTCTAAAATTCTGCATATATACTCTTCTTCTCTTCCTCCAAACACAAATAACTCTCTTTAAAGAGAGAGGGAGAGAGAGAGAGAGAAAGAGAGAGAGAGAGTATATTATAATGCCATTTTATATTGTTTTTTTCTTGACACTGAGACATGGCCATCTTTTTTTCTAAGTGATATAATAACAATGCCATCATTTGATGACATAATAATATACAGATATAACAAAATTCATTTAGTCAATTTCATGAAATAGTTATTATTGGGGTTGTAAGGATATAGCCACGTACTCTGGGCTCATAAATTTGATTCTACCTTAGGAAATATCCTATGATCCCAGGGCTTCATTTTTGCCATCTCTAAAATGAGAAACATACTCCCTATAGCTAAAGACTGTGGCATAGGTCAAAGGAACAGATTCACGAAAACATGTTTCTATATAGTAAGGTACTACATAAATGCTTGTGTTCATCAAAGATGCTAAGCAGACACTCTCCTCCGTGGAATGAAAACAAGAAGAAATTTGTTTGACACCCTGTTGATCAAATTAAGGTCAAGTATATCCCTGTGGGAAGCTCAGAGCACACCCAGGATTGCTTAGGCCTGGTTTAATTGTCTTTTACTGGCTTACTCTTCCTGCCAGAAGAAACCAGAACATAGTTTTGATATGAATTCAGTCGGTTTTTCTTTTTTCTTAGAGGGACATGGGATCCAATGAAAAAAATTTCTTTTGGGTAAGCCATTAGATCCAGCCTTAACCACCTGCTGTCCCTGCAGTGTGTGTATAAATGGCCATCTCTTAAACGGCATTGAAAGGACATAAAGGAAAGGAAGTATGGATGCCTTGGCAGGTACTAGCACACGCTAAGCTTAATGTTAACATATTTAGAACCTTCTAGAGCCTTGATTTCTCAAGTTCCTACCTTCCCAAGCCATAGAAACAAAGCTACTTCCTTTAAGCTTCTTTGGAGCTTTCAAATAGGTTTGAATCTCAGGAGGTGACGTGGTTGACATAGACAGCAGAAACATAAAATTCTTATCTTCCCATGAATCAGCTCTATAACTTATATTACTTACACAGTTAAGGAGAGACCTGCCTTTAATTGCATCTTATTTCTGCATTGATATTACTCTCAGGTATGTGCTAGAGACAAGAAAGTATTTCAAATAATTTATTTTTTTAACTGACCATTCATTAATAGCAATCAAACACATTAAAGAGTGGTTAATACCAGAAGATCAGTTTTGGGTTATTTGAGAGGTAGTTTTCTGTTCTCCTGAGATGCCAGCGGTTCTGACTGAGGAGCCGCCAAGCTGAAAAATGCTAGGGATCCTCCAAAACAAACTGAATCCAAGCGCACAGCCCTGCACATGTGTTCCTTTTCACTGTGCCTCTCAACAAGACCACTGAAATATACCTATCTCTCTTCCAAAAGCAAGACTTTTGAGGAGAGAAAAAAAATCTTTTGGAATAAAATGACCAAATCTGTGAAAAACAGGAAAGATTCTATATGGGCCAAAAGAGAGAAAGTTTTAGTGTCTTATGTGGCAATTTGCAGCTCTGATTCTGCAGAATTCATGACAGCGTGGATAAAGCACCAACTTTAATGAAAGGGAGGACTATAAACTTGTCCGCATTTTATAGACACAACTATGAGAGGAAGCTAAAATCATACGCACAAGCAACAGCAACAACAAAAAAGTGAAGGAAATACCCCCAATTGCCAATCAACTCTATCTTGCTTGTGGTGGTTTTTTTTTCTTCCTTCTCCATTTCTTTGTACTTCTTTCTTCTTGCACATAGGCGGTAGAACAAACACTGATAGTCAAACAAGTTAAGCCTACTTTCCACATGCCAGTAACAAATCAACAGATGTGACAACCTACCTGTGTGTTTGCCTTCTGCCTGCCGCTGCCCTGCCTTCTGACTCTGCCCTCATGCCTGGCTTTCTCCCCGATACGATGCAGCTCGCTCGTTCATTTAAAGCAAAAGTGAAACAGTAACTCTGTTTTATGAACAGTGCCAGCCAATAGCAAGGAAAGAAGGGGCTTGGGTCAGCAGGTCCTTAGCTTGGTGCCAGGATCGTGGGAATGGGTACTGGCCTCCTTCTTGGGAAAGCAGAGAATTTCCAGTTAGTGACCATCTTACCGAGTCACCCTGCGACTGCCCTCCTCTAACGACTGTTTGCTGTTGCTGTTCTTGCTGTTGTTGTTGGAGATTTTCTTTTTCATACTTTCTTTCTTTTTTTTTTTAAAATGAGATGTGACGGGGAGGGATAGGGTGGGGGGCAGTTAAGTGGCTTTTATTTCTCCGAAAGGGTTTTTGTTTCCATGACAAGCCCATCAACATTGCTTTTCACAGTCCCGCCCTGCAGATGCTTTAGACAAAGCACTCTCGCCACCCTGGCTTTCTCGTGCACTAGGGCAAAGGACTTCTGCTGCTAAAAAGGCTCTAAAGATCACCGCGGTTCTCAGTGCCCATGGAATATGCTCCCCTTTCCCTGGCTCTCTCCCCAACTTTCACCCTAATTCTCCTTTGCCCCCTGTGACTGATCGAATGAGAAGTGGCCTACCCCCCACCCCCACGCCATGGGCACAGGTGTCTGAACATTGTTAGCGGTGCTGTTTGGGGAGGTCCTGTAGCCTCACAGAGGACTGACGCCCCCAGTGGTGGGGTCTGAGAGTGCATAGCCTCGCTTCAGCTCCAGTTTGTTCTCTCCACTTCACATCTGCAGCCAAAGATGTGATCTCTCAGCTTCCCACTCTGGCTCCCCGCCACCATGTCTCCCAGATCGGATAGACGCTCCCTCTTTATTACAGCAACAGAACAGCAACTAACGCACCCTCTTTTCAGATTTGTCCTTTCTTGTTATATGCCAGGTGCGAGCTTTTCTTAAAGATTTGTCTTCTGATCTCTTTGTTTCCTCTTCTCTTGCCTGTGTATAACGTAGTCTCAGCCAAGACAAAAATTAATATGGCCCCAAATCTTTATTTGTAGTCGCAAACCTTACTATTCCATCTTTCCCATTCATGCCAATGGCGCCATGGTAAATACCCCAGCTAATCCAAACATAAAGTCAGAAGTTACGAAATGCTTTTTTTTCTCCCACTCCCTACACTCAATACACCCCATTTGTTCTACCTGCAAAATAGTTCCAAGATCCCCAACCCTGTCCAAACCCTTCTCGTTTTGTGAATGGCCAGCTGTAGACATCGGCTACAGCTACCACCCAATTGCAAAGCATCTGCTTAGCGTGAGCAAGGCTCTGGGCTTTGTGCCACAAAGTAGAAAGAAGAAATATAAAAACGGGAGAAGGAAAAGAAAGTGCAGAAACATTGGGAAGAAAAGGATTTTTAATACCCCTTTCAAAATTGGAATGAAGTAAAATTAGATTTGTAGATTATATTATATCATCTTGTAGATAGACAGAAAACACAAAACCTGCTCAAACATATAAACAAATAGATGGAATAAGATTGTAGGACACTAAGTCAACACACAAAGAAGCTGCACTTCTGTGTATTAACAAATGACAACGCAAAAGGGGAGCATTTCACCTCTAATGCGTCAAGAAGAAGAATAAAATACTAAGTTAACAAGAAGGTGAAAGACATATACACTAGTGGCTACCAAACATCCAGCCCCCCCCAAAGGAAAAACAACAGAGACAGAGTAAGTAGAAAGACATCTTATACTAATGAATTAAAAGACTTCAGTATTTCTAAGATTTTAATACAATACAAATTGATACAAAGGGTTGCTGTGTCCTCTATCAAAATCCCAATAATAATTTTCACAGAAGTAGAAAAAAATCCATTTAAAAATTAAGGAAGTATCCAAAATGGCCACTGAATATCTAATATTATCTTTAAATAGAACAATCAAACCAGAAATCTCAAACTTCATAATCTCAAAACAATACAGTACTAAGCAATCATAACAGTATAGTCAATATAATTAAAGACATATAGGCCAATGAAAGAGAATAGAGTGCTCAAACCAATCCTTCCATGTGTGACTGAATCATTTTAAGCAAGGTGGCATGATCATCATTTGTAGTTTCAACAAATTCTTTGGGGGAAATTGAATTCATATAGCAGACAATGAAGTTAGAGTCTTACTCAGCAGTGTATATCCATATACAAAATAAAACTCAAATTAGATAAAAGGCCTAAGTGTAAGAACTTAAACTATAAAAATCTTAGAAGAATATCTTATGACACTTTTAGGATTTGTAATTTGACAATGATTTCATGATTATGACACTAAAGTCCCACTCAACAAAATAAATAGACAAATTCAGTTTTATCTCAATGAAAAACCTATAGATCAAAAGTTACTAATAAGCTGGGGTGGAAGGCAGCTCATGGCACACGGCTTGCCTAAGCATGTGAAAAGCCCTGGGTTCCACCCCTACAACACACATACAAAGACACCGACATCATAATCAAAAGTTAACCTACAAAAGGGAGAACATATATGCAGCTCATATATAATACGGAAATATTATACAGGATGTATAGAAAACTCCAAAGTTTTTCACACCTAAATGTGAAACGTAAAAACACTTGATTAGCTAACTCTCCAGAAAAGTCATGTAAATATGACCCATAGAAGTGATGTCATCTACTCTAGCCAGAGAAGCAAGTACGCTAACTGTAGATCTTCCATCTCCCTACTTTCCTCCAAGTCCAATTCCCAGTCTCATCCCAGCTCTGTAGTGCACCACCTGCTTCAGCCTCTGCCTCTTCTCTGTCCCCATCTCCAGCTGATCATCAGTTCCTCTCTTCCTCCAAAAACAACAACAACAACACACACACAAAAAACCACACACACAGGATAGCTAAAACAATCCTGACTAATAAAACAACTGCTAGAGGTATCACTACTCTCAACCTCAAACTCTACTACAAAGCTACAGTAATAAAAACAGCATGGCATTGGCATAAAAACAGACATGTTGATCCATGGAATCAAATTGAAAACCCAGACATAAATACACACACTTATGGGCACCTTATTTTTTCATAAAGAAGCCAGAAATATACACCATTATAAAAAGACATCATCTTCAACAAATGCTGCTGATCAAGCTGGATGGCTGCAGATCCAAACAGATCCATATTTATCACCCTGCACAAAATTCAGCCCAAATATGGGGGCAATAAACCTCCTGGCATCAGATTCCCTGAAGTCTCGATCCAGGTTGACCAAGCCTATCTGAACCACCTCACCTCTTCACTTTCCTGCCTAACTCAAACACCTTCAGGGTCCCCTCCAGCTGATGAAGGACAGAATATGAGGAGAGATAGGTAAAATTCAGGGCCATTTCAGTGATACTACAGAGACTCAATGCAGCAAAGCTTCCTAAAATATATACATATGTATTTGTCAGGGTTCTCCAGAGGAAAAGTACTTATAGAATAAATCTACATAGATACATATATACACGTGAGTGCGTGTGTGTGTGTGTGTGTGTGTGGCTTATTAGAATGGCTTATAGACTATGGTCTATAAAACACTCCCTCCCAATCAGCAGGATAAATGCGCATCTGAACTCACAGAGACTGAGGCAGCATGCACAGGACCTGCACAGGTCTGCACCAAATGGGCTTCTAGAGCTGATTCATGTGAACACACACCACCATCCCTAACTCAGAAGCAATCTGCAATAGATGATCACTTGCAAATGCAAATTGAGTTTCCTGCGAGAGAGTCTCTCTGGGGAAACACACTGCTCTTAAGGGCAGGCTGCATGCCCATCAGTAGATGGCTAACCGAAAACAAACTCAAAGGAATGACTGGAGGTTCTTGTCTCATAACATCACACCATGGATTTTTTTTCTTAAATTTTATCTTACTATTTGTTTTATTTTATTTCTATTTTTCTCTCTTTTTACCCTGTAGGTCCTTTACCTATATATCATGGCTTCCAGTCTAGTGTTCTTACAGGGTTTTTGAATGAGCAAATGAGTAACTCTTTGCATCTCTATCTGTGTCTTGTTTTTTCTTAGGCTCTTTTCCTCTTGTTTGTTTGTCGTCACCCAATGTGTTTGGTTTTGTTTTTATCATATATTTATTGTATATTGTATAATTATCCTGTAGAAGCCTAATTTTTTCTAATGAGAGTCAGAAAGAGGGTAGATCCTGAAGGGAGTGGAGGGGAGGAGAAACTGGGAAGAGTAAAGGGATTGGAAACTATACTAAGAATATATTATGTGAGAAAAAAATCTATTTTCAATGAAAGGGGGAAAAGACACCATAATTACTTTGTTATCACTGTTGATTTGAGAGCTGCAAATCCAAACTGCAATAAGACACTACTCTGTACCCTTTGACTATTACTTAAAAAAAAATAGATTAAAATACTGAGTGCTGGCATGCCTGAGAAGATCCTGGAACTTGAGCTCACTGGTAGATCATAAAACAGAGTATCTGCCACTAAAACAAGATGGTGATTTCTTAAAAGAAAAATAAGAAACCTTATTATTACCTCCACAGGACCTTCGGCCTCTTGGATATAAGGGGGGAAATGAGGACCCCACAGGGGTCAAAAAGGTTTCGCTCCAGAATAGGCCCAAGATCGGAGTGTGGTTCTGTGCCAAATGGCACTATTTGTTTCTTCCAGGAAAAACAAAACAGTATGTTAGGCCTGAGAGAGGATGAAAATAAAACATCAAAGAGTTCAGTTGTGCTGGATAGAAATTAGCAAGCACTTACTTCAAAAATAAACCCAAACGACTGTGTTTATTTTGCTTCTGTAGCCTCCTTACAAAACTGAGGGCAGGATATGGACATTAAGAACCCCCAACCTCTCTTCATGGGACAGCTGAAGAAATGAACACCCGACTGCTGGACCGGTTCACGTGAATGCAGGGTCTCCATGGGCCTAGCACCCAGGGCAGCGACTGAAAGGCTTTCTTTCCCACAACCTACTATGCCGCCTTCCTGCGCCACGCTCCTCCGCCTCAGTTCTGACTCTGCTCTCACCTAAACCAGGCTCCCCTCCAACCCTTAAACCGCTCATCAGAGCTCCTATCTCCAGCCTTCCCAGCCGCTGCTGCCAAGGGACGAACCCAAGAAACCTTATTCACCCCGCCTGTGGCTCCCTCAACCATTTCAAAACTCAAAGTTTGGGGGAATGAAAAGACGTCACCAGGCTGCTGGTGCTGTGACGGTGGAGGAAGAGGAGGCTCCTGGAAACATAATAAACATGTCTCGACGCTGTCTGGTAATGGTTCTGGCTAGGAAAACGCAGGAGCTTCCCAGCACCCTGGACCTTCTTCATGCGGCCTCAGGAAAGGGGCTGCAGCCAAGGCTGGCGCTCTGGGAACAAGGTCCTCCCTCGACCTAGGGACTCTTAACAGTTGATTGTCCCATTTGGAAACTCATAGTATGTGCATTTACTAGTAAATGAGGAAAAGAGCAAAGATGTTTAAGAAATACTTAACTCTGCAACAGTCTCTAGGTTAGAGGCTTTTATTCCTGTGATACAAGTCCAGGAGACTGACTGATGATCATTTGAGAAGAATAAAGTGAAGAAAAACTTCCAGCTCTCACTCCCCAGAGCTCCCTCCTGACCATGGATGGAGTCATATGTGTTGAGGGTGTATATAAAACAGATAAGAAGAACATACCTCTTCGTCCATCACTGAGGAAAATCCGGCTGGAAACTTAAGGCAGAAAACTGGAGGCAGAAACCAAAACAGAGGCCTCTGGAGGGCACTGCTTACTAGTTCAGTCCCCAACGCCTCCCCAGCCTATTTTGTCAAACCCCTCAGGACCACCTCCCCAGAGGTGGCACCACCCATAGTGCCTGGACCTCCCATACCAGTCATTAATCAAGGAAATGCCCCCACAGGCTTCCATACAGGCAATCTGATGGCGTCCACCCCTCAATTAAGATTCCCTCCTCCCAGATGACTATAGTTTGGGTCAAGTTGGAAAAAAAAAAAACCAGAAACAACTCATCAACACAGAAGCCATCACACACTAGGACATGCAGCATTTTCCAGCTGTGACATTTTGGCCGGGTGCGATCAATTGTTCCCTTTGAAGAGAAATAAAGAGATGGAAAGAGGGGCTTCTGTTTTGTTTTGTCGTTGCTGGTACTGGGGAGTAAACCCGCATGCCAGGCAAGCTCGCTATCCACTCCACCACTGACTCCAAAGGAGTTTCAAGTAACCAGAACAGCATCCCTTGGCAGGAGTAGGCCATACCCAGGACATGACTTAGGAAGTTTAGGGGGAGCATGTTTTGTGGAGGGCACACACTCTCACAAACTCTCTAACCATAATCCCACAGAAGGACCTCGAATTTCCAGCGATGTGCAAATTAGGGAGATGAACTTTGAAGCACGTGAATGTTTGAGGGACCTACTCAAGCCACAGCAGCAGCATCCCAGAAAAGGACCACACAGCTAGAACCTCAGCAAAATGCACACTGTGAATATCATTCTAGATGCACCACCTCGGTTCCAAACCTGCACTGGCTCATCAGCACACTGGTTCCTTCGGGTCCTCACTGTGAGGTCATGAGCCCGATTATCAGGACCTCGGGTCTGCTCCTGAGTTTCTAGGTCTTCAGTCGGAACATCCGAGTCTCTCACTCCCACTTCCTGTGACCCTCAACCTAGGTGCTGAATAAGAACAAGCAGAGCTGGGCCAGAGCTTTGGGAGATGCACAGACCTTTCCACAGACTTCTGCCTACCGAGAGCCTTCCATTCTCTGTAAATAAAGAGGAAAAGTGGACAGAAAGATAATTAAGACCAGTTCCTGAACTCTGGAGCAAGCATCTTTTCTTTGCATGTAAACTAATCCTAGTAACATCCCCCAAAAGACAACATGTGTGTGGGTACACGTCCCTGTAGACACTTTGATGAGCTGTCATTGGTTCATTTATTGCTTCTGTTGGACATCAATTTCCATGCAGCTTTTCCCATCTACTTTGTAATACAAACATTTCCTATGTCACCATAAATATTTTAGTGAATCGCATATTGGAACATCAAGACATGCTGAAGTTAGAAAAATAAACTGCTTCCATTGTTGGATTTTCCCCCATGCATGAAGCTTACCCTAAATTTAGGATGATGGCATGCGTGGATGACTCCATGCTGTCCTCAGTAACGGGAAGCAAGCTTGTAGCATGTGGAATGTGACCACTGGAGGAGGAGCTCAAGAAGAGAAGCACATGAACTGTCCCAAATCCAAAAGTCACTTCTCGTCAAGGTGACCAAGTACCCAACATAAACTTACAATACGAAAGTCACTGATGGTCTCAAAAGCTCACGGTACCTCATGGTGCAAAGGGCAGGGCCAAACAGCACAGCTCCCTGTGGCGAGTCTGGACGGAGAGGAAAAAAAGAATAATGGCGACTTCTCTGGTTTTCCCCTTCCTCCATTCAACAGTGTCCAAATCACAGTCCATGAGATGGCCACCCACGCGTAGGGTGGGTCCTCCCTCCTGTGAACCCATCCACACACCCAGAGGCGTGCTTCGATCTAGGTGCTTCTCAAGCCAGTCTGGTTGACGGTGAAGATTAACCCTGCCATATTTCCCCTTCTCTGTTTTCTCTGGGTTGGAACTGAATTTGAATTCAGAATTTTAAGCATGAGGACAGGTAGAAGTCCCTGTCCAATAATCTACTTGGTAGCCAGTCTTGGCCCCAGAACACCCCAGGTGCATCCCTCCCAGAGATTTTTCTCCCAGCAATGAGTGTAGGACATGCTGACAATGTTGCCAACATCCTTCTCTCTGGGTTTCAACCTAACGCACGGAAGCAGCGATCACAATGGCAGCAGGGGTGGAAGCTGAAGTGTGTTTGCTGTCTGTCATCCCCTGCCATCTGCAGGCAGCGTGAGCAGAAAATTTGGGGAATTAAAGACTTGGGGGGTGGGGTGGGACAATTTAGAGACACAGGCAAGTGAGCAAGTGATGAACTGGAACCAAACTGTCACCTAAAGGAAGACTTCCCACACACACACAAAGGACTTCTCCTGAGGAGAAGAGAGTGGCCCAGAGCCTGGGTCTGCTTGCTATCAGTTCACGTCTTCACTTATCCTTATTCCTCTCTGCCTCTGTCTCTGTGTCTCGATCTTTTCTCTCTGTGTCTCGATTTCTCTGTGTGTTTGTGTTGTGTGTGTTATGTGTGTGTGTGTGTGTGTGTGTTAAGGTGGGGACACCGTTAAAGCTAAGACTCTTGTGTTGACTCAGCTTCTATCTGTACTGGGCACAGGTGGGAGGAAAGAAATAGAAGAAAAGAAAATGAGCAAATCACCAAATGTTTGTCTCCATCAGCTCCGGTGTCAGCATTTCTGGGGACATCTCTGTGGCCTCAGTGGCTCCAAACACTGCCCAGCTGGCTAGTCATGGCCCCATGACTAGCAATAACCTTTCAGTCTCCCTATGGCCCAGGCATGGTAATGGCTTCTGCTTTGCTAATCTTTGTCCCCGGTTGGTCTCTCAGCTCTTGCATCATCTTAGACATTGATTTCTAAGTTTTGTGTATTCAAAATCTGTGGGAGGAGAAGAGCAAGCTGTTCTGATGAGAGCCATGGGAGAAGTCTTTGTCCACCAAGGTCAAACAGTGCAGCAGCTGCGGAGTGCCTTCATGTGCCAGCCCCGAGCTCATGCATACCTTGTTACATGTGTTGCCATGCCATGTGCACTACATAGTTTTTATTTGACAATATGTAAATAATAAAGAACCTACGTATCAAAATGGCTTCTGTCTTTAGAAAACTCTAATGATATGAACCATAGATCTCACTGACATTAAGACTCATCTTGGATATTGGCGGACCAGGACTGAGCCAGAGACCTGGGCCAGAGCAGACCTGAGACTGAATGCACTGGCACAGCAGACCACTTCCTAAATATAACCCCAGCAGCACAAGCACTTAGGGAAGCAATTAATAAATGGGACCTCCTGAAACTGAAAAGCTTCTGTAAAGCAAAGGACACGGTCAACAAGACAAAATGACAGCCTACAGAATGGGAAAAGATCTTCACTAACCGCACATTAGACAGAGGTCTGATCTCCAAAATATACAAAGAACTCAAGAAATTGGTCAGCAAAAGAATAAATAATCCAATTTTAAAAAGTGGAGTACAGACCTAAACAGAGAACTCACAACAGAGGAATCTAAAATGGCTGAAAGACGCTTAAGGAAATGCTCAACATCCTTAGTCATCAGAGAAATGCAAATCAAAACAATTCTGAGATTCCATCTTACACTTATAAGAATGGCCAAGTTCAAAAACACTGATGACAACTTATGCTGGAGAGGTTGTGGGGAAAAGGGAACACTTCTGCATTGCTGGTGGGAATGCCCCTTTGGATGTCTGACGATTTCTCAGAAAATTAGTAAACAACCTTCCTCAAGACCCAGTAATACCAAAGGATGCTCAATCATGCCACAAAAACATGTGCTCAACTATGTTCATAGCAGCATTGTTTGTCATAGCCAGAACCTGGAAACAACCTAAATACCCCTCGACCAAAGAATGGATAAGGAAAATTTACACAATGGAGTACTACACAGCAGAAAAAAATAACAACATTTTGAATTTTGCAAGCAAATGGATGGAGCTAAAAAACATCATTTTGAGTGAGGTAACCCAGATACAGAAAGACAATTATCACATGCACTCATGGTTTTTAAACATAAGCCAAAGAAAACCAGCCCACAAATCACAATCCCAGAGAACTTAGACAACAATGAGGACAATAAGAAACACATACATAGATCTAATCTGCATGGGAAGTAGAAAAGGACAAGATCTTCTGAGTAAATTGGGAGCATGGGGACCTTTGGAGAGGGTTGAAAGGGAGGGGAAAGGGAGGGAGGGGAGAAGAGAAAAATGTAGAGCTCAATAAAAATAATAATAAAAGAAAAAGATTCATCTCAGCACATTAGGAAATTTCTCCTTACTGGAAAAAAAAAAGAAGAGAAAAAAGCAAAGCTATGGCTCCTCTCAACTCTGCTGAGCATTTATATAAAATTTGCATTAACCTGATGCGTACATGTATGCCATAATTAAGTTAATCCTGAAACAGGAACTGTTGATCCCTCTTAAACTGGGAGTGTACAATACAAAGTTCTCCCCACCCATGGCTCAATAAAACAGTATCAGAAAATGTATCATGCATTTGAGGTTTAAACACATTTTTGCAGTGACCTTAAATAGCTGGAGGCTTCACCACTTCACAGAGCTAAGGAAATTGCATTATTTCTCCCAAGTCGCCAGGGAGGTCCAAACACCAAGCCACTTAGGAACAATGCAGACAAACCAATTCACTGTGCCCTTCAGAGAGGAGCCAGGAGACTCCCGCTGGTGACAGATAGGCTGCATTTAGTGCTCCCATTTCCTCTGGAGAGGAAGAGGACAGGAGTTGTAGGAGAAGAGAGCTCTGTCTGGAAGGCCAGGCTGGGCTCTGCTCCGGCGGGGCACAGCAAGTGCTGCAGAAGGACAAAGCAGAGAGCATCGTGTAGCTAAGTCGTTCTGACATCTTGGTTTCCCCACACTCCAGGACAGAACTGTGTTACCACTTCCTTCCTCGGGTACACACCAACCCCCCTCCCCCTGTTTTGAGCATGCCGACTCATTAGGAGCCTAGAAGCATGAACCCCAGAGAACTAGAAGGTGTTTCAAGAAGTCAGCTCATTGTAGTTTCTACCTAGGTTTTGAACTATATAGTCTTCCCTTTCTGTATAAAGTGCCAGGGGAAAAAAAAATAAGGTTTATCTTTAAGGGTCAGAACCAAAACATCTCATGTGTCTTACGTATCCATTATCTACTTGTTGTTTATGCATAGTACATGCTCAGTAAATATTTGCTGTGGATTTATAAAAGAATGAAATCAAGGAGCTGGAGAGATGGCTCAGCAATTAAAAGCTCTGGCTGCTCTCCAAGAGGACCCAGCTTCAACTCCCAGCACCCACACGGCAGCTCACAACTGTCTGTAACGCTAGTTCTAATGCATCTGGTACCCTCACACTAATACCAGTGCACATAAAAATAAACAAAACTAAAAAAAAAAAGAAATTCAAGAGAAGAATGAAATAATTTTTTCCACCTTAAGAGATACCCAGAGAAAAAATAAGTAAATAAAAAAGATTCACAGAGGGTCCCCTCTTCCTTCATTCTTCTTCTGTACATTTGCTTCACAGACCTAACGCAGAGGTGTGCCAGTACCATGCTAGATGAGGGCAGATATCAACGCCGAGGGCCCTTAGACGGTCACTACCTGGTAGAGAGAGGCAGAAGGCAGCCCTTCCCAAACTCTTGTTACAATGAGTCCTGGAGGAAGGATGGCCATTCTCGGGCCCAGATAATTCTGCAGGTGTCTTCTGGGAAAAATCCTTCTGGGCACTAGAATTGCAGTCACATGGCCCTTCCTCCTCAGCAGGCCTCACCAGCTGCCAGAAAACCAAGGCAGAATTTCCACCCCTCTCCTGCCTTGGTCAAGGGCATCATATATGAGCTGTCTAGGTAACCCTGGTTATCTCTTCCTGAGGAAGGGTGCGTTTGAAAAGGTGTCTTAGAGGCAGAGAGGCAGTAGTTGGCTCTAGGAGAGAAGCTGGTACCTCAGGGGGAGGGATGGTCTGACGTGATCAAGAGGAACTGCAGGAAAATCATCACCATGCCCAGAATGACTTACACTCTCTACCATAGATAGCATTTATGGTTTCCTCCCCTGACACCCCAGAATTCATGTATTGACACCTTCACCTCCAAGATGGTGGTATTAGAAGATGATGCGTATGGAGGATTGCTATCTCAGGGGGGTCGAGCCTGACACACAGAATTGGTGTTATGCACAGAATTGATGTGTCATACAATCTGCTCCAGGGAGCTTCCATGTCCCTCCCCCCATAGGAGGGCACGATGAGAGAACACATCACTGAGTTGTCTACACACCAGTGAGCAAGCCCTCAGCCTCCACCAAATTAACCGCCGAGAACCGTGAGGCTACACCCCTGTTCTTTCTATCTACCCGTCTGCTAGTGCTTTGTTGGACTAGCCAAGACAAAATCGGATTCTTTCTGAGCCCCTGTGCTCCCTGTGAAATGTTGATGGTAATTATACCAAGTGATAATCACCACAGCACAATGAGGTCACTCTGAGGGTCAAGTCAATTTACACACAGAGTGTTTAGCAACCACCTCATAATATGGCAAGTTTGGAGGCAGAAGACAGTAGGGAATTCAAAGTAAAGTTTCCCAACGAATCTATAATCCTTTTATAAAAAGTATTGCTGTTCCCACCTTAAATCTAAAAAACTGTCAAGTAACTGTTTAAAGGTTTTAAAGGGAGGACCACGGCAGAGGTCAAGCTTGGTAAGGAAGTCACGAACATGCGTGTCCTACTGTGCCTTTGCTTCACTATAGTAAACCACAGCTTCTATGTTAGTACCTGGAACTGTGCTGTGTGATCTGTGGAGGGCAGAGTCCAGAAAACTTTAAAACATTGATTGAAATTGCTTAGAAGACTGAGTAGAGAAACCTCAGGAGTCAGGACAGCGGAAGCAGGGAAAGCCAAGCATGGCTTCAGTCATTCTGGTGAATACAAAGGAGGAAGTGGCCAGCCCCATCAGCCTGGGGCTCCTGGAAGCACCCCTGAGCACAGACTATCGGGGCAGCTCTTTTCAGGCCTCCATCACGCTGAACCGTGTTTGAATCTTGGCAGAGGAGATCAGCTGCCTGTGTGCCCATATCAGCCTCCAGTTTAAGAACTTGCAGCCTAACCAGTGTGAAGCCGACACGGGCAGAGAAGCTCAAAGAAAGGGTCGGTCGCATTGGACCCAGAGAAGAGGCAGAAAGCTTATGACTATGCAAGCAAGACTCACTCCTCTATATGGAGGTCAGAAGGCCTTGCTGGCTTTCTGAGCGGCCCTGAGTGCACGGTAGTCACCAACAGGTTCCTCACGGAGGAAGTTGCCCAAGAGTACACAGTCATGTGACACTGGCTCCAAGTGACAGGACAAGTATTGTCGTTTCTTAGGAGTAAAGAAAAATAAGAGATGTGTGTAACTGGATAACAAATTATCCATACCAGCTTGAGAAGGTGTCCTGGGCAACTGATTAGCACATCAGGGAAACACTGGCAGAAGGTAGCAGTGAGGATAATGCCTGACTCCTGGGTAATGGAAGATGCTTCAATCCCAAGGCTACCTATGGAGCTAAAGGAGATACAAATGACCAGCCTGGAAATGGCTGCTGGGCTCTAGGGCTGAGGAGTCAATTTGAATACACTGCTTTGGGAGGTGTTTCCCACCGTCTGCTTTCTGTTGACCTCTGTTTTATTATTCCTGTCCGTCATGTTAGTGTTCCCTAGATTCTGACGCCAGGGTGACCTCATCTTACATTTCAAGCCACTGTAGTTTGCCTAGAAATCCTTTCCACACCTGAATCCTACATAATGGTCAGAGCCCATGGCACTACGTTGGCTGAGCCTTAAGCCCTTTCCACTTCTGCAAAGGTCCTCTGGCCATGCTGAGTCTCTCACATCTGAACTCCATGCCATTCAAACATCCCTTCTCCTTGCTGTCTCTAGTCTGCTACTGAACATCTTTCGCTTGTAAACGCAATGTGCACAGTCCCCTGTGCTGTTTCTTCCCAATGCCTTGCTCTCTTAGGAAAGAATATCAGTTCATCATTTCTACTATATGCTCCAATGGCTAGCTTCTAATTAAGAGATCTGTACTGAGGTGAAGTAGGAACCCACATTTCTCCCAAACCTTGCTTTCCTCGCTCCCTCTCTCCCGAAATTTCTCTCTGGTACTTGGGATGTGCAGTAGCTATCACATGCACGATGCCATACCTCACCTGTTGGATTGTTGCAGGGATCTGAATTCGGGGACTCATGGTTAATCAACAACCACATATAAATATATATGCTTGCTTGAAATGGAAAAATTAGATTGGAAAATCACAGCTCTTTTTTTAAATTTTATCTAAATTATAAATCAATACTTCTGTTCAGTAAAAATTGTGCTTCTCTTCAAAATATGAACAAATAACTAAAATGACTTCAGAATCCGTTCTGGAACCTGAGCTATTTTCCATTCTTACCCTCCTCTTGCCCTCTGGCATCTTAGAGGCCAGGTCTGACTCTGGCAGATATGAATGCAAAGAGCCTACGTCCTCTTCATAGCTGTGTTCTAATAAAAAGGAAAGAGAGCCTAGCTGCAAGGAGCTTAAAGCTTAGTATGACGTGTACACAGTTGCATGCTTCAGAAACAGGGTTCCACAGAGCTTTGTGTGTTGTCTTACAAGCAGGTGTGATGTTTGATTTTTTTTTTTTAATATACGTCATAGGGCCCAGTTTCTTGTTCCAACAGTAATAGCCATCTTATTGAGAAAGCATGTCAAATATTTAAACCAGTGGTTTGGGGCCCAGCAAAGAACCCTCCATAATGCGCATGAGGCTCATCCAACTGGTTAGAGGTCTCGAGAACAAGGGCTGAGGTTTTACAAAGTGGTTCTCAAGACTGCAGCCTGAAGTTTCCAGTCTAGTGCCTGCGGGATCTGAACTCAAGACAACAGCATCCGCTTTCCCCGGAACATTCAACTGACCAGCAGCATGTCCTGTTTGTTTGTTTAACTTGCCAGCTTCCACCCTGCATGAACAGTTCCTTAAAGAGATCTACCTGGTAGAATGGGGGTAGATAATTACCGAACGATCCGACTTCGGAAGCTTCCGATGTGTGCCCCCTCTGCTCATGCCGTGTGACACTGGGGCAAGCCTTTCTGAAACTGTAACTGCAAACATGACTTCCAAGGAATGCCCAGAGCAGGAGGCTGTGGGTTTTATTTCCCGCATGGCACTTTGAAGCTGCCCGGGGTTGTTATGTGTACTTTCCACCTTCTCTCGGGCCCCATCATATGCTCTCCCTCGGCACTCTCAGCTCCTAGCCCACCACTTGAGACGCAGTAAGTGCTCACTACTCAAATTGACATGAGCAGAATATGTTCACCTTGCTCCATTAGAAGATGTGGAGCCCCAGGGACAGAGATGATGGAGAGTTGGCCTCCACCCTTTCTGCTTCTTCTTTCCTCTCTTCCCATTAAGTCTCTTTCCTGCTCTTTGCTCCCTCTGCAGCTGGCCTGGATTGACATTTGCCAAGTTATAACGGAGCCGCTGCATGGAGAGTCCTGCGCTCAAAGCTGGAAGGAGAAGGAAGGAAGAAAACACCAGACTCTTGGTTCCTTGGTCTCTAGCTCCAGTGACGACCTGCCTCATGTCTTCACCAACACCCAAACCATCTCTGAAGTTTCTACTCCATCAGCCACTCGTTCTCAGCTACCACCTCCTCCTCGCTGGCAGCCATGATCCTGTGCTCTGATCCCCTAAGTCTCCTGTCACTTCTCTGCTGCTGTTAAAGTGACCTGGGAAAATGCCAGTCCTCACGAAGCCTCATCTGCCTCCTTACTGCTCATTCTCCGGTCAATGAAACAAGATGAAAAGCAAATGATGTTTCTCCCATTAGTTACTTTAAATCTGTGACATTCCCTAAACTGGCACTACAGTTGCCTGAGAAATCTAATCCCTCTCTCGAAACCAGTGACTCTCCACCTTCCTGATGCTGTGACCCTTTAATGTGGTCCTCATGCTGTGCTGACCCCAACCATAAAATTCTTCCATTGCTACTTCATAACTGTAATTTTGGTACTGTTGTAAATCGTAATGTAAGTATCTGTGTTTTCCAATGGTCTTAGGTGACCCCGTGAAAGAGTTGTTCAACCTCCAAGGGGTCTCCATCCATAGGTTGAGAACCACCATTCTAGGGAGAATGTTAGATCCCAGTACTGAGAAGGGAAGTTAACTCAAGTTCCTATTCCTAACCCAGAAGCTGTCTCCAACTGATAACTACTCCAAAGGCAAAATAAGTTTTCTCCAACAGAGTCTCATTGGGTATACAGTCCACACCTAAGGACAGGCCCCACGCCCAGCAGTAGACAGCCAACACAAAATGAATTCAATATTTGGGGAGGTGTTTTGTTTGTTAGATTTTTGTGTTTTGTTTTTTTGTTTGTTTGTTTGTTTGTTTGTTTCATAATGCTTTGTCTGGGCTTTGTTTGTTTGACCTTACAATTGTTTTGCTGATCTATTGTGGTATCAGATTCAGTTTTTATGGGATTTCTGTGTGCATCTCAGCATCTAGATGTGGTGTTTTTGTGTTTTCTTCTTTTTTGTCTCTTTTTTTTCTGTTTGTTTTATCCTATTATGGTTGTTATTTGCTTTTATCTTATCTATTATTATTATTGATACATGCCAATATTCTAATTAAAGAGATAAAGGGTATGGATTTGAGCAGGTGGGTAAGTGGGGAGAATATGGGGAATTGGGGAGAGGAAACTGTAATCAGAATATATTGTATGAAAAGAATCTATTTTCAGTAAGAAAATAGTAATATCAGTAATGACCAATGTTTTATCAAACCCAGAGGTCAACCCTTGTAGGGGGTATTCACCAAAGATCACTGCTCAGACATGGGTTTAAGGCAATGAAAAGACTTTATTGTCTGGGAAGCGACTACACACTGGGTGTTCAGAATCCCTGTGTAGCCCTGAGTTTCCTTCAGAATGAGATTTTAACCACAAAACAATGTTCTGGGTTGACACATATCAGTTAGCAGAACAGTTAGCCAGAGAAGGACTGCAGAAGCCAAAAAGCAAGTTGAATACATTTAGAGACTTTCCAAGAACTATAGACTTTGATGAATTAGGCCTTTGTTTCATTTTAGCAGGGGGGTGTGATCTACATGTTGAGTTTTACAACCTAAATGGTACTTCCACCTTGGAGTAAATTGTGCTAAGGTTTGGGGGCCCTGATGGCTCTGTTGCCATCAACCTTTCCTTCAGCACACTGGACATTGTCCCCTCCCTCTCCTCTTAGGCTTCATGACACCACAGATCCCAGGAATCGATATATTCGAGTGACTACTCATTTATTTTTCTTTTGGATTATGAAATTTGACTATACAAGAAAGTCTGCAGAGTGGTAGGATGAACCTAAATGTTCATCAGTTCAACTCATGGCCAATTTTGCTTCCTCTATCCCCTTCCCTGCTCCCCTTCCACATTCTTTTCAAGTTCCAGATATATTTTTAAATAAAGACCTTTAAGTAGGAATCATAACATACTATTGCTACCAAGCATCAATAACATTTTTTAATATCATCAAATATCAATTATTGGGTTTTTTTTTTTTTGCGGACTCTGTGCTTAGACCTGACTCTCCTAAATGTTAGAATTTCAGGCTGTACCTGTAGATGGAAGTTTCTGTCCTGCCCAGTCCCACAGCCATTCAGTCCCCCAAAAATACACAGAGACATATTAATTATAAACAGTTTGGCCTATTCGTTCAGACTTATTATTAACTAGCTCTTACAACGTAAATTAACCCATAATTCTTGTCTATGTTTAGTCATGTGGCTTGGTACCTTTTCTCAGTGTAGCATTCTCATCTTGCTTCCTCTGCATCTGGCTGGTGACTGACTCTCTGCCTTTCCTCTTCCCAGAGTTCTCTTAGTCTGGTCACGCCACCTATATACTTCCTGTCTGGCTACTGGCCAATCAGTGTTTTATTAAACTAATATGAGTGAAAAAAAACCTTTACAGTATACAAGAGCATTCTCCCACAGCATGTACCCAAAGTTCTTTTCTCTTTTGTATCCTTAAACATGTGATTGCATCCAATGATGGGGCTTTAAGTGCAATTAGTATCTTGATGAGTCTTCTGAGTCCCTGTTTGCTATAATCAAAGGTTAAACTTGGATTTCTAATGATAATTTAAATTTTAATATGGCAACACAATATCCTTTGTTCCTTTCCACCCACTTATCTCAAAACCTGCTCCAATTTCAGTGTTACTCATCCTAGAAAGCAGCACCTCTACCTATGAGTCTTGCCTATACAAAACTCTGGCATACCCAATTTCTTGATTTCAGTTCTAACACTCATGTCATGGCTGCTCATTCTCTACTTTTCTATAGTAACATAATTTTTACTGGACTCTCGCGGCTAAATGTGGACTGGTGGTGCAGATCTGGCCACTTGGGCGTAAGCAAAAGGATGAGTGACACAGAAAAAGGGCAGAGCTCAGATCAGAGCCCATGCCTCCACTACTCACTTACATTATCTTTGTATTTACAACCTACCTTTTAAGTTATTGGGCTCAGTTTTGCACAACTAGCTGTAATGGATCTAAGACTAAGCCCATGCTGCTTGCTAGAAATAAGTTCAGAAAGTTGACCCCATGGCAATCTGCACATAGTGTTCAACCAGTTACAAGTGATGGTGCCTGTGATGAACATTCTTGGCTATCAACTTCACTACATCTGGAATGACCTAAAACTAAAAATATAGGGAACACCTGTAAGAGATGTTTGCTTAATTTGAAATAGTAAAATCTACTTCTAATCCAGAGCTTTGAGGTAGAAAGACATACCTTTAACCCAGATCGTTTGACCTGGGAAAACCTACCTCTACTCTAGGTCACACCTTCTGCTGGAAGCCTATATCAGGACAGGAAGAAGGAAGCTTTTGATCTTTGCCTTCTTGTTCTTGCCTTATTAGCAAGTCCATTCCTTCACTGGCAGTAGAGTCTAATTCTTTGGGATTCCAGTGTATACTGAAGACCAAATGAGACATCCAGCCTCATAGACTGAGCAGTTACTAGATTCTTGGACTTTCTGTTTCTAGCCAGTCATTGTTGGATTAGCGGGACCACAACCTGTAAGTCATTCTCATAAATCATAGATAGATAGATAGATAGATAGATAGATAGATAGATAGATAGATAGATAGACAGTCAGACAGACAGGGATATAGCTATATAGAAAGATTCATTCTCTAAGTTCTATTACTCTAGGGAACCCTGACTAATATAGTGCTTCTATCTAACAGGTGTTAAAACTTCAAATCCATGAGATATAAGCAGAAGTATGTTGAGAGGTTCTGGAAATATTTCTCCATTCTTCATAGAGTTCCACAGAGAAAGATCAAATGCTATACCATGCAACTCAATGGGCCACAGTCTTGTACCCGTCTTGACATCGATCTTTAGATGAAACAGACAAAGAAAAGAGAACAAAGTAGTCTTAGAGAAATGGAGGAACCTATATGATCCCTATCGACCTCCGGACTTTTTCAAAAACACAAGTTACTAAATTCTATAGCATCCAAGCCATATCAGATTTTCTGCTTCTTGAAGCTCTTCAGTGTTAAATACCTAGGACTTAAAAGTTCTTAGATATTTCTTGTTCTTTGGGACTAGCTTTTAAGCACTAGAGGTTTTGGGGGTGTTGAACAGTGTAGTGAGCTTTGGCAGGGACCTGGAGAATGCATATAATTATTATATCCTATCAGAGCAGTACTCCAAAATGCTGTTTGTGCCCTCAGTGCCTTAAATTCTACAAGAACATCATTCTCTCTGTGATATTTATAGTCCACTTCCTTTCCTTCTCTCTCCTCTCCCTCTGCACATATCCCCCATCAGACCAGGACATGGAAGATGAAGTCCCAAGACAGATACACAGGATGAGGTCTCACGACTGTAGCAGGTCTACCTTGCCAGGTCCTTAGGACAGTTCAATGTGAAGGGACTTGTTAAGCCCCTGAGGGATCGAACTTTTAATGGATCTGTCCTACCCAGCCTCTGAATTCGACCTTTTCAGATTGCAGTGGTAGATAAGACTTAGGATCCTGCTAAGTCTCCGTCCCTGTGGTATGAGAGCATTGTTGGCTCTGTCCTCATAAACACTGAAACAAAGGCTTGGGAAACTTGAGTGATTTGCTCAAAGAATCATAGTAATGCCTTGATCAATTTTAAATGTTTTTTTTATTTAAAGTAGGGTTATGAATTAAAAGATTTCAGAGGTGGTGACTCAGGGGTCAGCGTGTCTTGCCACCCTGATGACGACTTGAGGAGGAGATAACGGCACATACTCTAATTCTGTGCCACATGGAAGAGGGATATGTGATTGATAGGACATTTATTGCTTTTCTCTCTTTGGCTTGTGCTCTGAGTGAAGGACATAAAGTATATCTGCAGTCATACATGTCTGCAGAAGATGCACAATGCCAAGGTCAGGAAAGCACAACCTCTGTCCATGCGGATGGGTCCGGATTGGGAACTCTAAACAGTGAGAGGAAGATGTGCCTCTCTAGATAGAGTTTGTGTCCTGTTTATCCAGCATCATCTGTAATTTCAGGTTACCAAGGAAGTGACAGGGCCAATTCTCAAGGTCTCAATCATCTTTTTTATGGAACTTCCAAGCTGTGCCTCTTGTTTGGTCTAGTTATTTGTTTTACTTTTCATTGTTTTCTTTGGAAACTTGCCATAGTGTCCAAATAAGGACACAATTCCCTATTTGGAAAAGAGAAAAGGGATATCATCCCTGTGATAATCAATTCTGTGCCAACCCCCGCCTGAGCCCAGCCATTTGGTCAACCGTGATACTGGATGTTCCTGTGAGAATATTTGTGGAAAGGTTTATACTTAAACCTGTAGACTTTCAGTAACTCAGGCTGCCTTCCTTAGTGTGGCTGAGCCTCATCCAGTGAAGAATAAACACTAAATAAATGCCAGGTCTCCCCTGAGCAAGGCAAAGTTCCCCAGAAGATGGTCTTTAAACTTCATCTGAGACACAGCCTTTTTCTTTTTCCACAGCAGAGTGCCTCTGCTGGCTGTGCCTCTCGCCCAGCTCTCAGCCCCCAGCCTTCCCCAGGAGCCTGTGGGTCTCCCGGGCCTCTATAATGGATGAACTAATTCAATTCTGCATCCACAGGCCATTGAGTCTGTTTCTCTGGAAACGCACATTGGCATCCTCCTCTACCTCTGCCCTTGTTCTTGTCCTTCCCAGACTCACCATTTCAATGCACAGCCTCTCACTCATGTGTCCTCTGCTCCAGGGTAACTTCTGGAAGGTCAGGAGTCTCCGCTTGTGGCCCTGCTGGTATAGTTCCTATCCAAAATGTTAAAACTGGGTCTCAGCCTTGTCACCGGTGGGAGACTATGGAAGGTTCAGAGTGGGAACTGGTGGGATATCTTTAGGCCGTCTGTAGTATGTCCACGAAGGGATTGGAGGGGCCTGGTCTCTTCTACTATCTCTCCTTGGCATGAGCTGCTTTGCTGTGCACTGTGTACTGTCCACCATGCTATGCTGCCTCATCAAGGCATAAAAAGGACACAGGACCAACTGTGGCCAAAATATGTCTTCCATTCCTTTTGTTGTTGGAGACATGGTCTCACTGTGTGACTCACAATCCTCCTGCCTGAGCCTCCCAAGAACCTGGAGTGCACCCCATGCTCAGCTAATCTTTCTTTCTTTTCACTTTTTTCTTTCTTTTTGGTTTTTTGAGACAGGGTTTCTCTGTGTAGCCCTAGATGTCCTGGAACTTGCTCTGTAGGCCAGGTTGCCCCTGAATTCACAGAGATCCATCTGTCTCTGTCTTCCAAGTGCTGGGATCAAAGACGTGTGCCGCCACCACCCAGACCTACCCTTTTCTCTTAATAAACTGGCTACACTTCTTTGTCATAGCACTGAGAAGCCAGCTAACACACTAGCCTGTTCTAGAAGTATTGGGTACCTAGAGAAGCTGGTAGATGTTGGTTGAGTGGAAGAGTGGCTAAAGTTCTCCAGGAGACTATGAACTGGGAGATTCCTATGTGCAAACCAGTGTTCTGACATGCATAAGAACACAGCAAAACGTTCACAGCCAATGAGATTGGCTTAGAGGTAAGCAAGCTTGTTGCCAAGACTGACAGCCTGGCCACCTGCATCCCTTCCCTAAGACTTCATGTGGTAGAATGAGCGAACCCACCTCAAGCTGTTCTCTGATCTCCACAGGTATACTGTGGCAGGCACGCACCCCCACATACACGTAATAAATAAATGTAATAAAAATTTCTTTCTTCACAGCTCTGATGAGCCACCACTTGCACCCACTAAGAAGGCAGGAATCACAGACATGAACATACACTGACCTATAGGCACACAGAAAGACAAAGTAATGCACAAAATTAACAAATAGTGACAAGGACGTTGAGACATTGGAGTCCCACACACTGTTGGTAAAATGCTACGGTTATAATAGAAAACAATTTCATAGTTCCTCAGAAATTTCATTGTATAGGCCCCTATAATCCAGCAACTCTAACCCTAAATAGGCACTCAGGTGAGTACATGTGTCCTCATGAAACTACTGATTGATGTATAATTGAATGATCATAATAGCACCATGCACAGTGGCCAAAAGCTGGTGAGAACCTAAAAGGCCATCAACTGATGAACAAACAAACAGAATGTGACATTTCCACGCCATGGCATGTTAAACAATAAACAAAGGGGGAAATGCTGATTTGTGTACAGTGTGCAAAGCCCTTGAAAGAACTGCGCCAAGTCAAAGAACCCAAACACACAAGACCACATTCCATTTATATAGAATGCAAATCCACATAGCTATAAAGTAGACTGGTGGCTACTGAGAGCTGAGGGGCTGCTCACTGCTTAGGGCATCTTGGAGGGGTGAAGAAAATGCTGTGGAATTACACACTGCCAAAGACTACACAATTGCGAACACGCTGAAGCCGTGAGACCGCACACTTGCAGGTCACGATGTGGACAGTATGCAATTGTATTAGTTCTCTTTTTATTGATTTTTTTTCACACAATATATTCCTATCACAGTTTCTCCTCCCCCCAATTCCTCCCAGATCTTGGCCACCTCCTCACCCACCCAAATCCACGCCTTTCCTTTCTCTCTCATTAGAAAATAGATAGGCACTAAAATAATAATTACAATAAAATAAAATAAACAAGAACATGGCAAAAGACACAAACAGGAAAAAAGAGCAAGGCAAAAGCACATGAAATATGTAAAGACATGAAGATACATACATTCACAGAAGAGAGACATACAGACACCGACATACATTTGCACACACATAGAAATCCCATGAAAACATAAAAGTCAGAATCTTTAAGGTTTTAAAAAATGCCCAGACAAAGCATTATGAGGCAAAAACCCTCCAAAAATACCGTTGAGTTCATTTTAAAAAAAAAATTTATTTATTTATTATGTATACAATAGTCTATCTGTGTGTATGCCTACAGGCCAGTAGACGGCACCAGACCTCATTACAGATGGTTGTGAGCCACCATGTGGTTGCTGGGAATTGAACTCAGGACCTTTGGAAGAGCAGGCAATGCTCTTAATCACTGAGCCATCTCTCCAGCCCCTGTTGAGTTCATTTTGCGTCGGTCATCTACAGCTGGGCATAGGGCCTGCCCTTGAGAGTGGTTTATATACCTAGTGAGATTTGACTGTAGGATACTCATGTGCCTTTGCGAGTGATTATCAATTGGAGACAGCTTCTGGGTTTGGGATGTGAGCTTGTGTCCACTTCCCCTCTCAATGCTGGAACCCCAACCAGCTGAGACCTGTGCAGACCCTGTGCATGCTGCCCCGGTCCCTGTGAGGTCATGCGTCCAACAATCCTGTTGTATCCAAAGCTTCCTTAGCGTCTTCTACTCCAGGGTTCTTACAGCCTTTCTGACTCCTCTTCCAGAGAATTATATTTCAGCTATTTGATAATAAATCAAATGAGGGAGGAAGCTGGCGGGGAGCTTATGGACCAGTGACAATGCAGGATGCAGTCTCAAGCTAAATGGAGCAGGGTACGACATCCTTGCCACAACCTTGAAGAGGCTCCACCACCTACATGGAGTGTGGCCATTGTCGCAGGTTTCTGGTGGTTTGGGCCCTGTAAACAAATTTGCAGGTACCACAGCATTCTTCAGACCGAAAGGTTTTGTTTTTGTTTTGTTTTTTTTTTCCAGCTTTGAGGTTTTATTTTGTTTTTTTTTGTTGTTGTTGTTGTTTTTTATTTTATTTTTTTAATTTATTTATTTATTAAAGATTTCTGTCTCTTCCCCACCACCGCCTCCCATATCTCTACCCCTCCCCCAGTCAACTCCCCCTCTCTCATCAGCCCTAAGAGCAGTCAGGGTTCCCTGCCCTGTGGGGAGTCCAAGGACCTCCCACCTCCTTCCAGGTCTAATAAGGTGAGCATCCAAACAGCCTAGGCTCCCACAAAGCCAGTATGTGCAGGAGGATCAAAACCCAGTGCCATTGTTCTTGACTTCTCAGCAGTCCTCATTGTCCGCTATGTTCAGTGAGTCCGGTATTATCCCATGCTTTTTCAGACCCAGTCCAGCTGGCCTTGGTGAGTTCCCGATAGAACATCCCCATTGTCTCAGTATGTGAGTGCACCCCTCACGGTCCTGAGTCCTTGCTCGTGCTCTCTCTCCTTCTGCTCCTGGTTTGGACCTTGGGGTTGTAGTCTGGTGCTCCAATGTGGGACTCTGTCTCTGTCTCCTTTCATCGCCTGATGAAGGTTAATATCCAGGAGGATGTCTACAAGTTTTTCTTTGGGTTCACCTTCTTATTTAGCTTCTCTAGGATCACAAATTATAGGCTCAATGTCCTTTATTTATGGCTAGAAACCAAATATGAGTGAGTACATCCCATGTTCCTCTTTTTGGGTCTGGGTTACCTCACTTAGGATAGTGTTTTCTATTTCTGTCCATTTGCATGCAAAATTCAAGAAGTCATTGTTTTTTACTGCTGAGTAGTACTCTAATATGTATATATTCCATACTTTCTTCATCCATTCTTCCATTGAAGGGCATCTCAGTTGTTTCCAGGTTCTGGCTATTACAAACAATGCTGCTATGAACATAGTTGAGCATATACTTTTGTTGTATGACAGGGCATCTCTTGGGTATATTCCCAAGAGTGGTATTGCTGGGTCCAGGGGTAGGTTGAGTAGCTTTAGGAACTAGCCTTTCCCGTGTGTCAGAGACCTCAAGCGAGAACTCTCGATCCCAAACCATCTACCCATCCTTCCACCTCTTTGTGAATTTTTTACTTAGGGAAACATGGCTGGAAGCAAACGACAGATAAGGCTGCTACAAAAGTAAAAGCTTCACATGCGTCAGTTTCCTGCGGCAGCACTAAAGACAGTCCTTAATGACAAAAAGGACTCCGGTCTGTGCCCTCACAGGCATGCACACTGGCTAACAGCTTCACTCTCGTCTCTGACACCTGCTCCACACATCTATCAAAGGCAGCTGAGTAAAAGCCACATTCCTAGTCATCTTGGGGACTCACAAGGGAAGCCATTGGCATGTCTCTCTTCAAGGACAGCCCTCTACACTTGAGGAAGAAAAAACAGAAATATCTTGAGGGTTTATAAGACCACGGACTACACCCACGTGGGAAGCTTCTTCCCAGTTGTGACTGTATTTTATTCCTCCAGGCCAAGAGACTATGGCTGCAACCTTCAGTGCTGAGACCCACTGTGGGGTTGTGACATTACTGGAGCCCATGCAGGGTGGCCACACTGGAGACTACTTGAGTCTGAATGGCCATAATGACTTGGCCCACCTGGAGGATAATGACAGGGGGAAGGTATCTACTCTTTCAAATGAGAAAGTAAGAAGAAAAGTAGTGATGGATTGCCTGGCTTCTATCTCAGGTACCCTATGTAAGCTCAGTAGCAACCATCGGATCCCTGCCCTCACAGAGGAAGGTCACAGAAGCAAGGTGAGGAGAAGTCCTCAAGTGCCATGGTGGCACAGGAATACTGAAACCCACCACAGGATAGGATCATAGAGTCCCAGATCTCTGTGGTCAAAGGAAGACCTATTATTCTTTTGAAATGGAAAAAAAGTCAGTAAGTGCAGTTTTCACTCCTGACAAAGGAAAGGTGAGTTCTAAATTCTCATTTTGGATATTTTTTGTAGCAAGCAGCAGGAGCCTGGGGTTTTGTGAGCAAATTAATCTTACATAATCTTCTGAAGTGTGACCAGCACTGTGGAATACCAAAATGATGTGCAGGAAGATGGCCAGTTACCAGAAATATTCTTGAAAAACAAAAAAGTAGAAATAGACCTTCAATTCCATCCAGTGCTCTTAGCAACTTCCTGTACAAGAAGACAGGAGAGGCAGAGACTGGACATAAATCTGTAAAACTGTGAATTAGGAAAGAACCTAAGTAGTCACCAATTAGCAGAGGCAAGGGGAAGGTGTGGCTAGTGATGGCCCATGATGTCAGCTGAGGAAATCTGTCTGCTGTTCATGGGGCTGGTGTCTCCTGATGGGAAGGGCAGTTTTACATCGACTCACATGCATAACTGAGATCCAGTTGTCAGGAATGACCGAGCAAACTCAGTCAGAGGGACAGTCTACACATTTACTGGTCTTTACCCCTAAAACATATGGGCACACAAGTAGGTTCATATCAAAAAATATAAAAGCAAACTGAACAGAGACTGTTCGTTTATTTCCTGGATGCCCAGACCTAAATAATCATGCAGAAACTATATTAATTACAACACAACTTGGCCAATAGCTTTGGCGTATTTCTAACTAGCTCTTACGTCCAAAATTAACCCATTTCTATTAACCTATATATCTCCATGAGGCTGTGGCCTACTGGTAAGTTCTGGCATCTTTCTCTTCCAGCAGCTACATGGCATCTCTCTGAATGAGTCTATTCTCTCTATGTATCTCCTCCAGCCTGGTTATATTCTGCCCTGCCATAGGCCAAAGCATTTTTACTCATCAAGCAATAAAAGCAACACATATACAGAAGGACATCCCACATCAGGTTCTGAATTAGTGGCCAAAGAGGCAACGACAGAGACAATTCAAGATCTTCATTTTCTTATGCTACAAAATCTACTACTGTGTCCACCACAAACACACAAATATTAAACGTTTATAGGTTAGAAAAAATGTGACATCATGTTAATTTCCTGGTTGGGGTCATTGTGTAAGAAAATTCTTTGTTTTTAGAAAGAACACGCTGAAATACTCAGTAAAGCATAGCATGGCTGTACCTTACTCTAAGAGGATGGGGTGGAAGGATGGGGTCAACTATGAACAAAATCAAGATTCTGCTGTTGAGAAGAATACTAGATACTAGACCACAAAGCAAGTCATCAACATCTTAGCAAACATTCCTTCTTCAACATAAAATGGCTTAAAGTCACCCATGGAAAAAGCAAGTATGTTAGCAGAAATGAGGGCTTGAGAGGAGCCACAGGTTAAGAATAACAAGTAGATCCATGACGGTTGGGACTAACACACAACTAGAGGAATCCAGGGATGACTTGAGCAATGCCCCTTCCTGAATGAGAAACACTTTTCTTGGATGGATAGGCCAAATTAATACGGACATTTGGGAGGTCATATCACATACTAGTCACCATCTCCAATCCTGCCACCAGAGAATCTCAGGATGCGGTCTCCACTGGAGAAGCTGGGTGTTCCTAGGAGAAACTCAGGATGCGGTCTCCACTGGAAAAGCTGGGTGTTTTTTGGAGGATCACCTGACTGTTACAAAATTAGGTTGTGTTCTTTGTAATGCCGGGCCACAGTCCCGATCTCAGAGGGTTTTGTAAGTAGGAAGTGAAGGAGTGTGTTAAAGGAGTCTAGCAGACAGCTAGCTGTTGGCTGCTGTCCCAGTGGACCAAGTTTTTCTTATCTTGTCCATTTTCAGTGAAAAAGAAGGTGCTTTAGGGCCTACACTAAGAAAACTGACAGATTCTTTCTTTTCCAAGGTCAGAATCATTTCCAGATGTCCAGATGTTCAAATGAATATTTTGTGATTATGTGTCTACAACACAAACAGACAGAATGCTCACCATTTATATACACAGAACTCCCAGTTGTGGAATCAAAGAATCTTGCATTAAGTAATTCAGACATCAGAGTAGGTTGGGATAGAACCAAACTCCTCTATCTGTCTGTCTACCTAGCTATCTGTCTGTCTGTTTATCTATCTTTTTTTCTGTCTCCCCTTCCCTCTCTCCCTTCCTCCATGGATAAATTCCTAAACAGACTCTAACTTCACTTGCTCTCAGTTGACCTAAAGATCACACATTTGAAGGTCACAAACTGGGCAATACATTTCTAATTTCCCACCAGCTCTACAGAGTTCATGTGCATTGGAATGACAGTTGTCAAAGTTACTTTTCAGCACCCTGAAGGCTGACTTTGCTAGAAACTCTGATTCTTCCCTGGGCCTGCAGGTGTCCCACAGGTGACTGGAGTAAGAAGAGAAGATTTCACATCTCTACCTTCAAGTGTGTCTGCCCCCTGAGACCCTCAACCTTTGAGGCAGATTCTAGTCACCTGTGCACTTAGACATTTGAACATAATAACAGGCTTAACTTGACCCAAACTTTCTCAACCTCTCTCCCCATATCAAGGTTAGAGATACTTACTAATATTAGGTCATAAAAGGTTGAGGAGATGTGCCACCTGAGCTTGTGGGTCTCCAAAAACACAGGAATATCTCTCCCCCTTATCTCCCTACTCTTTCCTTCTTACTCCTTCTCTCTATATGTTAGCCCTCAGTCTGCACTATTGGAGGTGAAGGGACTGATTTATGAGCAAAGATCCCTCTTTTCCACCATTTAGCCTTTGAATAAAGCCTTTTCTTCTTCCCCACACTCATTTCTTGGTAGTTTTTCTAGAGGGGGAAGATGCTTCCCCCTCTGGACTCAGTGATAAAGACGCCTCCGCCTCTGAACCCAGTGATGAAGACGCCTCCCCCACCTGGACCCAGTGATGGAGATGCCTCCCCCACCTGGACCTCTCCCTGGAAATGTCACAGATTTGTAGATTTCTTCACACTTGTCATAACCACGTGAATAATTAAAAAACGTTGCCTGGAAAATGTTCAAAGTCAAACCCCTAAGAACTCCCAAGTAAGGCCTTCCTGAAGCCTTCCTCACTTCAATCCATGGCATCTACACTGTTAATGTCCAGGTGAACATTGTTGGGATGTCCGTAATGCCTCCTTTTCTTTCATACACACAATCAGATGGGAGCTGGTACTGATGCAGATCTGAAAACATACACAGAGCCAAACTACATCTCACTACTCTTCAGCTCCAATTCAGGTCTCAGCTGCCAATCTCTCTCATCTCATCTCCTGGCTTCTATAGTTGCCCCTTATTATGGGCTGGAATGTGTCCCCCAAAAATACATGCTGAAGACTTCGTAACTGGTACCTGTGGCTGAGATCACATTTGAAAGCAGAGCATGCGTGGGTACAGTCAAGATGAGATGGTGTACTAAGATGCAAAGCCCACTAGTCAATGGCTGGTGACTTTATATAGAAGGAGAGAGTTAGAGACATGAAGGGGGAGACTACTTGGAGATGGAGACAGAGGCTGGATTTATCTGTTCACAAACCAGGGAATATCTAGTACCATCAGCAACACCAGAAACTGCAAGTGGCCAACAGAGTCGCCCCCAGAGTCTTCTATAGGAGCATAGCTCTACCAACACATGGATTTAAAAAATTGTATCTCCCAGAACAGAGAACATTTCTAAAGCTTTAAGCTCCTTATTTGTGAGCATTTGCTATAATAGTCAAAGACAATTACTTTATCCTTCTATAATCTATGCCATCCAACCAAGAGTAACTCTTTTATTCTTTTGTAGACAGAGTGTCTTATATCTCAGGCTACCTCAAACTCTATGTAGCTCAGGGTGGCCTTGAACTCTTGATATTTTTTCTATCACTCATATTGTGCCATTACAGGCCACATGACCATTACAGGCATACATGACCATGCTGCCATTACAGGCATACATGACCATGCCCAATTTATGCAGTGCTGAGAATTGAACCCAGGGCTTTGTACATGCTAGACAACCTGCTAACAATGAACTCACCCTAGCCTGACAACAACAGTCTTTTAAAAAAGTAATTCCAGTCTTACTGTTTATAATCTAAACAGCACCAAGCTCACCCCTACCAAAGTCCTTCCGGCTGCTAGTAAACCACCTTTGATCACCTTCTGGTTTCCCTCACCTATTCTAACAGTCCATTACTGTCTCTTGAACTAGGGAAGCAGCTTCTCACAGTGGGCAGCTCCTCCTCTTGTAGTCAAGTGACTCATCTGTGGGCAGCAGGCTTTGCTCGTTGTCACCTTCTAGGTGAGGGACACCTTGACTGCCTTCCTAAAATCGCAATCAACCAGTCTCTTCACTACTAAAACCCTTCACCCAGCTCTAGCTTCCCATACATCAGTGCCCCGCCATAGCTCAAAGGGCTTGCCCATCACTAGTGTCTTCCCACAGAGCTGAAACAGAACCTGTTCGGAGTAGAAGTTTCTTTCTTGACCTCTTGTAGAGATGCTACAGAGAGCACTCGGTGAAAACCTGTTGGCTGAATGGATGAGAATGACTGAAAAGGATTCTGCCAAGGCAAAGCTTGTTCCTTACCAATAGCCATCTTTAAGGGGGAAATAATTCTCCTTCCAGGGGTGCTAGTGAAGTCTAAGATCCATGGTCAATTTATTTTCAGGCCATGTTTACCAAACCCAATTTAAGCTGGGATCTAACCAAGTCAGTTAGGTAAGGCTTAAATTAGAGAATGTAAGTAGATTCAGCTGCCACGGCTCCTGGCACCGCACGGTGCCTTATAAATTCTCTCCTCTGCAGCTGTAAGTAGAGGATCTGAATATCCCGAAGGAGTGTGTGGCAGATTGCTCTCATATGAGCTGTATGCATATATGTGCATCTAGTGACAGAGACGAATGGTCTGGGGACCCATGCACCTATACCAGAGCCGCTCTCCCGGACTTGCAGGTAAGTAATGACACAGCAACTTGGTGACCTTGTGGAGCAGCAGTGCGACAGCAATGAGTGATGGATTTCTGCCTTCTGCAGCCAACAATTCTCTCTCTGTTTGAGCAATATTTGTAAGTATTGATGTCTTTGTGATTGCTCTCAGCAGCCTCCCAAGATCCATGTCAGTGCACCCCATAAACAGCAGAAGACCCAGAGGAAAGAAAAGCTCGATTGTGTTCACCATCACACACGGAACCACCCTGTGCTCAAAGGTTGATTCAATCTTATTGTAGGGGTTTTACCTTTCTAGACGCCAATGAAACCACCAGGCAGTGTCTATCCTTAGTGCAAAGATATATTTATTTCTTAAACAGAACCTGGGTGCTGACATTCGCTCCCACCCAGCTTTCCCTTTTCTTACTACTTTGCCTTGAAATCATAACACGTTTCTCTGCAGGACACCTTCCAGTAAGTTCCTGGCTATCGTGTCAGTAAAATACAAACCACACCCTGAAGTCTCTAAAAGAAGTAAGAACACATTTTTAATTGAGGGATGGAGATGGCTCAGTGGATAGACTACTTGCAGAGTAAGCCCGAGGATCTGAGTTCAGATAATCAGTCTCTATGTAAGAGCTGACACCCCCAGGGTACCCGGGGACTAGGGAGCATAGACAGGCAGGTCCCAGGGACTCACTAGCCGGTCAGTCTAGCCAAAACAGTGAGCCCCGGGTTCAGGGACAGACCTCTCTCTGGGTCAGGCAGAGAAGCAATTGAGGACGACAGCTAGACACCAAACTCTGGCCTCTATGAGCGGACCTGTTTGGGCATCTGCATGCACACACACAGAGCGCACACACGCGGTGTACAAACACACACAGGCATGCATTCACAAGGAAACAGAATTTACAAACGAGAAGGCCTCTCCCTCTTCTGCACACATTGTCTCATGTTGTCCCCTCGGGAGGTGGAAATCGCAGTGTTGTCGATGACAGAACTATGGACAACACTAGGTCACTGTGTGACCTTGGAAAATTCCCACAAGCTTGGCTCAAAGAGACATCCTCTTGACCTTCTGCAAACCAGAAGTCTGAAATCACGAGACAAGCCTATGTCCTGGCATCAATGCTTTGCCTCAACAGAACCATTCATTCATTCATTCATTCATTCATTCATTCATTTAACAAATATTTATTGAATGTCTTCTATACATTATGGGGATCAGGAGTTTCTGGGGGCTCTTGAAAGAGTTCTTCCTTACATCTCTCCTAGTCACTAACCAGCCGTCCCCAGCGTCCCGTGGCTCATAGATTTACCATCCTGATCTTTGTATGTGTGTGTGTTTCTGTGCATCACATTCTCTCCTCCGTTGTCTCAAGACACCGCTCATTGAACATAGAGCTTAAATATAACTCCAGGCTGGTCACATCTGGGCTGGTTGGGTTCTGTCAACTTAGCATAGGCTTGCGTCATCTGGGAAGAAGATGCTCAATCAGAAAATGCCTCCATCAGATTGACCTGTGGACTTGTCCATGGGTCATTTTCTTAATTAATGATTGACATGGGTGGTGGCACCCCTGGGAAGATGGTAATAGGTTTTTTGAGAAAGCAGGTTGAACACGCTATTTAGAGCAAGCCAGTGACCAGCATTCCTGCATAGTCTCTGCTTCAGTTCCTCCAGGCTCCTGCCTTGACTTTCTCAATGAGGGAGCATGCCCTGGGGTTCATAAGATGAAGCAAACCCTTTCCACCCTGAAGTTGGTTTTGGGGCAGTGTTTTACCACAGCAACAGAAAATAGATGAGAAAACACCTTACTTATATCCCCCAAGACCCCATTTCCCTAAGGTCATGTTCTCAGGGTAAGGACTCTGACCCGTCTTAGGTCCCTACAACCCACTGCAGTCACTAAAACGGTGGAGAACCCAGAGCTCAAACCCAGCTCTGAGTGCAGCATCCTAAATACAGGCAGCCTTCTCTGACGCTCCCACGGGAGTAGGACAAGACACTCTCTAAGTGTCATTGGCATGAGGACAAGTGCTTCTTCCCTTGTAGTCTTTTCCTGAGAGAAGAGATGTTTCCCATCATTTACCTAAATTCAAACAGAACGTAAAAGTCTCTCTCCTAGAGAGAATATGAACAAAAAAGTCAGGCCCTCGAGGGGTTGGTCCAGCCACTGAAACTGTGCCTGAGCTAATGGGAGCTCACCAAATCCAGCTGGACTGGGACTGAACGAACATGGGATCAAACTGGACCCTCTGAATGTGGCTCACAATTGAGGCAGACTAAGAAGCCAATGATAATGGCACGGGGATTTGTCTCTACTGCATGTACTGGCTTTTTGGGATCCTAGTCTATTTGGATGCACACCTTCCTAAGCCTAGATATAGAGGGCAGGGCCTTGGACTTCCCACAGGGCAGGGTACCCTGCCCTTTCTTAGGACAATTGGGGGAGTGAGGAAGGGTGAGAGGGAGAGCAGGAGGGAAGAGGGAGGGGAGGAAGAGGCAATTTTAAATGGTATTATTTATAAAGTAATTAAAATATTAGAAAAAATAAACAAAACACTAATGTGGTGTAAAAAAAAAAAGTCTCTCTCCTAAAAGCACCATTGCGAACTTCCTTGGGAAGTGTGTATTTGACTGCCCTAATGCACTGTCATTCTTCCTAGGATAAGTTAAAGCCGTCCTGAGGATTGTCACACCCTGCGTAAGAGCTTCCAGGAACAGCACCCAAGAACACATTGCATTTAGAAGTTGTGTGGTACACCCACCCATAGTGTCTGGATCCTTTTTAGCTATATGTTACGCAGTGCTATTCAGTAAGGACTAGCTCAGCAAATCTGGGTGGTCAAGCCCTGCACATCTCAGAGAAAAGGATGGCCATTTCCTACTCCTGGGAGATAACAAGGAAGTGCCTGGGAGAGTGTCTGTTTACCCGGGAGCCTAGCCCCCGCCCCAGACTTGATGCTAACCATGTGATTGATGATTGGAGCACTGGACCATGGCATGAGGTTCACCATGATGTCTGGAGAGGCTGGAGTAAGGACAATCACATTAGCAGTCTGCTATGCCTGAATACTCTCCCACCTTAAAAAAAAAAATCTGTGAGCTAGAGAAACAGTTCAGTGGCCGAGAGCACTTTACTGCTCATACAAAGGACCTGAGTTCAGTTCCCAGCACCCACATCAGGCAGCTCACAACCACCTATAATTCCAGCTCCATGGAATTTGATGTTTTATCATAGCTTCCAAAGGTCCTGTACTCAAGTGCACATATCCACACATGGGTACATAATTAAAAAATAAAATAAAACCTCTTCTTAAAAAAGATCTGGAGGGAGCTGGAGAAATGGCTCAACAGTTAAGAGCATTGCCTGCTTTTCCAAAGGTCCTGAGTTCAATTCCCAGCAACCACATGGTGACTCACAACCATCTGTAATGAGGTTTGGTGCCCTCTTCTGGCCTGCAGGCATACATGTAGACAGAATATTGTTATACGTAATAAATAAATATTAAAAAAAAAAAAAAGATCTGGAGACCACGACTCAGATGAGCTTCCCTCTTGCCGCCACCATCCCTGTCATTGTACATCATGGCTGGGGGAATTAAGCCTTGTCCACGTTTTCTCCCTAGCGTAAAACCTGGGCGGTAGTGCCCTTCTTCCCCTTTCTCCATTGATGATGCTAATCTGTGTTTTTCCACTCTAATAAGCACAGCCACTGTTATGGGGATAACCAGCTACATTCTGATGAGAGCTACGGCCTGCTTCCCAGGAGGCACTTCGTGTCTAGTTCTGTAAACCTGGTCCACAGCCCCAGGGCGGGGGAGAATCTAGCCATGCTGTTTCAATAAATGGCCACGTTGTCCATCCCTTCTAACGTGGATGTTGTACACAGACTTGTGCTGTTCTTACAGAGAAGCGTGTTTGCAGTGGGCAGCAGTTAGTGCCGAGAATCATACCTGGCCAAAATGCTGAGGAAAAGAAATGATGACAGAGAGCTCAGCCTTCAGTGGGACATCTATATCAGTTCCCCTCCTCCCCCAGGCTCAGAGACCATCACAAAAGAGGGATCAGAAAGAATACAGGAGCCAGAGCACATAATGACATACTACTCTGCTCCTAGATCAGGTCATTGTTCAGCCATCATTAGAGAAGCTTCTTTCTGCAGCAGATGGGAACAAACACAGAGACCCAGAGCCAGACATCTGCAGAGAGTGAGAGACCTTGGACCACTCAGCCCAAATGGGATGTCTCTATCAGATCCTTCCCCTTAGGTCTCAGGGTGCCCTGCAGAAGAGGGGGGCAGAAAGAGTGTAAGAGCCAGAGGGGATGGAGGACACCAAGGAGACAAGGCCTTCTAAACCAACATGAGCAGAGCTCATATGAACTCACAGAGACTGAGGCAGTGTGCATGTGGGCTGCACGGGTCTGTACCACGTCCTCTATGTGTGTGTGTGTGTGTGTGTATGTGTGTGTGTGTGTTGTGTGTATGTGTGTCTGAATCCAGTTTTTATGGGATTCCTGAGTGTGTAAATGAATGGTTCTCTGATTCTTGTACCTTCTCTTGGGTTTTTTTTCCTCAGTTTGTTTTGTCCAATTCTGATGTGTTAGTTTTTGTTCTGTTTTATTTTATTTTTATCTCTTAGAAGTCTATTTTCTAATCAGAGAGACAGAAAGACAGTAGATACAGATGGGAGGGGAGATGGGAAGGAACTGGGAGGAGTAGAGGAAGGGGAAACCGTAATCAGGATATATTGCATGAGAAAAAAATCTGTTTTCAAAGGAAAATTAAAAGAACCAGAGGACAGAGTTCTGTGAGGCTACTGATATCTGGACATGAGATGCCGGCTGTACTCAAGAACTCACAGCAGCTGTGACGCTGGTCAGCATCCAGCACAGACAGGGGAGGAGACCATGGACCCCATGCCCAGCTGAGGAACTGTTGGCAGTTGAGGAAGATGACCGAAACATACGAGATCTGGCCACTGGCAAGTTGCCCATGATCACTGGATCATGTGGGTAGCCACACACTTACATATAGACAGCACTATTTGGATTCAGTGGGCTAGGAGAAAGGATGAGGCTGTATTGAGAAGATCCAACTGAAGCCAGAGGAGGGGAGTTGGAGGCATAATCGGCTCAAAATACATCATATACAGGCATGAAATTGTTAGAGAATAATAAAGCATTCTGAGTAAGGATGTCTTAGTTAACGTTTCTACTGCTGTGGTAAAACAGCATGACCATAAACAGCTTGAGGAAGGAAGGATTTATTTCAGCTTACAGCTCTCAGATCACAATTGCTGAGTGAAGTCAGGGCAGGAACTCGGGCAGGGTAGGAGCCTGAAAGCAGGAGCTGATGCCAAAGCCTTAAGGAGCACTGCTTGCTGGCTGGCTGGCTCCTCACGGCTTGCTAAGCCTGCCCTCTTACAGAATTCAGGAGCACCAGCCCAGGGGTGGTAGGTACCACACACAATGAGCTGGGTCTTCGCGCATCAAGAAAACGCACCACAGGCTTGCCCGTGGGCCAATCTGATGGAGTCATTTCTCAATCAGGTTCCCGCTTCTCAAACCACTCTAATTTGCGTCAAGTTGACATAAATCTAGCCACTACAATAAGCAAACCGACCACAATGATGATTACAACTGCTTTACTGAATTCTGAGACTCCTTACAGTAAACCATTGAAACTGAGGGTGACTTTGGGAAACCCCCTCCAATACGTGAACTATTGTTTAATCAACGTTCATATTTTTGCCTTATCAAGGCATGGCTCCTTCAGTGTTGGATTCTTGCAAAGTCTTGCCGAGTTACAAAATCTGTTTCAATGCGGACAGTGCCTTTCCATAGTCACCTTTACACCTCTCTCTCCCAATACCCAGTCAGACTGCATGTACACTGGATCCTCTGCAAAGATCAAATGGGATTGAAATTGAAGTCTTGGATTACGGTGTGGCATTACCTATAGCTAGCACTACCTCATTCTTTTTCTCAGGCCTAGACAAGAATCGCTCCAAATAACTGCTCAAAGCAGGATTCTACCCTGGCTCTGCCTCACCCACCCAACACAGAGCAACTGAGACTGAATGATGCCTATCCCACCCGATGGACTTAAGATGAAAAACTCTTCCTGGCTTTCACCTTGACCCTGTGCTCACTGCTGCAGAGTGACCGAGGCCAATGTGTCTGAATCAGTTCTGGGCTTGAAGAACCCACACTCCCTCCTCTTCCCCATCAGCAAGAGCTCTAGAGCTGTCCGCACTGGACAGTCTGTCACCATTTCTGCCGTCTCTGACAAATGCTGTGGTGTCATGACATCATAAGGGACAATCCCCCTGCATTGGGAGTTTCCCCGTAAGGCAAACCTGGCGCTGGACAGCTCCCAGAGTTACCGTCTTGAGACAGATGCCTTGACCCCATGTGACTGTGACGACAGCGGCTTGTTTACTCAGGACAAGAAATTGAACGCATTCTTCTGGCTGAGTTCACAGTCTCAGTCTTAAAAGAATGAAGCTGATGAGTCATTGGGCTGTGGCAAATACTGGGGTATTTCAAAACGTCCAAAGCTACAGTTTTCTTTGGGGTACCTTTCCGCTTGCTTTGACCTAGAATGACATGTTTTCAGCATGTGATGTCAAGCAGTATGTTAACAAACAGGTTAGCCAATGGTGAGCTGAGACATACCACGCATCACGCAAGCACGGAACACAGAGTAGGGTCGGGTCCTTCCGCCATCCAGAAACACTTGTCCATTTCATATGGCTTCGTTAAACATTTCTGTACTTCAGTCATTAACTTTCTCTTGAAAGAGTATCTCCAATGGCCGCGTCATCTGGGATGACAAAACAAAAACAAGACAAGTAGATCAGCTGTCTGAACTTCCTGCTACGAGTTTGTAATCCCAGCAGAGCTGAGGGCAGAAGTATAGCCAGGAGTTCAAGGTCAGATGGATGTTCCAGGTCAAGCTGGGCTACAAAGTGAGGCCTTGTCTCTAAAAATAAAAACAGTTAGAAAGGAAGAAAGAAAGAAAGAAAGGAAGGAAGGAAGGAAGGAAGGAAGGAAGGAAGGAAAGAAAAGAAAAAAGAAAAGAAAAGAAAAAATAAGAACAGAGAATTTTCACCAGACTATCAAGACAGATTAGGAACGAAGAGATAAAGGGTCTCTTTAAAACTGGGTATCCATAGGTAGGAATGGAATCCAAGTAAACGTAACTCCTGATAGCTGTCTCTCTGGAAGCCAGACAGGAAGCATAAGATTTACCCAAAAGGTAAGTCGGACATCCCGGTGCAAAAAGACTGTCAATCCCACCCTCAGAATAAACCTGCAGTTCGCACAGCCTCAAATCCAGCTGTAGATCTGATGAGACAGTTTTTCTCATCTCCTGTGTGGCAGGTGGGACAAAGGGAGAGGAATCTCATCTTGTCACTTGGTATGATCGAGAGGGCAGTTGGTATCAACATCTCAAGAAAGACTGAGTTAGGGGGAAATGGGAAACTCTAAGTCATGGGGCCTGAACTGAACATACTGCAGACTCAGGGTGAAAAACTCCCCTGAGAGGCATGTGTAGGGAGTTGAGAGGGTCACAAGCTGACAAGGAAAAGGTGCAGGCAGCAGGAGGATCCATCCACACAATGAAGTGCAGAGAGAAAACCAGTTCCCCCACCCCCTTTGTGTCAGGGAGACAGTGGGAGAGACCTCATGACCTGAAAATAACCCTGGGGTTAAATATCCCTGAACCTGAGGTGGACAAACTCGGAAGCCTTCTCTGACATCCATGGCTGTAGTTTCTGGGGGTGCTATTTGACACCCACAACAGTAATCCCTCATAAAATAAACAATACTCAGGGGGACTGGAAAGCATAAACACAGGCTATCTGCTGCAGCATGGCTGCTTCTCCACACCCAATGCACTTGGGAGACAGCTACTAGAACATTAGCAACACCAGGGGATAGGGTCAGGAGAGTGGGGGATCTCAAGAGGCAGGGAGAATCAACTCAACACTTAGACTCCAATGCTGACCAGGGCCAGCAGAAGGCCCTACGGTGCCAAGAATGGGAGCTATCCATGTGGAGAGAACTCTGGTGGACATTGTCCAACTTGGACGACACAGGCTCAACCCCAGTCTAAACCACAGGGAGGAGAAGGCTCCACACGGTCATCCAACCTATCTTCTCGAGACTACCTGTGCGTAGAACTGCTGGTCTTCAATTTCTGTAGACCTAGAAAAACGATGTCCCAGCACTTTGTGTATTTTCCTTCCTCTTTACTTTGGGTTTGATGGTTTCCAGATGCTGATTCTCCTTTTCTTATTTTACTAAACTTTCAGGGGCATTTCTACTTTGTCATGCTTGTTTGTTTTTTTTTTTTAATTTTGTTTTTACTTTTCATTCCCAATCATGCATTCATATAATTTTACTTATGTAGTTTTTTTTTATAATTATTCAATTTTCTATTCTTTTTTCCTTCTTCCACCCTGTGGTTCCTCTTTTATAAGCTCTCGTGTTTTAAATTGTATTCTCCATCTTACACGTTGCTTAATTTTATCTTTAATTGTCTCACTATTGGGAATGTCTGGGTACTGTTTTTCTTTTTTATTTCTTCAGCTAATCTAATTTCCTCATTTTTCCAGTGTCTTGCTGTATTCAATTCTCCTCCCGAAAAGGCTATTCTTCATGTTTTTTTTTTCATTTTCTCAGCTCTGTTTCCCTCTATCTTTTCCTTCCTCTGCCTCCTCCTTCTTTGTCTCACTTTATATGTCATCTCCACATTTAACTTAAATGGTTTTAACTCCGTAGCACACTCTGCTTTAGAGTTTTTACTTCATGAGAACAAATAAATGAAAGAGACCGGTCTAGTTACTTTTCTATTGCTGTGAGGACACCTTGACGAGGCAACTTCTGGAAGAATGCACTTGCTGGAGGATCACAGTTCCAGAGGGTTAGGGTCCATGACCACCATGCCAGGGAGCATGGCAGCAGGCAAACAGCCCTGGTGCTAGAGCAGTTGAGTGCTCACATCTTCATCCTCAAGTCTAAGGCAAAGAGAACTAACTGGAGTTGGTATGGGCCTCCAAGCCAACACACCTCCTCCAACATAGCCACACTACCTACCTAATCTTCTCCAACAGTTCTACTAACTGGGAACCAAGTATTCGAACACATGAGCCTATAGGAGGCATTCTTATTCAAACCACCACAGAAACCTAGGAAGGAATTCGTCATATCCAACACAGTAAAATAAATAGCCTCTAATCCTAACAGGGAGAAAGCAAAGAAAAAACAAGGATATAACCAGAAAAACAACCATGAAATTAAAGGAATTTATAAACACCTTTCAAAAGTAAACTAAACTGTAAATGGCCTCAACTTACCAATAAAGAGAAATAAACAGCCGGGCGGTGGTGGCGCACGCCTTTAATCCCAGCACTCGGGAGGCAGAGGCAGGCGGATCTCTGTGAGTTCGAGACCAGCCTGGTCTACAGAGCTAGTTCCAGGACAGGCTCCAAAGCCACAGAGAAACCCTGTCTCGAAAAACCAAAAAAAAAAAAAAAAAAAAAAAAAAAAAAAAAAAAAAACCACACACAGAAATAAACAAGTTGATAGAAAACTAAATTAAAACAAGTTGGTTAAAAAACAAAATCCAGCTATCACAAGTCTCTATGAAACACACCTCACAAGCAACAGCACACAAAAGCTGAGACTCCAAGGAGGGAAGCCAATCTATCAAGCAAATGAAGCTAAAACTGAGCTAGCCTAGCTATATGGTATCAGATAAAGTAGGCTTCAAGTCAAAATTAGAAGACAAAAGGAAGCCACTAGATATTAACAAAGGGAGCAATTCATAAAGAAGACATAACAATTATAAATATATATGCAACAAATGTTGGAGCTCCCAATTCCATAAAACAAACTCCAATGAACATAAACGGACAGATAGATATTGATATAATAACAGTGGTTGATTTCAATACCCCACTATCATATTTAGATCGATCATCTAACTAAAATAAAACTATACCATAAAGGAAAGGAACTTGACAGCTATATATGGAACAGTCATCCAATAGATATGAAAAGATACTCTTTTCAGAAGTATATGGAGCATTCCCCAAAAGAGATCACATTCTAGGTCTCAAAATAAGTCTTAAAATACAAAAATATTAAAGTCATTTCTTTTATATAGTCATAGCAAAAAGGAATAAAACTAAAAATCAATTGCAAAAGAAACTACGCAATCCTTGAACTCCAGACAATGCAGTCTTAAATAAATAGCACATTTGATCTCAAAAAAGTCCTGGACAAACAACTGAGAAACAGAAGGCTAGCCGAAGTGCCTATTAAACATAGCAAAGTAGATCCCGCTGCCAGACTCTCAGTATGGTAAGCTCCTGTTACAGAATCGCCCTGGCTGGCACACCCTGCCCCCACCCTAAACCTCTCCAGCCTCTGAGTTTCCCTTCCCTTCCCCCAGCTTCTTGACTCCCATAAAAGCCTAGCCACTTTGACTTCGGGATCCCATGTGCTCTCTTTGCTCCTTCTCTATCTCCTCTATGACCCGGTACAACCTGCTGGTTGTGTTCAGTCTGGACTCTTCCAGATGCCCCTGGCTGTGTTCTTCCTCACATCTACAATAAACCTTCTCCACAACCATAACTAGGGCCAGCCATGTCTTCATTTTTATTCACAGTGGATCACTGATGAAATAAGGGAAGATGTTTAATAGTTCATGGAATCAAATTAAATTACAATTTACAGAATCTTTGCAGTGGAACTAAGGAAATTCTAAGAGCAAAGTTTATAGCTATGAATGCTTATGTCAAAAAAAATCTGAGAGATCTTAAATAAACAAAGAAATCCTTTGAAAGCTTATATTTTTAAGACTATGAAAACTCAACAGTATTTTTTGAGATGTTTTGCCACATAATGTTTCATTTGGGCATTTTTTATTCTTATTTTTAACCTTACTTGTCTTTTGCTTACATATTATGGGTTCTGATTTAGGGGAGGGGTTGGATGGGTGCATGTGTGTATATCTACATGTGTATGTATATATGTTTCTCCCATTTTTTCTGTTTTGTTGTTGTTTCTGCTGTTTGGTCCTTTTTTCTCTCTGCCTGTTTGCTTTGTTTTATTCTGGTTTGTTTGTTTATTGGTTTATTTGTTTTCTAAAGACAAAGGAAAGAAGGTGCAGAGTTGGATGCTAGGTGGGGAGGTGGGAAAAGATCTAGGGAGAAACAAGGGGGGAACCATAATCAGAATATACTATATAAAAATTATTTCCAACAAAAATAAATGAATAAGAAGAGGGTAGGTAAAGTAACAATAAATGAATAAATTCCTAGACACATATGAACTACCAAAATTAAATCAAAAAAAATCATCTACTTAAACAAATGCATGGAAATCAACAAGGTTGAAGTAGTGATAAAGTTTCCTAACAAAGAAAAAGCCAGTGGGTTCAAGGCTGTATTCAACCAAACCTTTAGATGAAATCTAGCACCAGTGCTCCTTAAAGGATTCCACAAGAGAGGAAGGAAAAGGACATTGCCACACCCAATCCACAAAGCCAACACCAACCTGATACCAAAAAACGACACACACCCAAGGCTACAGTAGGACAGCTTCCCTAATGAACACAGACATAGGCTTCCTGATAATACACTGGCCAGCTGAATTCCAGAGCACACTACACGTCTGTGGGGTTCAGACACTTGCTGCACAAACATGAGGACCTGAACTTAACCCTGGCACCCACATAAAAGCCAGGCATGGGTTGTTTTTGACTCAGCACAAGGGACACTGCTCTCACTTGTTGTTGTCTACCATACATACTCTATAGAGCAAAGCCTGGCCCTTTTTTACATAATAGTTTTATTGATAATCTGGAAATTTCATGTAACACGCCCCAATCACATTCACTTCCCAGTCCTCCCAGGTCCACCCTCCCCTCCACACACACACACACACACACACACACACACACACACATCTTTAGAACCTCCCTCAAAATAAGAAGAAAACAGAAGAAAAAATAGAAAAAGAGAAAAATCAAGTCTAGTTTGTGTTGTGACTCACTGGAGCACGATCAAACTCGCAGTGGGCAGCCCCTTAAAGAAAACTGAGTTCTCCCCCATCCCACCCCCACCAGAAGTCCTCAACTGTGAGGAGCTACACTTCAGCATCTTTATCACAGTTTCAAGAGTTCTCGTCAATAGCTTCCCATCTAGACTGTTTCTACGTCTCTCTTTCCCTACTGTGAATCTGCAGTTATGAATCACACCGCAGCAGGTATTTCCTTGCTGCCTATAGTCAGCAGCAGCATGGAGCATGAGCTGTTGCATGATTTCTGGATGCAGAACAGACCACACGTATCAGTATGGCTTCAGGAGGCATCACGGACCACAGACATCACCCACCCACACACATGCCACAGCTGGATCTCAGACACCAACGTGGCCCCTGGTGGCAGCATACAGAACAGATATCAACATGACTTCAGGAGGCAGCCCAGGCCACACGCATCAACGTGACTTCCATTAGCAGCACAGTCTATGGACATCAAAAGGCTTCAGGAGAAATCACAGACCACAAACATCCACATGCCATTTGGTAGCAACAATGGGTCACAGACATCCACACAATCCCCAGCTACAGCATGATCAAGCACATTAACATGGCCCTTAGAGGCAGTATGGAATATCAACGGGATCTCAGGTCACAGCACTGGCCACACACACATGGCCTTCAGGATAACATAAACCACAACATCAACATGACCTCTAGCGAGAACACAGGCCACAGACATCCACATAGTCTCCCATTGCAGTACAGACCATAGACAGTGACATGGATTCAGGTGGCAGCACAGATCATTCCCTGGGCCTCCAGGGTAATATAGGCCACAGACATCAACACAACCATTGGGGGCAGCAAAGTCACAGACACCATCATGGCCCTCAGCAGCAGCACAATCCACAGATATTGACATGGCTTCAGGTGGCCGTTCAGACCACGGGAATCCACTTGGTCTTCAAGATGACACTGGCCATGAACGGCCACACGGCCCCCAACAGTGGTAGCATGGATTATACACATCAACATGGCTTCACGAGGCAGCCCAGACCACACGCATCAACGTGACTTCCATTAGACCAACAGACCCCAGACAGCCCCATGGCCTTGGGTGGTAACACATGTTTTTATTTTATTTTATTTTAACTGACTTATTATTTGTTTATTTATTATTATTACAGTACTGGTGATTGAACTTAGGACCTTATACATGCTACATCAATGCTCTACCACTGAACTATACTCCCAGCTCCCTTAGTAGAGTCTTAATAAATAGCAATTAATTAAAAAAATAAGTGCACAATCAAAGCATTGCATTGGTGATGATGCTGAGAGGACATGGTAGAGAAAGAGGGCCAATGTCAGGAACTCACCCTTTAAGAAAAAGCCTACGATCCACACATGCGAAACTCGTCAAGGTTGGACCTCAACAGATGTCTGATTCCCAAGTGGAGGACAGGATGTGTGGCTGGTCACCAATACTCCCTGTGATGTAAACCCACTTCCCAGGTAAGATGACCTGGCAGGAAGCCTATGACCTAAGGACTCGCATGTCTCCGTGACTGGTAACTGTGAAAGCGGAGGAGCTGCTGTAAGGTACTGTGGTCTGAGCAGCAGCTAGATCCTAGCAGCACGACTTTACAGAAAATGTATTGCCAGAGACGAAAGGCCTTGCTTGGTTTATCTCCACTGAGTTTTCATTGTACATGTTCAGCACTGTTAACAAGAGCAAGCACTCCATGACAAGCCCCCTGCACAGTGACTCAGTTGGGTTGCTGGGAAGGATGAGAAAGGTCCCATGTATATGAAGGCATGAGAAATGAATGGGACCGAGATGCATGGCGTCAAAGCACAAAGAATAAGTAAAAAGAAAGGTAAAAAAAGGAATGCATGCGAATTTAGTAGATAAATATAATGTTAAACAGAGACACACATACATAAGAGGTAAACATTCATATTTGAACAAAATTCTACAGTTATCTGTGCTAATAATTTGATAACTACTTGGTATTTGAATTCTGTTAATGAATACATAATCAAGTATTTTTTATCAGACTTGAATTCAAGTCGGTGTGAGTTAGTAATTTCAATAAAGGAATTCATTGATTTGTTTTAAAAAAAGAAAAGAAAAAGATTCCATGCATACATGCATCTTCCAAACTCTCTTAAATGTGTCCTACCTTGTCTCTATTTCCCTGATGTCTGCAGACTCTTCTTCCTCATAGCCACACCCCCTGGAGCCCCACCGTACACACCCTGCTACAGAAACCATGAAGCAAAAGTCCAGCCACTCAGCCGCAGACTGAGGGGAGAAAGCTGCCGTGTGCTTCTCAGGGACACAGTATCTTGTATTGAAGTCTGAAGAAGTATTTAAAGCCAGCATAGTAATGTACTCTAGTAATTTCATCATCTAGGAAGCCAAGGCAAAGAATCACAAGTTGAAAGCCAGCCTGGGCACACACAAGAAGACCCTGTCTAAAAACAACCTGAGGAGTGACTGTGGGAATGGCTTGGTATTGTGTGCGTGCTGCGTAAGAATATGACTGCGGGTGGCAAATATCTCTGTTGAGGTTGGAGAAAGGGAGGTGCTTAACAAAGTTGAAGGAAGGTGTTTGTAGCTGACATAGCTAAGGAAAATGAATTTCAGTCCTTTGAGGGACTGATTAGGTGGTTTGAATCTGGAGGCCGAGTGTTCAGACTGCACTTGACCAAGTGTTGGCAAAACCTCAAGCTAGCCAAACTCATGGGGGACCAGAGTACAGCTAATTAATCTACCACAGGCAACGGGACCGGTATTTGAATTTGCTTATTAACCATTTCCCCTCTGGAGTAATCTAACTGGAGTGCCACCCAGATTAGGTGTGCGTCTCCGGAGAGCCAGTCCAACCCTTACGGCTATGACATCAGTCCCTACCGTAGGGGATGCTCACTCAGAATACGAGCTCCTTGAGGGCAAGAGGTTTTGTTCTGCTTGCTCACCACTGTACCCTTGACACATTAAAAGAGTTTTGTTGAAGGCTGGCCCCACAAAACATTGGTGCTGACATGTGCCCACACTCACATTTCTGGGTCCATGCGTAGCAGCCAGACAACCTCAAGTATCATTCCTTGGACACTGTCCAAGGTGCTGTCCAGGATCTCTCCTTAGCATGGAGCTCACCAAGAAGACAAGGCTGACTGACCAGAGAGTCCCCAGGTCCTGCCTGTCTCTGCTTCCTCAATACTCGGATTGTGTCATATGCCACCATATCCAGCAGGTCCAGGGGGTTGAACTTGGACACTCAAGATTACAAGTCAAGCACTTTTCCTACTGAGCCTTCTCCTCAGCTCATGAAGCATTTTTAGTTAACATCATTTTAGAACAAATAAATTTCTCTTTCTGTCTCCTTGGATCGGGTAGGCTTATGAGAGTAGATACAGCCATCGCTAAAGCGAATGCAGCTGCCTACCTGAGGTAATTGTCTTATCGGCTTCCTCCACGGGCATCCTCTTCACTCAGTGGTTCTGAAGACCCTGACAGCTTGTGCCCCGACCTCCCTTTCACTCTGGAATCAGCCCTCAGACTGGCACATTCTTTCTCAGACATACCATCTGTAACTGTCTCATTTGCATCCAGCATCCAATGTCTTCTCTTGGTGACTGCATATTGGTACCCTAGTCCTGTTTCTTGAAAGGAGTGACCCAAAGCCTCCCCATCTTCTTGGATGGGATTCTATACCACATACGTTGATTGGTCCTTGTTTCATCCACAAAGGCCAACTGAGTCTCCAAATTCAAGGTTCCCAACCGTCTATCCAGTGTCTGTAACAAACAGGAATCTGTGGAAGGATCAGACAGCCAGGAAGCAGCAAGCCCCTGAGCTCTGCTTACAAATGTGGCGATCCTCCTGTGCAGCTGTAACTGTAACCGGTCTGTGTTGGGAGCTGTGAACCCCCAGATCCTGAATTTCTTGTAAACAACTGTTTTCCCCTAATCGAGTGCCTACAGCTGCTCTGAGCACGGGACCCTCAGGAGTTCCTGATGGCAGGGGAATGGTTTCTGGTGCGTTTGTCTGGGACGTGGCTATCCCTATATAAGCTGCCCCTGGACACAATAAAGGGGGCATTCTTAGGGCATTCCTGTTTCAAGGATAAACCATGTCTCTGTGTCTCTGTGTGTTTCAATCTCCAGTCCCTTGCCCGGTTCACGAACTGTACGGTAGCGCATAGACCGCAGACGGGCACCGTGCGCTACAGGTCTGGTTCCCCGGCTCCCTACTGATGTCAGTAACTGAAGAGCTAGAGCTGAGCAGGAACAAAGATTTCTTTGGTCACAATGTGGCCTGCTGGAAAGTAGAGACTCTTGTCAAAACAAACAAAACCCTCGTCTTTAATGGCTGCTGGGCCCCGGTGAACGCAGAACTGAGACAAAGTGCTCATAAACCCTACAGGGCTCTACTTCTCTGACAAACGGGGTTCCTCAGAGTCCCAGCACTTCAGACCCCCTCAAGGCCCAGCTAAGACACTACAGCTGGTGAAGGAAGTGCCTCAGGCAATCTGAGGGAAAGCAATCAACTCACAGTTTTTCCTCAGTATGTCTCTTTATTGTTCTCTCTTCATTGTGCTCTATTCTAATTCTTCTTAACTTCTTAGCTCTAACTCTCTGTCTCAACTCTAATTCCCATATCAATTCTCTGCTACCTTCTTCCTCCTCCTCCTCCTCCTCCTCCTCCTCCTCCTCCTCCTCCTCCTCCTCCGAGGCCGCCCCCCACCCCCCCACCCCCTCACCCCCCAACCCCCCATCCCCCCCACTGCTGCTGCTTCTCCTCCTCCTCCCCCTTCCCCCTCCCCCTATCCTCCTCTCCCTCCTCCTTCTTCTTCCTTTTCGTTTTCCTATCTCTGCTAACATCTGGGATGCTTCTGTTCTCGCTTCTCTTCCCACTTCCCTTCTCTCTTTGCCCTTACCCAGTTATACAAACCCACAAAACCTTCTGGGTATAGGTAACCAGGCAACCTACATAAGCAAACAAGGGAAGTTTATGGTCCATTAGAATTTTTGTTAAATGTTAGTAAGCTTCAGTGCTAGCAAGCTCCTAAGCGTGATGCTTACCAGAGGTGCCAGTGGAGGTTTGTCTTCCACTGGGCTGAGAGAAGATAGTTAATTATCTTTCCTGAGAGTAAGACACAAGCAGTAAATCTCCTAAAGTCGTCAGTAAACTGAGGTTAAGGCGAGGTGAGGAGTTAGGAATCTTTTAGTGCAAGGTGAGTTTTAGGTCACCACTTTTCTTATCTATGTGAGGTAAAACCAAGACAAGCTTATTTTTTTGATCTACATGAGCAGCTATGAATTAACCACTTTGGGCTGGTAGTACTTCTATGCCCTTGGATGTCTGGAAATGTCTTAAATGAAATGCTTGTCGCCTAGACCCTAAATGCTGACCAAATGCCTGTCAATAAGGTAGTTGCAGGAAGATAGATCTCTATGTTTATATAGGAGAGAGGAGCAAGGACCTGGTAGTGGGAAGCAGGTTTTTTGACTGTGTGACTGTCTTCACACATAGCTCAAATAGTGTTGAACTGCAGGAGATAAATATCAAATTTGTAACAGAAGGGGAGTCAGCTACAGCATAGAATCTATGGCCAAAAAAAAAAAAAAATCCAAGTCACTTTAAATGCCAACATGTCTTGTATCTTAGTTTAAATCTCCAACAAAATTCTTGGCTCTACTGAGTCACCTCATGAAAAGATGGCTGAGTAATTGCTGTAAAATGTTGTCGCTTGTAGCATCTGACACACATGCTGTTGCTACCTCACTGCCATCCTGTCTCCTCAGTTCTGTAGTTACCATTTCTGACTGGAATGTTCCTTTCTTTCTTTCTTTCTTTCTTTCTTTCTTTCTTTCTTTCTTTCTTCTTTCCTTCCTTCCTTCCTTCCATCCATCCTTCCTTCCTTTCCTCTTTCTCCTCCTCCTCCTCCTTCTCTTCTTCTTCTTTTCTTCTTCTTTTTGAATAGCTAAGCTTGCATTTAACCATGAAGACACAGAACAAAGAAAGAGCAAGAGAAAGTAACTTCCCCCAGAAGAACAGGTTTAACCCTTTATGAGTCTTCAAAATTGCCAAATAAAGACAAATCCATGAAAATCTACTAACATATTTTCTGATGCTGTAACACCTAAAATTGGTGATTTTCTTTCTTTTAAAGATTTATTTATTTATTATGCATACAATGTTCTATTTGTATGTCTCCATGCACGCCAGAAGAGGACATCGTATGTCATTTTAGATGACTGTGAGCCACCATGTGGTTGGTGGGAATGGAGCTCAGGTCTTCTGGAAGAGCAGTTAATACTCTTCACCTCTGAACCATCTCTCTAGCCCACTTCCTTCCTTTCTTTCTTGGTTTTATGAGAAAGAGTTTTTCTGTGTAGCCCTGGCTTTCCTGGAACTAGCTTTGTAGACCAGGCTGGTCTCGAACTTACAGAGATCCACCTGCCTCTGCCTCCTGAGTGCTGGGATTAAAGGCGTGTGCCACCATCCAACTAAAAATCAGTGACTTTCAAAGTCCATTGAAAAATGGTGACAGGCTTTTCTTAGGTTTCCCTCTGTTACTCCTCCAGGCCTCGACTCTGCTCTCTTCCACTGTAACTTCCAATACAGATGTGACACCTTAGAGCTCTATTTTGATCCCATGTTCATCCTAACCACCCGTTATAGGTTGAGTGGGATATAATAAAGTCATTTTGCATAGGAGGACATGGTAGCACTATGCCAGCCCTACTAACAAAATGCAGGTGTCTTAATTAGTCTTTCTATTGCTTTGATAAATCATCACGACCAAAGTAACTTGGAGAGGAACGGGTTTATTTGGCTTATACTTCCACATCCATCACTGAAAGGAGTTAGGGCAGGAACCTGGAGGCAGGAACTGATGTAGAGGCCATAGAGGGGTGCTGCTAACTGGCCTGCTTTCCCTGACGTGCTCAGTCTGCTTTCTTATCGAACACAGAACCACCAGCTGAGAGGTTGTGCCACCCACAATGGGATGGGTGCTACCTTACAATCATTAATTAAGACAATGCCTTGCAGCTATATCTGATAGAGGAATTTCCTCAACTGAGGTTTCTCCCTTTCAGATAACTCTATCTGTGTGTCAAGTTGACCTAAGCCTTGCCAGCACACAAGCCAAGCCCAATTTATGCTGCTCGTGTACTCATGGATGGAGGCTATCCACTGGAGTGTGGTCAGCATACCAGGAGCCCCAGAATACTGACTCCTCTTCTCCCAGAAGCTATCATCTGTCCATAGCTCCTCAACAAAGGGTAGAGAAGGTTCATGAGCCACTGGCCTGACCTTGTGCAGGCAACAGCTACTGTAGGTTCAGGAGTACAGCAGTCCCGCTTCAGGACAGTCCTTCCTGACCTCTGGTTCTTACCACATTTATGCCCTCTCCTCCTTCAAAGGAGCAGGTGGATTACAGATGTCCCATTTGTGACATAAATCCTATCTCTGCCAATGCTCATCAAGTTGAACCCCTGAGCAATTAAAAAGACATAAATCCACATGTATAAAGAAATGCCAAGAGCCAGGTGGTGGTGGCACACGCCTTTAATCCCAGCACTCAGGAGGCAGAGGCAGGCGGATCTCTGTGAGTTCGAGGCCAGCCTGGTCTGCAAAGCTAGTTCCAGGACAGCCAGGGCTACACAGAGAAACCCTGTCTCAAAAGAATAAAACAAACAGAAAAGGAGAAAGAAAGGAATACAAAAGCTGGGTATAGTGGTACTCAGTATCAGCGCATGGAGGCTGAAACAGAGAGATCGGAAGTTCCAGGCCAGTCTTGACTACACAGTGAGATCCTGTTTCAGTAAACCAAGAAAAGGAACCAAAAAGAGGAAGCAATGCTGAGCAAACAGAGTTGACCTAGTTTAAGAGGATGATAACATTGTCAATTAGGGTTTTTTTGTTGCTGTTGTTCAAGAGAACTTAGAAGCTAAAGGTCATCCGTGACTCAAAACAGAACAAGATGACAGACAAGCACATAACTAGGGGAAGGTAAGAAAAACAGAGGCTCAAACCAGATGGTAAAATGGGGGGAAAGGACTTTCTATTATTGAAATGTTTTCCCATGCAATATATTCTGATCATGGCTTCCCCTCCCTCATCTCCCAGATCCTGCCTACCTGCCACACATCCAACTCCATGACTTTTTTCTCTCTCTTTAGAAAACAAACAGGCAAAAAAATAAATAAATAAAATAAAACAAAACCAAAAAATGCACAGAAAACACACACATACATACAAAAACAAAACCCATAAAAACACAAGATCAGAAACCATAATACACAAACAAAACACCAGTAAGCTAAGGTTTTTAAAAATTGTGAGAAATGACCACTGAGTTCGTTTTGTGTTGACCGTCTGCTGTGAGGCATGGGGCCTGCCCATGAATGTGGTTTATCTACTCAGTGAGGCTCCAATGGACAAAGCTGGGTTTTACCCTTACAAGAGGCTATCAGATGGAGACAGCCGTAGCTAATCTTTCTCTGTCCCACCTGCCAGCTTCCAAATCATGACATGGAAACTTGTTACTAATTATGAAAGTTCAGCCAATAGCTTAGGCTTGTTTTTAACTAGCTCTTATAACCTAAATTAACCCATTTCTATTAATTTCTGTCCTGCCATGTGGCTCATGGCTTGTTACCTCATTTCTTAACACGTCATGTTTCCTCTGCGTCTCCTCACAACTCTGCCCTTCTTCTTCCCTGCATCCTCTGTGCCTGAAAATCCTGCCAAGCTATTAGCTGTTCAGCTTTTTATTAAACCAATGAGAGTGACATCTCAAAAGATACATACAAAAAGATTATTTCACAACAGATTACTCCTGGGTTAAAGAGCTATTTTAAAGAAAGAATAAAAGAACATTTAGGGGGAACCAAGCGAATTGCCAACCTAATGAATAATAAGAACCCACCCACAGCACCTAATAAATGAAACCCCAGAATTCCACCAATTCAAGCTTCCACCAGAGAAATACAATCGTATATAAGAAATTTAAAATGACCTGACTTGGGACGTCTCAGCAATGCTGTAAGCTTTGGAGACACAATGGAGAGGTGCTTCAAAATGGGACTTTCTCCCTGGATAGAAAGCAAATCTGCCAGTTCAACACGTGAAATCAAGGCTTTTTCAGAAGAGCAATGTCAAAAAAAAAGATTGTTTCCTGTTTGTGTTTTCTCAGAAAGCAACCATGGAATGCAATTGGTCAACATTATAAATACAAGAAGGAAGAGAAGAATACAGGAAGAAACAGCAGTACAATAACTATAAAAGTTAGTCCTAGAAGACTGGCTAGCACAGCATCCAGCAGAAAGGACGAGAACGCTAATAAGAAATTTCAGAGGTGTGGCTTGCATCATGTTTTACAGATTACAAAAGGTATTTAGGAAGGGAAAGGAGGGTTGGTACAAAAAGAAAAATGAGTAAATTTTCTAAGTGAGATAAGTATTAACTTTTGGGCAGCTGAAATACTTTATAAAAGAGGAATGAAATTGTTAGTGTAGCCGGGCGGTGGTGGCGCACGCCTTTAATCCCAGCACTTGGGAGGCAGAGGCAGGTGAATCTCTGTGAGTTCGAGACCAGCCTGGTCTACAAGAGCTAGTTCCAGGACAGGCTCCAAAGCCACAGAGAAACCCTGTCTCGAAAAACCAAAAAAAAAAAAAGAAATTGTTAGTGTATGGCTCGGCACTAGTGTTCCTGGAACGAGGGAAAATTGAAGAAGCCCCAGAGTTTCTACTGGCTTTTAATAACTTGCTTTCCTCATCAAATTTAGGGGGGATGTGGATAAGTCACGTCCTCCACACAGCTTTGTTATGGATAACATCCGAGAACTAAAATTTTTCAGGAGAAAAAAAAAAAAGCCAAGCCCACATTAAATTCTACAAGTCTGATTAGCTAATCAGAACCCCTGCGATTGTGCAGAATTATTATCTTAGGCTATCGCTAGTCCCTTTCATTCATTCGTTCATTGTTCACAGCCTATCTAACTTATACGACCTTTGTGGCTCCTAGGCAAATCCTTTCTAAGTGTACTGGAAAGACCCCTGACTTCCACTAGCCCAGGGGTGAAGAATGAGAAGGGACAGCACATGGCCATCCCCACTCTGCTGGGACTGCCTCCCTGGTGTTTCCACCAGTATGTTTGAAAACTATCTGGATTTATGACATTCTTTTGTTCTCTTACTATAGAACTTTACAACACTGTTGCCACACTAGAACATGATAATAGAGGGGACTTGAATCCATGTTCCCAGGCATGGCCACTCATACATGGATCCAAAGGAAATACCATATTCCCTCTGGGGTGAGAGCTATATTTTCACACTGAAGCAGGCACCTCTGAGGTACTGGCAGTTAACAAAGTTGCCTGAGTACTTGCCTCAGAGGGCAGAAACATCGTCAAGAAACCACCGTTATTCATTTGGGGGAAATGTTTTTACTCTGGTTTTTTTTTTTTTTTTTTTTTTGGTTTTTCGACACAGGGTTTCTCTGTGGTTTTGGAGCCTGTCCTGGAACTAGCTTTTGTAGACCAGGCTGGTCTCGAACTCACAGAGATCTGCCTGCCTCTGCCTCCCAAGTGCTGGGATTAAAGGCCTGCGCCACCACAGCCCAGCCTACTCTGGGTTTTTTTTTGTTTTTTTTTTTTTTTTTGGTTTTTCGAGACAGGGTTTCTCTGTGGCTTTGGAGCCTGTCCTGGAACTAGCTCTTGTAGACCAGGCTGGTCTCGAACTCACAGAGATCCGCCTGCCTCTGCCTCCCGAGTGCTGGGATTAAAGGCGTGCGCCACCACGCCCGGCCTACTCTGGTTTTTGTAACAACGTTTGCTCCTTTGGGAACTGGCCTGGGCAGAATTGCTTCTGTAACTTTTGTAAAGCTTTGTAACTTTTAAAGGGAAACAACACAGAGATGATGAAGACAGGAACCTCTAACAGTTAGGCTTCAGAGCCCGGCTACCTGGTGACCTTCAGATAACATCAGAATGTTTCAGCCCCTTTCAATTCTTCACTTCAGAACATCATCAGCTAACAGAAAGCACGGGGATTGCTGTGTTCCTAACCTGCAGAAAGTAATATGTGTCCCCAAGAGGTAAAGGTCTATTGTATCCAAGAGAATAAGGAGCGATAAAAGGGGTCAAGACCGTGATGGGGAAAACCACAGAAACAGCTGACCTGAGCTAATGGGAGCCCTCTGACATTGGACTGATACTGGGGTAACCGGAATAGGACCAAACTAGGCCCTCTGAACGTAGGGGACAGTTGTGAGGCTTGGGAAGTCTGAAGGTCCATTGGCAATGGGACCAGAATTTATCCCTAGTGTTTGAACTGGCTTTTTGGAGTCCATTTCCTATGAAGAGATACCTTGCTTGGCCTAGATAAAGTGGGGAGGGTCTTGGTCCTGCCTTAAAGTGATTGTCAGACTTTGTTGACTCCCCATGGGAAGGCTTACCCTTTCTGTGGAGGAGGTGGGTTGTGAGGTGGGAGGAAGGACGGGGATAGCTATATAAAATGAGAAAAGATTGTATTAAATAAAGTTTTTAAAGGGTCTATTATAATATTCTAGCCAGAAGGAGAAAAAGACATACACACCCCTGATGTCCATGACCCCATTAAACACACAACCTTCCTGTCCGCTGTCACCTGATAGCGTTTCCCTCCCTGTAAAAGCCCATTGTGTGGAAAACTTCTCCAACATCTCCACGGGATGCTGGAATGAATAAAACCAATCCCTTCCCACCAACTCTGGTCTTCCCAGTTGTTTACAGCCCTAGCTCGGGGCTGAGCCAGGGTGAATGGAGCCTAAAAATGAGGCAGACTAAAGTTTCACGCAATAGCCAACTTTACTCAGAGCTTCGGACAATCTGAGGGTTAAGGAGAATCACGCGAGTAAAGCGTACAATCACGACGACAAGCCGTCTGTAGCAAACACGTGCTTCCCCTTAGAGGCAAATAAGCAAATAACAACAGCCAGCTGTGCTGAATGATCTACAGTCAGCTCACTCCATCCTCCGCTACACCTGACAGGGGCAGGAGAGCAGATTTCCAAGGACAATTCTGTATTTTGAAGGAACGGAGGTCACAAGACGCTTGTCCTGTTTTCTTGGGGTTTGCTCACAAGCACTCAGAATTCTTACACAGCTCCAGTCTTGGGCTGTGTTCGGGCACCCAGTATTGGCTCTTTAGTAGTAAGCAGCTACTTAGGTCTAGTAATGAGAATTCTGACTTGAGATGTAAGCCTCTATCAAATGAAAAGAGGGAAAAAGCAAACATCTCTTTAAAGATGATGATATACTTCATGTGTGTTTAATACAAAGGAGACACCCAAGAAATGAGCAAATCATAATAGTAAATTTCAAGAGGTTACTCTGACCCCACAGAAAGTAGGGGCTATGGGGAAGGCTGCTTTCGGGGCTGCATACAGGAAGGGCACACAACCAACGGGAAGGTTTGTCAGATAGAGTAAATCTAGCTGTCTCTAGTTGCCTGAGCAAAACCAAGGCAAGTGGGAGCCCAGGTGCCAGCCCATTCTTCAAAGTCCAGTCCAGAACCTACCTTGGAAGGCTCTCACCTTCATAAATAAAAGGCAGTCTTGCCTTCATGGCCATTTTATTTAAGAAATAAAACAAAATAAAGAAGTTTACTGACAACTATGTTGGTACAAAGGGTAATATAAAACAGGTTGGGTTCATTGTTCTGTATTTATTTAGTAATACTGTTTTGTTCTTTCTGCTTTTAAAAAAATGAAGACCAGTCCATAGCTCAGGTTCTGAACATTGTGCTGAAGGTAAATGGAAAAAAACCACCCTGAGAACCTGAAGCGGGAAGAACAGACAAAGGAAGTACTCTGCTGCCCCCTGGTGGTCACAGAAGGAAATGTCACAAGTCAGGAAGTTAGAAAGCCACTTGAGGTCTAGCATGTTTACAGCACTTACTGCTATTACCGTGTGCGCGTCAGTACTTTAGAAACACACCTGTCTCACTGCGTTTACACGGGCTGTGTAAGGCTTGTAGATTTCCTGGAAGGCCAGGCTTACGTCCACTGATGTCCGACAGTCCCAGGTATTAGGTTTTATACCCAAGTTCATCCAATCCCAGGAATCCAAAATCTGGCATTTTCCTACCCTGCCAATGTGATCAGACCTACAACCGTGGTGGGCTGGGGGGGGCCTGCGTCTGCTTCCGGTCACCCTTGTGCTGCCTCGTTCACATTCTGTCTTGTCTGGAAAATAAACAATGAGCAAAAAGTGTGACACCAGGATCTAAGATGCTTTTGAAATTCCACAAATCCATGCCATTTTGGAGTACAGAAACCTTCCCACTGTAGCTCATTCAGGCTGCTGTACCTAAAGCACCACGAAATGAGTGGTCTGGAAACATTAGAAATAGATTACTCTTGCGTTCAGGAGGGGGGAGTTGAAGACCCTAGCTTCAATGTCTAGTGAGGCACATCGTCCTGGTGCAGACAATGCTCTACCCACACACGGTGAAGGGGCAGAACTGCTCTGGGATCCGAATTCCATCAGCAGTATTCTGCCATCTTGACCTAGTCATCACCCAAAGCTCTCCCTCTATCGGGAATTAATAAGCACAGGGCTTAAGGACGGTTCCCCAGCCCAGCTCAACCTGCTGGAGATGGCACAAACCTTGGGGTATAGGGCCTAGATGGAGGAAACAGGATATTGGTGGCTTGCCCTTGAAGGGTATGCTGGGTCTAAGCTCTTTGCCTCCTCTTCCCAATGCCGTGGGGTTCTTACCAGCGGACACACGGGGTCCTCTTCTGCAAATCTTTAGCCTTGGAGGAAAGAGGATTTTAAAATGACTCCAAAGGACACTCAAGGGCATTTTGTCACAGTTGGAAAGACAAACAAGGCAAGTAGGCTTAACAATGGAGTTGTGGGGAGACATGAGGTTCTAAGAGACAGACACAGAACCCAGAGAGGGTCCAGGTGAGCAGGTTTAGGGTTTTAACTTGTATATTATTAAAAAGAGATACGAAAAGGGAAAGAAAAAGTTCTATTTTGTGAGCTAGAATTCAGAAAGCAGAAGGTTAGCAATGGCAGTAACAGTGACTTCGGGGAGAGAGAAAGGACTTCCCTGGTATGTCAGTACACATCTCAGCCAGGGATAGCTGTCCTTCCAGGTATTCAGCTGCATCTGCTTTCCCAGAGTGTGGCCTCCTGGCCAGGTGATTGACAGACCCATTTGGATTCATTCTTAAGGGAGGGGCCAATACTATAGAACCTTATCATCTCTGTGGCATAGATATCTCCAAGAGCACATCTCCACTTAGGGACAGAGGTGCAACTCGGATCCAGCTCTTTTACTATAACCTCGCGGAACAAGGTAGATTTAAAAGAATTTGAAGAAAGAAAAATAAAATCTATAAAATAAGCATGTTTTACCAAAAGGAACTAGCCTCCGTTTGATGGGCCTCCGGAGACAAGGGCCTGCAGCCTCCATCCTCTCTCGTTCGTGGGTTCTTTTATATCTTAAGGAGGAGGAGTTATACACTTCCTCTCTCCTTTCATGTGGCCTTTTAATTTCTTTTTTTTCTCAAGACAGGGTTTCTCTGTGTAGCCTTAGCTGTCCTGGAACTCATTCTGCTCTGTAAACCAGGCTGGCCTCGAATTCACGGTGATTCGCCTGTCTCTGCCTCCCCAGTGCTGGGATTAAAAGCGTGTGCCACCATCACCTGGGCGGTCTTTTAAATTTTAAGGAGGGTAATTGTGTATTTTCCCCTTGTTTAAAAATAGTGTACTAAGCCGGGCGGTGTTGGCGCACGCCTTTAATCCCAGCACTTGGGAGGCAGAGGCAGGCGGATCTCTGTGAGTTCGAGACCAGCCTGGTGTACAAGAGCTAGTTCCAGGACAGGCTCCAAAACCACAAAGAAACCCTGTCTCGAAAAACCAAAAAACAAAAGAAAAAAAAAGAAAAAAGAAAAAAAAATAGTGTATTACCAGAGACACAGGAAATGAAGTCCAAAGCCAATAAGGAGAAGAAAGGACCCACGCTTGACCTTTGACCTGCTGTGTGACTACCTGCCTATACTACCGAGCAAGGTGGGCAGCCCTGCTGGACTGTGGACTTCCTGCCAACACACTCTGCCTCACCACAGGGCCAGAACTGATGGGGCCAAGTGATGGTGGACAGCTCTAAATCCTGAGCCAAATTAAGACTTTGTCACAACCACAGGAAGGTGACCAAGATTCTCTACACGCCACCATAATGTGGGAGTTAGAACGGCTACTTAGGAGTTTGGGGAACACAAATATTCTATTCATCAGAACTTTCTGCTCAAAGATTCTTCTCTGGCAGCCCCGTGTAGCTAGTAGAGTGTTGTGCTACTGACCTCGGTGGCAAACAAAGGTCTCCTCAAGAAGTTCCGTTTTGCCAAGGCAAGGCTGAACGAGTGTGACATTCGCACAGCATCGTCATCTTCATCCCTGTGTCCCAGGATCCAAATGCAGATGAAGCCACAGCCTTGACTTCCAGCTCCTTTTCCTCCAGTTGTGCCTGAGAGAGATTTAATGGGAGAAGAGTGATATTTGCATTTATATGGAGCCCCAGGTTCCCGTTAATTAATCAAAGCACTAAGCCACCTTGACAAATCCTTTCGGGAAAGGCGGCAAGCTAAACTCTGGGGCACCTTGTTTGAAAGAAAGATTTCAGGTGCAGCAAAATCTGGCATGGGGCCCTCTATAAAGCTCACAGCCCCCGTTATCTGTGTGATGGAAGCTGTTCTGCACAGGAAGGCTCCCCCAATTTACTCCAACAGAGAGCTTTTCCTTCCCACCTTCCTACCACTCCACAAGCAGAACGCTTTGGGGCTGAAAGGAAAGGGCTTAACTCTCAAGGGGGGAAATGATGCTTCCCGAAGTAAATGAGAAAATCAAAATCAGTCCCTAAAGGATGGCTGATTGGGGTAGAGTGCACAAGGAAAGGAAAGGAGAGGGAAGGGAAGGGGAGGGGAGGGGATGAGAGGGGATGGGAGGGGAGGAGGAGAGGGAGGGAAGGGAAGGAAGAAGGGAAGGGAAGGGAAAAGGAAAAAAGGAAAGGCTTTTAGACACAAAGCAAAGAAAACCAACCTACAATTCACAATCCCAGAGATCCTAGACAACAAAGAGGACCCTAAGAGGTCTAAACAAACATGGATTTAATCTACATGGGAGTAGAAAAAGACAAGATCTCCTGAGTAAATTGGGAGCATGGGGACCATGGGAGAGGGTTGAAGGGGAGGGGAGCAGAGAAAAGTGTAGAGCTCAATAAAATCCATTTAAAAAATACTTAAAAAAAAGAGGAAAGGAAAGAAAAGAAAGGCTTGCTACAAAAATGTATGGAAGAAAGAACCAAGAAATTGATATATAATATAAATAGAGGTGAGCCCCAAACTGTCCACCTAGTCGGGTAGCTTCCTCAGGGGAGGACGGTGTTAGGTTTGGCAGAAGGAGAGACAGGGGAGGGAAAGAGGGAGGGAGGGAGGGAGGGAGGGAGGGAGGGAGGGAGGGAGGGAGGGAGGGAGGGAGGGAGGGAGGGGAGAGGAAGAGACTGAATTTAACACACTTCTAGCAGGTGGCATGGGAGGGCATCTGAATGACTTTCAGCCCCACCAGACAAAGTAAGAAGTCTACTCCTAAAGATTTCCAAGGAAAGGGGACATCCTGCAATGCAGTTTAGGGGCTGGAGAGAAGGACCAACAGTTAAGAGCACACACTGCTCGTGCACAGGACCTGAATTCTTTTTCCTGCACCCACATCAGGCAGTTCACAGTCACCTATAGCTCCAGTTCCAGGGAATCTAACCCCTTCTTCTGGACTTTGTGGGGTCTCTCTCTCTCCTCTCTCCTCTCTCTCATACACACACACTTGAAAATTAAATATTTAAAAAATAAAAACAAAATAGGCTTAGTTGCTGTGTGACCTATCATATGTAAGCACAGCCGCGGAGTCGGGTTGTAGGGGAATGAAGTGATACGTGAACCAGGTTACATGATAGTCGTCACAGCAAGGAATGGGTGTGTTCCTGCCCTGGTCATAGTCTTTCCCATCCACCCCCATTTAGGGCCTGGATCTAACAAGGATCACAGATGCTGTCCTTGTTTTATTTTTTTTTTTATTTTATTTTATTTATTTTTATTTATTTATTTATTAAAGATTTCTGCCTTCTCCCTGCCGCCACCTCCCATTTCCCTCCCCCTCCCCCATCAAGTCCCCCTCCCTCATCATCCCTAAGAGTAATCCGGGTTCCCTGCCCTGTGGGAAGTCCAAGGACCACCCACCTCCATCCAGGTCTAGTAAGGTGAGCATCCAAACTGCCTAGGCTCCCACAAAGCCAGTACGTGCAGTAGGATCAAAAACCCATTGCCATTGTTCTTGAGTTCTCAGTAGTCCTCATTGCTCATTATGTTCAGCAAGTCCGGTTTTATCCCATGCTTTTTCAGACCCAGGCCAGCTGGCCTTGGTGAGTTCCTGATAGAACATCCCCATTGTCTCAGTGTGTGGGTGCACCCCTTGCGGTCCTGAGTTCCTTGCTCGTGCTCTGTCTCCTGCTCTTGATTTGGACCTGGAGATTTCAGTCCGGTGCTCCAATGTGGGTCTTTGTCTCTGTCTCCTTTCATCGCCTAAATGTTTTTCTTTGGGTTCACCTTCTTAATTAGCTTCTCTAGGATCACGCATAATAGGCTCAATGTCCCCTATTCATGGCTAGAAACCAAATATGAGTGAGTACATCCCATGTTCCTCTTTTTGGGTCTGGCTCACCTCACTCAGGATAGTGTTTTCTATTTCCGTCCATTTGCCTGCAAAATTCAGGAAGTCATTGTTTTTTACTGCTGAGTAGAACTCTAATATGTATATATTCCATACTTTCTTCATCCATTCTTCCATTGAAGGGCATCTAGGTTGTTTCCAGGTTCTGGCTATTACAAACAATGCTGCTATGAACATAGTTGAGCATATACTTTTGTTGTATGATAGGGCATTTCTTGGGTATATTCCCAAGAGTGGTATTGCTGGGTCCAGGGGTAGGTGGATCCCGAAATTCCTGAGAAACAGCCACACTGTTTTCCAAAGTGGTTGCACAAGTTTGCATTCCCACCAGCAATGGATGAGTGTACCCCTTTCTCCACAACCTCTCCAGCAAAGGCTATCATTGGTGTTTTTTATTTTAGCCATTCTGGCAGGTGTAAGATGGTATCTTAAAGTTGTCTTGATTTGCATTTCCCTGATCGCTAAGGAAGTTGAGCATGACCTTAAATGTCTTTTGGCCATTCTAACTTCTTCTGTTGAGAATTCTCTGTTCAGTTCAGTGCCCCGTTTTTTAATTGGGTTGATTAGCCCTTTACGGTCTACTTTCTTGAATTCTCTATATATTTTGGAGATCAGACCTTTGTCTGTTGCGGGGTTGGTGAAGATCTTCTCCCAGTCAGTGGGTTGTCTTTTTGTCTTAGTGACAGTGTCCTTTGCTTTACAGAAGCTTCTCAGTGTCAAGAGGTCCCATTTATTCAATGATGCCCTTAATGTCTGTGCTGCTGGGGTTGTACGTAGGAAGTGTTCTCCTGTGCCCATGTGTTGTAGAGTACTTCCCACTTTCTCTTCTATCAGGTTCAGTGTGTTCGGACTGATATTGAGGTCTTTAATCCATTTGGACTTGAGTTTTGAGCATGGTGATAGATATGGATCTATTTTCATTCTTCTACAGGCTGACATCCAGTTTTGCCAGCACCATTTGTTAAAGATGCTCTCTTTTTTCCATTGTATACTTTTAGCTCCTTTATCAAAAATCAGGTGTTCATAGGTTTGTGGGTTAAAGCTAGGGTCTTCTATTCGATTCCATTGGTCGACTTCTCTGTTTCTATGCCAATACCAAGCTGTTTTCAATACTGTAGCTCTGTAATAGAGTTTGAAGTCAGGGATGGTAATGCCTCCAGACAGTCCTTTATTGTATAAGATTGTTTTGGCTATCCTGGGTTTTTTGTTTTTCCATATAAAGTTGATTATTGTCTTTTCCAGATCTGTGAAGAATTTTGATGGGATTTTGATGGAGATTGCTTTGAATCTATAGATTGCTTTTGGTAGAATTGCCATTTTTACTATGTTGATCCTCCCAATCCAAGAGCAAGGGAGATCCTTCCATTTTCTGGTGTCCTCATCGATTTCTTTCTTCAAAGACTTAAAGTTCTTGTCAAATAGATCTTTCACTTCCTTGCTTAGAGTTACCCCAAGATATTTTATGCTATTTGTGGCTATCGTGAAAGGTGATGCTTCTCTGATTTCCCTCTCTGCTTCCTTATCCTTTGTGTATAGGAAGGCAACTGATTTTTTGGAGTTGATCTTGTATCCTGCCACATTCCCAAAAGTGTTTATCAGCTGTAGGAGTTCTTTGGTAGAGTTTTTTGGGTCGCTTATGTATACTATCATATCATCTGCAAATAACGAAAGCTTAACTTCTTCCTTTCCAATACGAATCCCCTTGATCCCCTTATGTTGTCTTACAGCTATTGCTAGAACTTCAAGCACTATATTGAAGAGTTATGGAGATAGTGGACATCCTTGTCGTGTTCCTGATTTTAGTGGGATGGCTTTGAGTTTTTCTCCGTTTAATTTAATGTTGGCTGTCGGCTTGCTGTAGATAGCTTTTATTACATTTAGGTATGATCCTTTTATCCCTAATCCAAGAACAGGTGAACGATCTATAGACCAGTTAGTCGCGAAGAATTAGAAACGGTTATCAAAAATCTCCCTTCCAAAAAAAGCCCAGGACCAGATGGTTTCAATGCAGAATTCTACCAGACATTCCAAGAAGAGCTAATACCTATACTTCTTAATGTATTTCACAATATAGAAACAGAAGAGTCATTGCCAAATTCCTTTTATGAAGCTACAGTTACCCTGATACCAAAACCACACAAAGACACAACCAAGAAAGAGAATTACAGGCCTATCTCATTCATGAACATTGATGCAAAAATCCTCAATAAAATACTGGCAAACCGAATCCAAGAACACATCAGAAAAATTATCCATTATGATCAAGTAGGCTTCATCCCAGGGCTGGTTCAACATACGCAAATCTATCAATGTAATCCACCATATAAATAAACTGAAAGAAAACAACCATGTGATCATTTCATTAGATGCTGAAAAAGCATTCGACAAAATTCAACACCACTTTATGATGTCCTTGTTTTATAATCCTGAAATTTGGCACATTTTCTTCAAGAGCACACAAACAAAAGAATTATAAAACATAAATTATTACTTTCACCTTTTACAAGATAGATACATAGACAAATAAACATAGATATATATTCCAATGATAACTCTCCAGACAGAGAAAAGATATAAAATATATGTGTATAAAAAAAAAGACAGTCAAAGATTTGAATTCCCACTCAACTTTCTAAACCTCAGATTTCTTTTTTTTTTTTTTTTTTTTTTTTGGTTTTTCGAGACAGGTTTTCTCTGTAGCTTTGGAGCCTGTCCTGGAACTAGCTCTTGTATTCCAGGCTGGCCTCAAAGCCTCAAACTCACAGAGACCCGCCTACCTCTGCCTCCCAAGTGCTGGGATTAAAGGCATGTGCCACCACCACCCGACTTTGCTAACCCCTAACTTTATGTGGTCACGGAAGCTGGGGTACCGCTGCTCCAAACAATGCAAACGGGCTTTTCCAGCATGCTATTTCTTAGACAGCTTTAGAACTGTGAGAACTGTGTTTGTTGCTTAAGTCCCTGTGTCCATGGTATTTCTGGTGAAGTAGCCTCGGCTAACTACACTAAAACCCATGTAACTATAACCCAGTACACACACTTGTCTCCTATTCCTGTGGTTTGTGGTTTATGCTGTGGCTGCCAGTTTCTCTGTGTGTGTGGTGGGGTGGATAGGGAAGGGCACACATACTCACCCATCTGCCATCCCGAGCTACAAAGAAAGAAGACTTGAGCTGGGGCAGACTAATAAACGGGGCTCCAGGTAGACAGAACTGGGAAAGAAGAGACCTTCCACCCGCTGTTGAAACATCCTGGAGGGTTAGCGGAAGTTTTTGCCGCTGTGGGGTCTACCAGAGGGGCCAGGGGCTGTGAACACAGGGCATCCTAATAGGAGACCCTAAAGACTGGGTTTTTGGAACTGAATTGTAGCTGAGGCTTCTTCTTCCGGGTCTAAGACATGTGTTAGATCATGTCTTGTACAACTGAGATCCTGTTCCTTAAGGGTTAATCCAGGGTCGTTTGTGCAATTAGCATTCTGTTTCTAAACTGTTCTTTGGCGCTTAGCCTGTGTCTAGGACCTCCTGACTAATTCTGCCCCCTTATCTTTTAGGTCTGGTGCCCCTATGTCTACAACTTGCCACTGCCTGGTTGGTTTTATACTTGGTGTACACCAAAGTAATTAGCACTTTTTCTCATTAAAAAGTCAAGTTACCACTCTCATTGCCCAACATGCTCCTCTCTGGTAGCACAGACGCCCTTTCTACCATGTCTGCTCACACCGTCCAGCAGAAACACATTTACCGAGGGTAGCCGCCCATCCTGGCCCTCTGTTTACTCTGCGTAATTAACTCCCTGTTGCCCCTCAGCGAGGCGCCAGCTTGGCTTCAATGACCCAGAGCTCAGCAGCAGCTCCCAGTAGACTAGAGGCTGGACACTGACCTAATTCCAAATAAGGGACCTTTCTGTGACGTAAGAACAATGGAGGAAAACAGCTATGCGCGCAGTTATGTGGGAGCCCCCCGGAGGGCAAGCGCCAAAGGACCCCCAAGCCACACAGGGGGTACCACGTCAATCAAATATGGCCTTTATGCCAAAGCCTCATCTGAAAATGGACGGCCATCTTTAACTTACAAAAGCGACACTTCGGGACGGAGTAGGGGGTTGGGGTCCCTATTATCAGATTGCCAACGCAGAGCATCCGCTTTGCAAGCCACAGGGCTAAAGGATTTGGGCCCAGCTGTTCTTCCTTCATGTGCCAAGGGTCAAATAAAGGCTTTTCTTCTCCTATGGAGGAACGAGAGACAAGTGGCAACAGGTGACCATGAAAAGGTAGAGACAGAGCGACAATGGTCGCAACGATCAGACAATGCAGGGCAGCAGTTAAGGAGAAATGCATTAGTTTATGTTATTGATAACTTTTGTCGTGGAAAATCACGTGTTCCTTTTAGAGGAGGTGGTTTGGGATGGGATAAATAAAAAGAGCAAACATCGCAGTGTAGGTGTTGCCTGGTAACACACGGAATACACTATTCCACTTCATTTCAGAAATACAACTAACTACCTGTTAGCATAAAGATGTCCTATGTGTTATTTTTTTTTAATTATTCATTATTCATCTGAGATCCAAATTGACCTAGACATCTTGTATTTTTATTTGCTACACCGGACCCCGTATTATTTTAGAAGAACAAAAAATGGAAACTCACATGGAGCTGGGATCAAGATGGAGTCCAGGACATAAGGAGAAGTGGGGAAAATCATCCAGTGATTTTTTTTTTCTCTACAAAGGATATTTGTAGAGCAAAGAGCTGTGTTTCTTTAACCCAAAGAACATACGTGAGAAACTCAGTCTTTACACTTAACGCTATGGCACAAACCAAGAGTGAACCAAAAGACACACAAGGGGGCGGGGGGAACATGCTTATTTAAAAGTATCTCACTGGTAGTGAGCAAAACTTGAGGCACACTCAACGTTGAGGTTTCACAATCAGCCTCATCTTCAAACTGCTGCAGCTGAGATTCTAGCTTTGCTCTGCAGGGGGCAGTATTGCCAAAAATATTATCAAGCCATAAATGAGACCATACACACACACACACACACACACACACACACACACACTGTGAAGGAATCACTCGGGCTAATGCTTCTCCTCCTCTCTCCAAGAAACGTAAACTTGAATAAAAATGAACTTCAGCATTTGTGGCCTGCAAAAGGAAGGGGCTGTGGGAGTAGAACAGAAATTTCCTGTGTAACACGTTTGTCCAGGGCAAAGAAAAAAACAAAACAAAAAAAAAAAACAGAAAACAAAAAATCCTACTCTTTCTCCCAACTGCCTCATCTGGTCTGGTTCTGTTTTTTTTAACCAACTTTTTGCTTTCCACCTTCTAAAACAAGATTCAGCACCAATGGCGTGTTCAGAAACTGTTTGATGGCTATAAAGCTACGCTAGTTTGAGCTCTGGACCATTTCCGGTTAAACACAAGAAAATTACACGTCTGCAAGACTTCCAAGGCACAGCTCGCCCACCTCCCAATCCCTGCTGCCTGGCTGGCTCAGATGGCACTGGGTTCAGGTATCTCCCAGAAGGAATGGGCAGACACCATCTAGAACTGAAGAGGACTTTGGCACTAGCTGGCACAAAGCGCTGGGGAGACACAGATACCCGCTTCTGATTATAGATTTTTCTATATCAGAGATTATCTGGTACCGTGCCATTAAGAAAATCATGTGGTTTCCTCCTGGTTAATGATTGCCAGGCTCTGAATTATTGGTCCAACCTTTGTATTTATAGAGCAGGTGGTGCACGCAGACAGACAGTCTCTGGCTCACACTGAGCTCTGAGCTCTGCAGTGGCAGGAACCTAACCAGCGCTGCTATCAAAGGCAAGACTGAGCAGAGGGCTCTAGTGTAAAGACAAAGTGCACAGTCAGAAGCTTTGTTTCTCCAGTCCCTCTTTTTCAAGAGAGCGCTGCCTCCCAGAAAGGCAACTCCAGCTTTCCAACCCCCAGACATCTTCAAGCAAAAGCTATCTTCCAGCAAGTTTTAACTTGTGTGTGTTGATTGCCCAGACCTGGGCGGTTAAGCTCTTGTCTAAGTTGATCTGGAATAAACACCAGTGCCTCCCTTAAAGGAATCTCAGGGTAAGCAGGTGTGTCAGGCCCTTCCAGAGGGCAACTCTGTGACTGTAGCTGGGCTGGGCCACATCGGCAGGGAGTGTCTGACCTCCACGCAGTAGCCTGAAGCCTTGTTGCTGTTCGGCTTTCAAGGGATGGAATCTAAGGCTGCTGAACAAAAGGCCTGTTCTTAACCAACTCTTCCTCCCTACTCCTTGGACTGGCCCAGGGAAGAGGCTCCATCAAAGACTACTGAGCTTAAAAGGAAAATAAAATAAAAATAAGAATTCCTTCGCCAAGCATGGTGACATACTCCTGGAATGACAGCACTTAGACAGGGAGATGACGACAAGTTCAAGGCCAGCCTAGGCCAGTCTGAGATGAGACTTTTATTCAAATCATCATTGCCATCACCATCCAATGAGGAGTTTTTAATAAAAGATAAAGATATTGTATCCTCTTGCTATCTACTTCATGACTAAAAATGCCAGTAAGTGTAATGTCTGTGGCTGTTATTTTTCCACTGGATAGTAAAGGGGGAAAGAAAGAGTGAAGGCAAGAGTTTCTATTCTAGCTAAAATGACCTTTTCATCTTTGACATACCTCACCTCCGCCCGAAGAACTTGCTTCCAGGTAGGGCTGTCACGCCAGTCTCCACCCTCTGAAGAGCAAGCACCTACTTCCCTAATAGGGAAGCAATGTCATCTCTGGTAGTGGAGGGGACAACCCAGCTGTAGATAGCACTAGGAATTTGGAGACGTCACACACCCCATTCTGTAGGGCAACGACTGGTCCACAGGCCTGAGGCTTCCATCAGTGGCTGGAAGGATGATGAGAAAAGCCTCCTTTCTGTCGATTTAGGATTCTGGCTGTCAGGCTTCCTGGCTAGGATTCTCATCCTCATTTTCTGGGTCCCCCAAAAAATCAACCTCCGGAGGTGGGGCCTTGATTTTTTCCTGTCGCTGGTGAGATGTAGAAACTGACTGGACAAGCAGACCCTTCTTCGCTCTGTGGTAAGTAGAGACACCCTGGTCCCCACATGGGTCTGTTCTCTCTCCTGCCCTTACGAACCCTTTAGAAGGAAGGGTCAGGTACAGCAGGAGCTAGCATTGCCACAGAGGAGAGGAGGTCCTTAAAGGAGACAAGAAACTCTCCCTATCCTATAAACCCTCCCCTCACAGAACACTGGTCTACTCTGTAGCCCCTAACCAGATATATTTACTTATTCAATCTTCTGACGAGTATCTGAGGGAAACATATCCCAAGTGTTTTCCAAGGCCTCGGAAAGACTCTCCATGCCTTCCCAGAACTTCTGGCCTGCTGGAGAATATGGAAATAAAATGCACAGTTATGGAGGATGCTCAGCCTTGAGACAAGGGAGTTCCGAGCCACAGGGCAAGTGCTTTGGTGCTGCTCAAGCTGCCCCAAAAGACTTAGGATCCAGTTCGACCCTACTTGCTTATAAGCTAATACCTTAGTTCGTCATCGTGTCGTGGATATTGTCAGAGGACGTGAGAGTCCTGGTCCTGGATCAGAGACAAGAAACTTTAGTATTTATGACCTCAAAACATAGCAGAGAGCTTGAGTTATCTCCCCTTCCTCCAAGCTCCACCTGGCTAGATCCTGGGTAGCATGATCACCGAGGAAGCCTCTGCTTCTAGAACCTACCTATTTAATAGCAGGTGGCAAGGAAGTCTCTGGAAAACCAACCTTTTCTTTTGTGGGGGGGTAAGTTGGGGTGGGAGAGTTTAAAGACAGGGTCACTATGTAGCTCTGGCTGTCCTGGAACTCACTCTGTAGATCAGACTGGCTTCAAACTCACAGAGATCCACCTGCCTCCGCCTCCTTAATGCCTGGATTAAAGGTGTGCACCACTACACCCAGCGTGAAAGTTGTCCTTTTCAAAGACAACTTTCTCATCCTATAAGGTCATTCACAGCAAACACAACCCAGCCCAAAGAAAGGGCCCTGGGAGAAACCAGTCAGGACCTTGCATTCTTGGAAGACCCAGCGAGTTTTATAATCTCTCAGAACAGCTTTGCTCTCTATAACAACTTTGCTCTGAAACCTCTCAGATCCATAGCTGGCCCCTCACCCCTTGTTCCTGTCTTTGTGTGCGTACACTCCATTTTTGTGTTTAACTCTGCACCACTTCCTGTCCTCTTCTTGGGCTTCTGCAGGGCGCCTACCACAAAGAACAATCTGAAGACTACTTCTAAAGGAAAGCAAATAAGGAGATAAGAGCTGTGACCGTCCTGCTAGGAAGCACTCTGGGGTGGTCTTGGGTCAAGGGCTTAAATTCCTCTTTCTGGGCTTCCTGGTCTGTGAATGGGAGATAATGATATTTTCCTACCTCACCTGCAGAACTAATTAATGGTTGTGCTGCTCTCTGTGTTTAGAGATGAAAGGCTTTCGCTGCAAGCAGCGTGCACCACCAACATCATCTCATCACCCACGTCATATTATCATCAACATCATCCCATCACTCACGTCACGTTATCATCAACATCATCTCATCAACACCATCAGTGTCATCATCGCCACCACCACAGCCACGAGCCCAGAAGATAAAAGTTATGAAATTCCCACACCAAGCTTCTGAAAGTCTTCCTCTTTTTAAACCTTTCAATCTCCTCTTTGTTTTTGTTTTTTTAATTAATTTCTTTTCTTTTCTGTCCATTGGTGTTTTGCCATGAGTGTCAGGTCCCCTGGAATCAGAAATACAGACAGTTGCAAGCTGCCATATGACTGCTGGGAGTTGAACCTGGGACCTCTGGAAGAGCAGTCAGTGCTCTTAACTACTGAGCCATCACTCCAGCCCCCCAGTCTCCTCTTCTAGACCTTTCCAAAGAGCCAGCCAACTTTCCTCACTTCTGGAATTTCACTTGCAGGAGCTAAATTCTGGGATCCCAGTTTTATACACCCTAACTTTACTGTACCTTTCTCCCAACAACTGAACCTGAACACTTAAGACAAGCTCCAAAGGAAAACTATAAAAAAGATGGATTGGGGGTAGGTGAAAGGAGCTTTGAGACATTCAGAAGGTCTCGGAACTAAAAACAAACAAACAACCTCACCCAGAATTTTTCGCTAAATGATTAAATTATTGCTTGCACCTATGTGGAATTATGCAAAGGAACGGTACTCCTTCTAATGCAATATTCTATATCAGATCTCAACATGTCAGTTGCAACCTACACAGAGGTCAAATATCAGATATCCTGAATACCAGGTATTTATGTTATGATTCATAGGAGAGCAAAATTACAGTTATGAAGTAGCAATAATTCTGTGGTTGGGGTCATGACATAAAGCCTGTATTAAAGGCTTGCAGCATTAAAAAGGCTGAGGATCACTCTTCTAGACGGACCTTCCCATTCCTGGGAGCTTGTTCTCCTTTGAACTCAGTAAACTATTGAATTCTGGTGGAAAATTACAATCCTCTTGGTGTATGAGCACATTTTCTGCCATTTTCACTAGCTGCTAGAGGCTAGATAAATTTTAACAAATAGAGTTTCTTTAACTCCTGGTTGTGAAGGCTGGGCCTTGGAGGTCCTTCAAGAGAATGTGGCTTTTTTGAGTCTTCTTTCTGACGGGGTCTCTGCAGAGTTCCCAGGGCAGACCAGAACATCCCATAGCCAGAGGAACCCATACAAGCGACAAAGCCAAACTGGTTTGTAACAGACCCACTCTTGGGATGAGACACTATTCTATTTTAGTAGATGAATCCATCATAAAGGCCTAGCCATCGTGACCTGGTTATCTTAAAGATCCCACCTGGTCCTCCACTTCCCAAGGGGAACCAAATTTCAACAGGCATGTTGGTAGGATCTAAACAGTAGCAGCCAGCACACCAACAAAGCGTTCTAGGCGTGTCCACTGAAATGAATTGGTGGTCATTTGCTGCACCCTCCTAATGGCTCAGCCTGGTTTAGCCCAAATCTTGGTTCCCCTGGGAATCCACCAACATGAACGGCTTGCTAAGCCTTGTCATTTATGGTTCAGGTACCGCTTGGCTCTAGATTGGAATTCAAAGGTGAAGCTGCTGAAAGACAGAAGAATTAGGCTGACTCAGCTACTCCTGCCATGCCTAGCCCCAGTGTGTAATGGCAGGTTGCCTAAGGACACTAAAGTTGTGATTCAAACTTTTGGGGACTCAGATGCCTACCTGGCCCTAGCACTAATCATTTGTACTTCCTCCTGTGTGCTGGGCATTGTTCTATTCCTTTTGTACAGAAAGAGTTATAATCTTCAAAGGACACAAGGAAGGAAATTCTACTATTGCCTCAAGTTTGCAGAAAACAAAGAGACAAAGAGCTTAAATGCCCAGTTCCCTCTGGGCAGTGACACCCTGGGCAGGTAGTCATGCACACTATAAGACAGCTAGTTGGGCAAGCTCTGGAGAGCAAGACAGCAAAGAGCACCTCTCCATAGCCTCCGCATCAGCTCCTGCCTCCACGTGAGTTCCTGACTTCCTTCAGTGACCATCTGAGATGTGGAAGTGTAAACCAAATAAGCCCTTTGCTCACGGAATTGGTTTTGGTCAGTGCTTAGTCACAACCACATAAACTAGGTCACTGAGTCCCGAGAACTTTCTCAAGAGATGGAGTAGAAGTTTAACAGGTGACTTTGGAACAGGGCTTCTCAACCTATGGGTAATGACCCCTCTGGTTCAAAGACCCTGTCACAGGGGTCGCTTAAGACCATCAGGAGAGACAAATATTTAGATCACAGTTCACAACTGTAGCAAAATTACAGTTATGAAGTAGCAATAAAAATAATTTTGTGGTTGGGGGTTCCCACAACATGAGGAACTAACTGTATTAGAGGGTCACAGTACTAAGAAGGTTGAGAACCACTGCTTAAGAACATCTAGACACTTGCATGCAAAGTAAATAAAAGAAAATTTAGGCATAGTTTGTCACAAAAGTTAACTCAAGTAGATCTCAGACCTACTTGTTAAAGAAATACTATAACATTCCTAGAAGATAATATAAAAAATTGTAACTATATAGAGATTTGGTATAACATTTTTAAGTCCAAGAACAATTTTATTAGTGCTTAAAAGAAACTCCCCAGGGCGAGCTATACATTTTGGCAGCTGCCTAGAGGAAGCAGAAATGGCTTTTAAAAATGTAACAGCAAAGGCAGAATCCAAATCACTTCAACTCTCCTAAATGTAAAACCTTTCCAGAGACAGACACTGTTTGTTAAGAGAATGAAAAGCTAAAGAATGGGTGGGCGACACTATTTACTATTTACTCACAGCCGATAAAGAACTCAGTTCAAATGCTGCAAAGAACCCCTGAACCTCAACAGGGCATCTGGTGAACCGTCAGGAGGTAGGAAGTGACACCTCGCCGAACAAGGTACAGAGATAGCAAAGAGCAAAGAAAAGGTGCAGAACTGCCTGTCGCTAAGAAACTGCTAATTAAAACTTCCAGGTGGTACTATATCCCTGCTAGAATGGCTAAGATCCAAAATCACCTGCCAACGCTAACTGCTTGGCAAAGATGCAGAGGTGAAGCCTTCATTTACTGACAGTAAGAGCATAAAACAGTAGCCACACTTTCAATGGCAATGGCGTGAACTGGAGCAGTTCAAAGTGCTTGTGCACAAATGTGGGGACCAAGGACCAGAGTTCAGATCCCAGCACCTATGTGAAAACTGGGTGTGGCCCTTTAACCCCAGCGCCGAGAAGGTGGGGTTTCCTGGCTGCCAGCCTATCTGGAAAACTTGAGATCCAGATTCAGCAAGAGACCCTGCCTCGAAGGAACAAAGTGTAGAGTGATTAAAAGACACCTGACATCTTCCTCAGGCATTGGCACACGTGCACAGGCATGCACACTCATGTGCACACACCACACATGCACCCAAGAAATGCGTAGCATAACCTCTCTCTCTCTCTCTCTCTCTCTCTCTCTCTCTCTCTCTCTCTCTCACACACACACACACACACACACACACACACACACCATTCATTTCATGAACCTAAAACAAGACACAACAAAAAAGAAACTACAGACCTACCACACTGATGAACACAGGTGCAAAATTCTTCAACAAAGTACTTGCAAACATAGTTGAAGAATGCATTAAGGGGCTCTCAAACCACAACCAAATTAGTTTCCTACAAAGGATGCAAGGTTGACTCAATACACACAAATCAATAAGTATAACATGTTGTATAAATAGACATTGAGGACAGAAATCATGTGGTTGTCTCAATAGATGTAGGAAATACAGTTGACAACGTTCAACATAGTTTCATAATAGAAGTCATGCAGAAATCAAGACTAGACAGGTATGTCTCAACAAAATAAAAATCATTTATAACAAATCTATAAACAGGATATTAAATGGGGAAAATTTGAGAGCATTTCCTCTAAGATCTGGAATTAAACAATTTTGCCCTTTTTCCACAGTTGCTCCTCTGTTATTCATGTGGTGCTCAGTCTTAGCTAGAGCAACAAGACAAAAGGAACATATAAAGGGGTTCCAGAGCAGAAAAGGAGTCCAGTTATCCCGATTTGCAGTCAGAATGATGTTACAGTTAAAAGATGCTACAGACTCCACCAGAAGATTTTCAGATACAAACAAACCCTTCCAGTAGAGTTGGAGAGTATAAAAACAATGTGCAAAAAATCAGTATCTGTTCATATAACAATAACAAACTTGCCCAGAAAAAAGAAAGGAAACCTATTCTGTTCTCAACAGCTTCCCTTTAAAAATACCCAGGAACGGGGCTGGAGGCATGCTCAACGGTTGAGAGCACTGACTGTTCTTCTAGGGGACCCAGGTTCAATTCCCAGCACCCACATGGCAGTTCACACCTGTCTGTAACTCCAGTTCCAGGGCTTCTGACACCCTCATAGGCAGACAGACATGCAGGCAAAACGTATGCATATAAAATGAAAATAAATTATTCTTAAAAACACCCAGTAACAAAGCTTAGGGAACAAAAGATTTGTGTGAGGTAAACTTCTTAAGATCTATTTTGGGGCTGTGAGATAGCTCAATAAGTAAAAGTGTACACACACACACACACACACACACACACGTAAACACATGTGGAGGTTAAAGGACAATCTCAGATGTCAGTCATTGCCTTCCACCTTGTCTGAGACAGGATCTTTGTCATTCTCTGTCATGTACACACCAAGCTAGCTCTCCTGCAAGTTTCCCGAAAGTCTCCTGGGTGTGCTTCCATCTTGCCATAGAAGCACATGAGATTATTCTTCTGTGTCTAGTTTACATGGGTTCTCAGGATTTGAACCCAGGTCCTCATGCTTGTGTGGCAAGGGCTTTACCCACTGTGCTGGTTAGTTTTTTTTTTTTTTAAGTTTTTTTTATATTTATTTATTTATTATGTATACAATATTCTGTCTGTGTGTGTGTCTCCAGGCCAGAAGAGGGCACCTGACTTCATTATAGATGGTCGTGAGCCACCATGTGGTTGCTGGGAATTGAACTCAGAACCTTTGGAAGAGCAGGAAATGCTCTTAACCGCTGAGCCATCTCTCCAGCCCCTGTGCTGGTTAGTTTTATGTCAATTTGACACAAGCCTGAGTTAGCTGAAGGGGGGGAACCTCAATTGAAAAAGGTGCTGTAAGGAAATTTTCTCAAGTAATGATTGATGGGGAGGGCCCAGCACACTGTAGGTGGTGCCAGCCATGGACTGGTGGCCCAGGGGTGCTTTAAGAAAGCAGGGTGAGCAAGCCAGTGATCAGGACTCCTCCATGGCCTCTGTACCAGCTCCTGCCTCCTTGTTCTTGCCGTGTTTGAGTTCCTGTCCTGACTTTCTTCAGTGATGGACCACCACATAGAAGTGTAAGTCAAATGAGCCTTTTCCTCCCCAACTTGCTTTTGGTCATGGTGTTCGTCACAGCAATAGAAGCTCTAACTGGGACCACCTCTGAGTTGCCTCTTCAGCCTGATGACCGTGTTTTTCCAAGCACAGCCATCTCTCTTGTATTTGTGTCTATGCACAAGTCCTGCAATTTACAGCATGGCTGGATTGCTGCAGTTTGCTTTCCACGTCTCTCTCCTGTCCCTGGGAGTATATGCTGAAGAAACAAAAGTCAACACTACTGGCAGATTAGCAAATATTGAGCAATAAGTAGACCAGTGTGTGGCAGAAAAGTGAGAGCACATGACATAGCCAAGCAGAGGCGATCCTTGAAAATCCTGTTGGCTCTGGTTCTTGGAGGAAGGAACAGTTTAGGGGCTTCCTCACAGGATTACTGAGAGTGGGGATTTTAATTCCGATTTTACAGTGAGGGACGTAACCCCATGGTGCAGAAGCTTAACCATGCAAGGGCCTGCATGCGACTTCACAATCAACAAGGGCTACCTCACACCCAAGCTGTGGTTTTCACTCTCACAAATGGATAACTGAAAACTACCCACAATGCTAAGTCCCTCCATCATCCACAGTCCTCAAACCCAATTATCCAGCGTTCAGACATGGCCACTGAACCTTTACTGGAAACAACGGGAGATTTTTCTGCAGAACCTGGTCCAGCGCCTTCCTTGTCCTTTCTAAGGCTCCTCTGTGAAGCTGAGTTATCCAGACCGCTCATCCACATGTTATCTTCCAACAGGATCAACAGGCAAACCAGGGTTGAGTGAACTAACTTATCTTAGAAATACTTTGGGACTTTGGAGATAGTTTGGTCAATAAAGGGCTTGCCTTGCAAATTTGAGAATCTGAGTTCCACCCTTGGGACCCACGTGAAAATTCAGAATATAATGGCCTGGTTTTAGTCCCAGCCCCAGGAAGGAAGAAATGGGCAGATTCCTGGGGTTTGCTGGTCAGCCAGCCTACACTGCTTGTTGAATTACAGGCCAGTGAGAAACCTCAAAAATAAATAAATAAATAAAAATAAAAAACAATGTTTATGGTACATGCCTTTAATCTCAGCACTCCAGAAGAGCACAGGCAGGTAGATCTCTGAACTCCAAGCCAGCCTGATCTACAGAGTGAGTTTCAAGACAGTCAGGGCTACACAGAGAAACCCTGTCTCAAAAAAACTAAAACAAAACAAAAAACACAAAAGTTAAAGTGAACTACTGGAAGAATGGCAGATCTTCTGACCTCCACATGCATATGCACACACCTGTTCCTCCCATGTGTGTGCTCACACACACACACACACATTCGATGAATACACAGAAAGAACAATATATACTCTAATATTCCTTCTTGGCCAATACTATTGAGGGGAGCCACTTTTGAGCCACCATGACAGGGGCGTGGTTGGCGTGGGAATGAATGCACATGGTAATCTCAGCACTCAGAAGGCCGAGACAGGAAGACAGAAAGCTTAAGGCCAGTCTGGGCTACAAAGGGAGCCTCGTCTAAAATTAAAATAAATTGAGAGAGAAGAGGCAAAGAGGGGAAGAAGGGAGGAAGAATCGAGGGAGAAGAAGTGGGGAGAAAGGAAGGGAACAGAAGGGAGAAGAGCTTTAGAAGGGAGAGGCATAGGACACAATCCAAGGTTGATCTTTCTGTGTTTACATGTCTGAGAACTGTTATTTCTTACTTGCGTGCAGGAAGTTGCCTCAAAATGAAATTAGAATATTCTTAGCCTGCAGGTGGCTCTGGTAGCCACAAACAGCTGGAAGTTCTGCAATGACTGTGAAGTGGGTCAGGGCATTGCTTGTGGGGTGGCGGAGACCATGTTTTTTTCTGAACAAAGACTCTGAAACCCACAACAATTGCAATCAGTGGGAAATCAGTATCCTGGTCCTCAGTCTGCAGTGCCCTAAGGAGACAGTTCTGGATTTGAGGAATGGAGGGGGAGTTTATCCAGGAGCCCCTAAATTCTGTCACGATTTCAGAGACATTTTTCAAAGACAAGTGCATCATTTTCTTTTCTAAAAGGAAGTACATAAAACTCAGGGAAAGACTAAAAGCTGGTGTTTTCTTTTATAATTGCATATGGATCTGTGGCAGTAAAACCATCTCCAACTTCAGCCGGTGGGATATGGCTCAGTGCTTGCTGACAAGCCTAGGGACCTGAGTTCAAGCCCCAGAAGCCATGTAAAGATGGAAGGGCAAACTAAGTCCCCTAAATTATCTTCTGACCACCAGACATGTAGCAAGGTACACATATACATTCTCTCTCTCTCCTTCTCCCTCTTCCCCTCCCAATAAAAAGTGAAAATAGAAGAATCATGTTTTTTATGTGTACTGTGTGTGATGACAGACACATGCCTGCAGGTTTAAGCTGTCTTTCCAATTACAAACATTAACCGTGTGGCTGGCCATGATGTGTGGGCGTGTCGCTCTATCACTTGGGAGGCTGAAACAGAAGAAATATAAGCCTGAGGCCACCTGGCTACATAGCAAGTAACGGTACAGCCTAGGCTACAAACAAGTCCATCATGGTTTGGTGATACCTTCCTCACGGGCAGCATAGAGAGCTCTGATTTTATCTTTCCTTTCCCTGTGAGACCCTAAATCCCATCTCCAAAGAGCTGTGTATACTGGAAACCTGCATCTCTCCCTCCTAGGGGAACCCCACCAGAAGTTCCTGGCTCTTCCAGATTGTCAGATTCCAAGATGGGAATATAAATCACTATGACAGCCCTGGGCTCCAGGCCTTGTCAGAGACCCAGATCCCAACCCACACTTGCCACATTCTTAAAAGACTCCGAATTTATGAAGCCCTGGTCTACGCTGTGCTGTGTTTGAGATATGTCACTAACTTATATGAGAGTTAGGACAGAGCCAGGACTAATCCCGGGACTTTGCTGCCCTCTTTTGTGAAATGAGGAAGTGTTGGGTTTTGTTGGCTAGAATCAAGGTGTCTGCAGTGCTGGGAAGCCCTGGAGGACAGCTGGTTTCTTGCCTGCCTTGATTTCAAAGGCCACCCACACCTCAAAGTCAGCCAAGGCCAGTCATGTCTTCACTATGTCATTCCAACCTCTGCTTCTGTTGTCACAGCTCCTTCTCCCTGGCTGTCACACCTAAGGATCCTTGCGAGTGCACTGGTGCACTGGGTAGACCAGGATAACCTCCCTCTTCCAGGCTGCTTTCTGTTGTGATGATCACCCAAGACTTCGGTTTGTAAAGAATGGGGGTTTATGTTGGTTCACAGTTCTGGAGGTTGCCAATCCAAGATCAGGCAGCGACACCCGGAGAGGCCTGTGCTGTGTCATTACATGGATAAAGAGTGGAAAAGCAAGTGGGTGCATGCAGAAGGGATGGGCTTGAGAGGGGGCTTGAACAACCACTCCCAGAGTCGCTGACAGGAAAAAGTCCACTGTTAATCTTCCTGAACCACTAAGTCACACCGGAAGGCTCCACTTGCATTTGAACTTTAGGGGAAAGATCATATCCAGCCATAGCGTCCCCTCTTACCATCAACTAATTATCAGCATCCCTCCACATAACATACATCATATAAATCACATACATGGGCTCCAGGGGATGGGGCACTGGTGACTTTAAGGAACCAGTGCTTTGCCTGCAATATCAATCACATCATGAGGCTGTTACGTCATCTGGCAAATAACACTGAGAAAGGTCAGTGATTTATTATTTTGTTGTTATTTTTGAGATAAGCATTTTGTTATGTAGCTCTGGCTGTCCTGGTCTTCCCAGTACTGCTCAGGTGGCTTCAGCCACTCAACAATCCTCCTGCCTCTGCCTCCCAGGCACTGTGATTATAAACACGTACCAGCACAGTGGGATAACATTGCACTTTGGAGGGCCTATGGTTCAAAGACAGCCTGCTCTGCTCTCTGCAAGCACAGCACTTGGTGTGGTGGTTCGAAAGAAAATGGTCCCTAAGGGAGTGACATTAAGGAGCGATGTAACCTTGTTGGAGTAGGTGTGGTCTTGTTGGAAGAAGTGTGTCACTGTGGAGGGGGCTTTGAGGTCTCATACATGATCAAGGCATGCCCAGTGAGGCAGTTCACTTCCTTTTGCCTACACGATGTAGAACTCTCAGCTACCTCTCCAGCACCATGTCTGCCTGCATGCTGCCATGTCCCACCATGATGATAACGGACTAAACCTCTGAAACTATAAGAGAGCCACCACAATTAAATGTTTTCTTTTATAAGAGTTGCAATGGTCATGGTGTCTCTTCACAGTAGTAGAAACCCTAACTAAGACAGAAGTATTGCTGTGATAGACCTGACCAAGGACTGTGGACCTTGCGACTATGAATTAGAAAAGCAGTTGAATGCTTTGAGTGCTGCTTCATGGACCATCCTAGTGGGAGCATGGAAGACAGAGGCGCTGAGTGGGACTTGATGAACTGTGGAGGCCTGGCTCAAGATGTTTCAGAAGAGAAGAATGTTAGCATGAGGCTTAGAGACTGGTCTTGTGATAGTTTGGTGAAGAAAGTAACTGCTTTTTGCCCTTGTCCAACGAGTCTGCCTGGGGCTAAAGTGAAGAGTTTTGGATTAATTCCCTTGGCAGAAGAAATCTCAACACAGCCTAGTGTAGACTCTGTTGTGTGGTTATTAGTGTTAACTCTAACGAAGATATATAACAAAAAGGAGCAAGCTGAGCAGGTAGGAAAAGGAGCACCAGAAAGTGGAACGGAGCAAAGGAGACAAACAGATTAAGAAATGGGAGTGGCAAATTCTCTCCTATGGATGATGTCATAGGAGCATCAATCACATGGTCATTCTTCCATTCATTCGTTCACTCTGTGATGATTAATCTTCCTTGTCAAGTCAGCCGGATCTAGAACCACCTGCCTCCAGGCATATCTATGAGGGTGTTTCCAGAAAGGTTAAACTGAAGAGGGAAAACCCACCCTTAGAATGGACAGGACCATATGGTAGGCTAGGAGACTGAACAAAAGAACCGGCATTCATTCTTTGCTCCCTAACTTCAGAAGTCATGTGACCAGCTGTCTCATGCCTCACCCACCATCTATCATGATGGTCTGTCCCTTTACACTGGGAACCACAGTAAACCCTTACTTCCTGAAGTTGCTTCTATCAGGGTACTTTGTCTCAGTGACAAGGAACATATGCATTCCTTCAGTGAATAGTGAACCTCCACCATGAGCAAGGTGCTGGAGACATACCAGGGACCATGGCCCTGCATCTGCAACCAGATCCCTACTTCCTCAAAGATGCTGTGGATCTCTCTGTGGAAGTCAGAGGGAAGCTGAATGGCCTTGGGTCTCCCAACCTTTGCTTCCACACAGCTACTTCAGCATTTCCTGTTTCACACTTTGAGAGTTGGCACTTCTCTAGTTCCTGACACACAGGAAGCTCTTAGTTACAGGAACACGACAGCCTCTTAGCATCTGAAGATGGGGACAAGCCTTTTCTCAGCTAATTCTCCAGGGTTGGCCTCCAGCATTGCCTCCTCTGTGGGTCCCACCCCAGGTCCCTTAGGCTCTAATTGTGAAAGCATCTTTTGGCTCTTCTCAGCCCCCGTCCACCAGCTCTGCTCCACAAACATCATGTCCACCGTGCAGTAAACAGTTGCCCCTACCCTGCCAACTCTCCACTTTTGAGCCATGTCTGTTGCCCAGTTTGTCCTGTTTCTGAAATCTGGTTGGCCTCTCCTGCCATTTTTTTCTTCTGATCACTGTAGTTGTGTTCTTCCATCCACTGAGGGACTCCATCAGCCAGGAAGCCCCGCTTGCCTGGGTGAGAAGAGGACTTACCACTTGTGCACAGTCGTGTCCCTCACATCCTCATCTCAGGGCCTTGCCGACACCCAACCCCCTCAGGCAGCTCAGCAGAGGCCTCAGAAGCTGCTTGAATGAGCTGTCTCAGCATTTGCTTTCAACTTCTAATAACACCTGGCATTTGCTGCACTGTTCACAAACCGCTTTGACAGGGCTGCATTTAATTTGAGCCTCCAACGCCCTTCTGAGGCAAGCAGGACAACGAATCCCGTCCTGGCTCTGCAGCAGAGAAGCAGGGCTTAGACAGAGTCGGTCCCTCACGAAAATCCAGGGGCACTAAAACTGCAAAAGCAGTCCCACAACCAGACTTAAGGCTAGCGCTTCCCTCCCCGTGGTCTGTTTCACCTACAACACTGTTCCCAAGGTTTCAGGACGTTGGGTTGGTTTTGCGGCTAAGCTTGTCAAAGGAAGCAAGGCAACAGTATTAATTCTGGCTTGGGGAAAATGCCTCCACCCTCCTCAGTGTTAGCCGCTGGTTCTGTTGGGAACCACAAACAAAGCTAGCACAGAGAAGACAAAGATTCTACTTGTATTTCATTTTGAGTCCTCTTCCAAGCTCAAAGGGAGTGGGGGGAGGAGGAAAACCACATCGCTGTCTTTGTTATGTGATGCAATACCACAGGGAAATTACCCAGCTTGGCTACAGGAGGGCTTTTCCTTTGATGAAATTGTGCAGCCATTTGCAGCCAATGAAGACACTCAGCAAAAGCCACAGCAGAGTCTCGCTGTCCGGCACAATGATTTTCCTCACCAACAAGTTTGATCTGGGCACAAGTATATATATGTATATATATATATATATATATATATATATATATATATATATACACACACACACACACACATACACACACTCGTGTTGTCATTAATACTCACACTTTGCTCTCTGCTCTGGCTGATCAAGTTACATATGCACAGACCATGTATTATACCCGGGACTATTTGTCTTCTGGACCATGTCTTCGCTAACTTGAGGGGTGCTGTGATTTCCTATAGGTCGGTGGTTCCAAACCTTTCTAATGCTGTGGCCCTTTAATACAGTCCCTCATGTTGTGGGGACCCCCCCCAGCCATAAAGTTATTTTCATTGTTACTTCATAACTGTAATTTTTGCTACTGTTATGAATCGTAACGTAAATATCTGCTATGCAAGAGACCTGACATGTCGAGACCCACGGGTTGAGAACTGCTACTGCGGTGGCTATGGAAAAGAGCTTGGAGTTGACTTCCCAGAGGGATCAGTGGCCCGGAAATTTCTACCCAATCTACGCAAACTAGCTAAAATTTTCCAAAGTCTCCTGTCCAGGGAGAGACGGTCTCCCTATGGAAGTACACACTAACAGATTGTCCAATGCAAATGGTCAGTCCTGAACATACATATAATACATACATACATACATACATACATACTCACACATATATATATCATTGTACAAACTACACTGGTTATATTTAGAAATAAATATATGTATGCAACAACAATTATTTAAAAAGAGGCCATGGACTTAAAGGGGAGTGAGAAGCAGTGTACATATGAGAGGGTTTGGGAAGAGAACAGGGAAGGGAGAATTGCTATAATTAAATCATAATCTAAAAAAAATAAAGATTCTCCTGTTCAAGAACAGTTTAGCTCTGCCACACACATTAAACCAGCTACCTAAGATAAGCCAGGTGCGAGCGCCCCGGAGTTCCTTGTCACAAAGCCTGGATGGTGACCAGGAGATCTTACCCATCTGGTCAGCCTTCTAACTCTCCAGTAAGGCAGTCATTTCACCCCCAAACAGGCATGCGACAGAAGCCATGGCAACAGAGCCAGTTATCCTTACACAGTTTCTCCACCTTAACGCCGCTGCTATTTGCGGCAGCCTAACTCGTCCCTGAGAGAACTGTCCTGTGCTCTGTAAACTGTTGAGCCATGTTCTTCATCTCTATGGGCTGGGTGCTATAGTTTAGATCTTGACTGTCCCCCTCAGGCCCCTCATCTTGGTGCTGGTGGGAAGTGTAGGAATCCTCAGGAGATGGAAACTACCGGGAGGTCTGAAGTCACTGAGCACCCCTTGAAGCGGCTTGTAGAACTCTATTCTCTTTTGTTTCCAACTATGAAGGAGCAGCCTTCTTTGGCCACATTCTCCCACTCCAATATTCTTTCCCTTTCCACGGGGACAAAGCGGCAAGCCTACTGACCATGGACTGAAACTTCCAAAACTGTGAGCCAAAATTACTTTTCTTTTTTTTTGTCTGCTTGGTTTTGGTTTTGGTTTTTTTTTTTTTAGACAGACCCTCACTCTGTAGCCTTGACTGTCCTGGAATTCACTGTGTAGACCAGGCTGACCTAGAGCTCACAGAGATCTGTCTGCCTCTGCCTCTAAGTGCTGGGATTAAAGGCATGGGCCACTATGTCCATCCCTTTTTATATTAATTATATTATGTGGTTTTTTTAAAATGGATTTTTATTTTTTTTAAATATTTATTTATTGTGTATACAATATTCTGTCTGTGTGTACGCCTGCAGGCCAGAAGAGGGCACCAAACCCCATTACAGATGGTTGTGAGACACCATGTGGTTGCTGGGAATTGAACTCAGGACCTTTGGAAGAGCAGTCAGTGCTCTTAAACTCTGAGCCATCTCTCCAGCCCCTTATGTGTTTTGTTACAGTGATAAAAAGCTGACTCACACACCAGTCTATTCCACAAAATTGCAACAGGCGAAAATCTCCCTGATTGGTCTGCACTATATACTCACATAGCACAGTATAAAATGGGTTACAGACACAGACTGCATCCATGAGTCTAAAATTGCTGCAATCATCCCCCACCCCTTCTTGCTCTTTGTCTCTCTAGTATCTCACTAATTGGGCCAGGCTAATGTTGGGCTGACAGTTCTCCTGCCTTAGCCTCCCACATGCTGGGATTACGCTGCCACACCTAACACATCTAACCATTTCATACTTAACAATTGCACAAACAGTCATATCACAAGCATCAGTTAGTTATGTGGAGAAAACTAGAAACTATTGTGGATAGTGGCAGCCTTGTTTCTCTGAGCTTCATTGCCCCTTCCTCTAGCGGGAACCTCCTTTAGTTTTCGTTTTCCCTGGCAGGGCAGGCTTCTAAAATAAGCTTGCTTTGCTGTTTGTTTTCATTTTCTTTCGCCTATATAAGGGCTTGCACCCAGAAGGGCAAGCTGCGGAGTCAGTATTTACAAAGCCTCTCAAAGTGTCTGCTATTGTTGTCATAACAGAGCAGGTCAGGAACCCAAAGGGGAAGCAAACCAAGACAAGGAATATGCATCCTCCTTCATTTCCCATGGTCTCATCGGCACCCTTTGCTGTGATAGCAGGAATTTTTTTTTCATGAGTTGTTATTGCCGGTGACCCAAGTAAAGGGAAATACATTCATTTGTCAATCTTTATTTGTGAGTAAACTACTGGAGGGTCTTTCTACCTTTGCAGCTGTGGCTTTAGGAGCGGCGGCAACTGTGTATCAGAGCTCCCTTCAGCACCCTTCCTTGCTAAAAGCAAACAGCATTTATTGCTCAGTTTCCTGGTGAGTCACAGAGCCTATTAAGAGTGTAGCAAGGCAAGCGAGGATGACTAATGAAACAAATACAAGAAGGTCTCTTGTTTTGTTTTGTTTTAATTAAAGAAAGTTTACTTGGCCTAATGTTAAGGTTCCTTTGGCTATAGTCCCTACCAGTTCGAACACTTGTCTTTAAATGTGATAATTACCTTTAAGCAATTAAAGCAATTCGAGTTTAGATACAGAGCAATTTGAAGAGTGCTGAGGAGACAGTCCAGTCAGTTAATGTACAGAAGCGAAAGCTGACTTAGATCCCCAGATCCCACGTTTAAACGAAGGGGGGAAGGGGGGACGTCTGGCTTGGTGGCCCTTAGTGCTGGGGGAGATGGAGGGCAGATCCCCAAGGGTCACTGCCCAAGCACCCTGTCTACCTAGTGAGTGCCAGGGTAGAGACAGACCCTGACTCAAATAAAAAGAAGGCCAATACCAGTGTACTCTGACCACCTCCGTGGGCACACTCACATGTGTGTGCGCGCTCGTGCACACACAATCTGAAGAATGGGACTGATAAATGAACACTTAAGAGAAAAGTTAAAGAAATGAAATACTCTTCTTTCTTCTGACTGTGGGATTCGGTTGCTGTTCTCCATCCCAACAGAAGATTCTGATTTGTGAGTCTACCCCTAAATAATTAACCATCTATTATTCTCAAAAAAGAAAGAGAAAAGAAAAGAAAAGAAAAGAAAAGAAAAGAAAAGAAAAGAAAAAAATGAATACTCTTGCTTATCAGTAGACCTGGGACCTGGGAATTGTAAAAGCAGGCAGGATCCTTAGAAGTTTCCTAGACCAATCCTTATTTAGTTATTTGTTTTATAACTAATAGCCAAACGGAAGCCACACCTGGAATCTATCGGCCACCTGAACAGGAAGCCACATTTATGAATAAGTACTTCTGTTCCTCTTATCACATCTCTAGCATGAGGGGTCTGAGGTTTCCTCCTCGAAGCACGCTGTTTCCTGCAGATAACACACCAGATCTCTCCCCTCTGCACGCACTGCCTTTGCTATGCTGATGACACCGAGCAAGAAGATGCCCAGCACCCCAAACTCTGCTTGTTTGGCTTTGCTTTCTAGCACATCCCCTGCCATTCTGGGCTTGCTTAGCACAGCAAGATTGTGGAGCAGAGGTTTGAGGCCATTTCCATGACCACTTCCATGCTGGGCCCTGAGGCAGTGTCTGGCAGTTTAGATGCATTTCCTGCACGTTCCTTGACTCTGGGTCTTGATGTCAAAGACATCAGAGGAGGAGGGGTCTGACTGCTGCTTAATTTGCTTTTACATATATTCCCTTCCCCGCTTTAAGTGTCTGCAAATTTATAGGTTTGGATATTAATCTGGTTCTAGATCCGTGACACACAATAACAATAAGCTTGAAGACAGAGCTATAAACATGTATTGGCAAATGTCAACATTTATAGTGGATTTTTACACTTTTTTAGGTTAAATATTGCCATAAACAATGAAATTGGCAACCTCTCCCCCACCCCTAAAAAAATCCAACATTTAAAGTTGGATTTCAAAGTCTTCAAGAAATGAATAAATAAGGGTTGTCACAATTAAGGTGCTTTACTCCTTCACAATTAAGGTGCTTAAAACTTGAGGCAATTCACCAAGTGAGCTCTGGCTGATGCAATGATTGTCCTGCCCTGGGAGGGCCCCTACGTCCACGTGACGATAACTTTGAACGGCATTTACGGAGTGACCACAAGGCTCCAGTGGAAGGAAACCAAAGGGAAGAAGCTTACCTGGAGAGAAAGCCTTCCCGTGTAATTTCAGGCACAATAACAGGTCGGGTATTGCAAGGGACAAGTAAGGAGAAATAGCAAGATCATGTGGAGCAAAGAGACATTTCAGGATAAGCCAAAGAAAATAACACCTATTAAACTTCTCGGGCTAATCGCCGCAGCATTACGCCCTATAATGTTGTTGGGGCTATTAGTATTAATAATAGTCATCATCATTTATGACGAGTGCAGCCGAGAGGACAGGTTTGCAGCAGTGAGGAGATGAACAGATAGACTTGAAAGGAAACCTCCGCTGCGTTCTGGGATGCCAGGCAGGCCGTGAGCTCCAAGAACAAAGGCCTTCACCACGCCGTTATCATAAAATTACCACCCGAGCACATGCAAGACAACCGTTTTCTTCCCAGCTCAGCTTCTGTAACTGAAGAAGATGACACTAATACAGCTGACTTGGGTGACTAGAACCAGAAGTGTGTGCTAGTTGGGAACCCATGTGCTCTTCTTACTAATGGTTATCCTTTTTCAGAAGTAATCCCTAAAACAAATTTATCTTGACACTGTGCTGACAGATATATATATTAGAAATATTAGGAGAAAATACAAAGTCCTATCAATAACTTTAGACAGCCTGTTAATTCAAACTTTTACTGATATAATTGTAGAGTCCCAGGCAGCTATAAAACAATACAGATAATACTTTCTACCAGTTTCCCTGTTTTGCTACATAAGCAAGAAGCTGGCACTGGTTCAGCATACACCATATACATATTTCTCTAGTTCAATATCTATTAATGTTTGTTGCTTCACGTGTACAGTTTTGCTACACGTGTTTTCATCAGTTCACACATAGGACACTCCATTTCCATCGGGATTTGCCTTCTACCTTCTCACCCCCACCCCAGTGATATATATATGCAATAAAGAAGTCACTTTTCCCTCTCCCCCATCTATCACCCCTGGCAACTACTAATCTATCCTCCAAAACTGTGCCATGCAGAAAATGTTGCAGAAGCAGAACCATACAGCATGTGGCCTTTTCAGATTGGCTTTTACACTCACCATAAATGCCCTAAAGATTTATCCAAGTTATTGCATTCAACCATTTTTGGCTCATTTTAATTCTTGCATAATCATCCATTTATTGAAAATCATGAGCTCCCTAGAACCCAGCTATCCTACCACAGGGGGCCCTGAACTCCAGCATCGTCGAAACACAAAACAAACAAAAAAACAAAACAAAAGTTAAAACCACCTAATGAAGATGATAGAGGTCCTTAAAGAGGAAATGAATAAATCCCTTAAAGAAAGCAGGAAAACACAACCAAACAATTGGAGGAAATGAACAAATTCCTTAAGGAAATCCAAGAAAATACAAACAATTGATGGAAACAAATAAAATTGTTCAAGATCTGAAAATGGAAATAGAAGCAATAAAGAAATCACAAACTGAGGGAATTCTGGAAATGAAAAATTTAGGAATTTGAAAAGGAACTTCAAAGGCAAGCTTCACCAACAGAACATAAGAGATGGCAGAGAAAAGCTCGGGCTTTGAAGATACGGTAGAAGAAAAGGTTAAATCTAAAAAATTCCTGACATAAAATATCCAGGAAACCTGGAACACTGTAAAAAAAAAAACAAAAAAAAAAAAACTAAGAATAATAGGAATAGAGAAAGAAGAAGAATCCCCAGCTCAAAGATCCAGAAAGTCTTTTTAACAAAATCATAGAAGAAAAATTTTTCTAACCTAAATAATGAGATGTCTATAAAGATAGAAGAAGCTTGCAGACCATCAAATATACTGGACCAGAATAAGAAGTCCCCTGGACCAGAAAAGAAAGTCTCCTCACCATATAATAATCAAAACACTAAACATACAGAACAACAGTAACAAAAGAATATTAAAATCTGCAAGGGAGAAAGACCAAGTAACACTTAAAGGCAGATCTATTAGAATTGCATCTGATTTCTCAGTGGAGACTCTAAAAGCCAGAAGGGTCTGGACAGATAGATGTCCTGGAGACTCTAATAGACCACAAGTGCCAGCCCAGACCCGGCAACACATTCAATCATCATAGATGGAGAAAATAAAATATCTCATGCTAAAACCAAGTTTAAACAATATCTATCTACAAATCACAGCCCTACAGAAGGTACTAGAAGGTTAACTATACCCATGAAAACACAGGAAATAATCTCACACCAACAAAACCAAAGGAAGGGACTCATACACAGGAACACACACTACCACCACCACCAACAACAACAACAACAACAACCACAAAATAACAGGAATCAACAATCATTGGTCAGTCTTATCTGTCAATATCAATGGTCTCATCCCCTCCTCCCAAAGACACAGACCAACAGAATGAATGTAGAAACAGGATCCATGTTTCTGCTGCATCCAAGACACACCTCAACATCAAGGATAGACATTACCTCAAGGTAAAAGGTTGGGAAACGATATTCCAAGCAAATGAACCTAAGAAGAAAACTGGTGAAGACATTTTAACTTCTAACAAAATAGATTTCAAATCAAAATTAATCAAAAGAGATGGGAAGAACACTTCATTCTCACTCAGCAAAGGAAAAATCCACAATATGACATTTTAATTATCCCTGAACACAAGAAAACTCACTTTTGTTTTGAAACCACAACAACAAAACCCACAACTACAGTTTAAATCACATGTTGATCATCACACACTGATAATGGGAGGCTTCAGCTCCTGCTCTCACCAATGGGCGGCACATCCAGACAAAGACAATACAGAAAAATACTGGACCTAACAAACATTTACAGAACATTTCATCCAAACATAAAATAATATACCGTCTTCTCAGCATCTCATGAAAGTTCTCAAAAACTGACCATATGTTCAACACAAAGCAAGTCTCAACAGATTCAAGAAAATTGAATTAATTTCATGCATCCTCTCAGACCATAGCAGTTTAAAGCTGGATATCAACCACAACAGAAACAACAGAAAGCAACTCATGGAACTGAATGACCCTCTACAGAATGAAAAATGGGTCAAGACAGAAATAATAAAGAAATTAAATACTTTATAGGCTGCAATGTAAATGAATACAAAGCATACCCAAACATATGGGACGCAATGAAAGTGGTGTTAAGAGGAAACTTCATGTCACTAAGTGCATACATTAAAAAAAAAAAAAATTAAAGTGATCTCATGCTAGCAACCTACTAGCACACCAAAAAACTCTAGAACAAAAAGTAAGTCCACCCAAGAAGAGTAGATGGCAGGAAATAACCAAACTCGGTGCTGAAATCAGTAAAATATAAACAAAGAAAACAACCCAAAGAACCAATTAAGCAAAGAGTTGGGTCTTTGAGAAAAATCAAGAGAATAGACAAGCCCTTATCTGAACTATCTAAAAGGCAGAGAGAGAACATCCAAATTAACAAAGTTGGAAGTGAAAAGGGGGACATAACAGGACATAACAGACACGGAGGAAACCCATAGAATCATCAGGACATACTTTAAAAACCTACACTCCACAAAATTGGAAAATCTAAAAGAAATGAACAATTTTCTTGATAGATACCACTTACCAAAGTTAAAATAAGATCAGTTTAAACAGACCTATAACCCCCAGTGAAATAAAAGTAGTCACTAAAAGTCTCCCAAGCCAAAAAAAAAAAAAAAAAAAAAAGCCTGCATGCCAGATAGTTTTAGTGCAGAATTCTACCAGGTTTTCAAAGAAGAATTAACGACAATACTCCTCAAATTATTCCAGAAAATAGAAACAGAAGAAACCATGCCCAATTCATTTTTATGAGGCCACAGCTACCCTGATAACCAAACAACATAAAGATTCAACAAGAAAGAATTACAGATTGATTTCCCTTATGAGCATAGATCCAAAAATACTTAATAAAGTACCTGAAAATCAAATTCAAGAACAAATCAAAAAGATCATCCACCATGAATAAGTAGGCTTCATCTCAGAGACGCAGGGATGATTCAATGCACAAAAATCAGTAAATATAATCTACCATATAAACAAACTGAAAGAAAAAAATCCTCATGATCATCTCATTAGATGTAGAAGGGGCCTTTGACAAACTTCAATACCCCTTCATAATGAAAGTCCTGGGGACATTAGGTATACAAGGGACATACCTAAACATAATAAAGGCAATTTACAGCATGCCTATAGCCAACATTCAATTAAATGGAGAGAAACTCAAAGCAATTCCACTAAAATCAGGAACAAGACAAAGTTGTCCACTCTCTCCAAATCTATTCTAGTTAGCACTTGAAGTCTTAGCTAGAACAATAAGACAACTGAAGGAAATTAAGGACATGAAAATTGGAAAGGAAGAAGTCAAGGTATCATTATTTGCAGATGGTATTATAGTATACACAAGTAACCCTAAAAATTCCACGAGGGAACCCCAATAGTTTATAAACATTTTCAGTCAAGTGGCTGGATACTAGATTAACTCAAAAAAACTCAGCAGCTCTCTGATACACAGATGATAAATGGACTGAGAAAGAACTCAGGGAAACAAGACCTTTTATAATAGCTTCAAAATAATATAAAATATCTTGGGATAACTGTAACCCAGCAAGTGAAAAATTTACATAACAAAAACTTTAAGGTTTTGAAGAAAGAAATTGAAGAAGATATAAGAAGACGGAAAGATTTCCCATGTTCATGGATTTTCGGGGTTAACATAATAAAAATAATGCTCCCACCAAAAACAATGTACAGATTCAATGCAATCCCCATCAAAATTCCAGCCCAATTCTTTTTTAAATTTTTCTAAAAACTGTATGTGAATTGGTATTTTGCTGTGGTTGTCGGGTCCCCTGAAACTGGAGTTACAGACAGGTATAAACTGTCATGTGGGTGATGGGAATTGAACCCACGTACTCTGGAAGAACAGTCAGTGCTCTTGACCACTGAGCCATCTCTCCAATCCCCATCCCTAGAGGGGTTTCATGGATCCCCTGGAGAAGGGGAAATAGGGTAGATTTTGCAGGTGGACTCGGGGAAGGTGGGAATGGGAGCAGAAGGGATCAGGTGTGTGTGGGAGGATGGGATGGGAGGAGAGAGTGCAGGAGGGACAGCTCCAATTAGGAGGCATTTCAGGGGTGGAAAAACCTAGTGCAGTGCAAACTCCCTGGCATCTATGAGGGTGATCCTGGTGAGGACTCCTAGTGGTGGAGGGTTCAGGCAAGGCTCGCAGTGACAGGACTGGGTTGCATTTGGTTGAGCTGTTAGGTAAGGGGTCCTGTGAAGATCTCCAAACATCCCAGGCTGATGTTAGGACAAAGGGATGCGGACACTGACAGTGAGGTCCCATGGCCAAGGACAGCATCCTCACACCTCGATGAACCTGGAAAGGTCGAGCTGGTGCCTGCATGCAGCCTTTATCCCTATGATCTCTCTTTGGTGTAGGAAGGCACTCTACAGGCTACCAAACAGAAACTTGGACATCAATCTAGCCACAAACCTTTGACTTATAGTCTGTCCTGCCTGCAAGATGCGCTGGGACAGTGGCAACAGAACTTTTGGGAGTGGCCAACCAATGTCTGATTTATCTTGAGGCCCACTCCACTGCTTGGAGACTGCTTGGATGCTCAGGAACCCGAGACTGGTTAAACCAGAGGCTTAGTGTCTTAGTTAGGGTTTTATTGCTGCGAAGAGACACCATGACCTGGCAACTCATATATAGGAATGTATGTCATTGGGGCTGGCTTACAGCTCAGAGGTTTAGTCATTATCGTATGAAGGACTGTATGGCAGTAGGCAGACAGACGTGGTGCTGGGGAAGCAGCTGAGAGTCCTACAGCTTGATCCGCAGGTAACAGAAAAAGAATGCCACACTGGGCATGGCTTGAGCATCTGGGACCTCAAAGCCTGCCCCAGTGACACACCTCCTCCAACAAGGCCACACCTCCTCCAACAAGACCGCACCTCCTAATAGTGCCACCTCCTGTGGGCCTCTGGGGGTAATTTTATTCAAACCACCACACCTAAGATCAGTGCCTTATCCAGTAGTCGTCAGAGAGGCTTCCTCTGGCAGCAGATGGGAGTGGATGCAGAGACCCACAGCAGGACATTATGTGGAGAGAGAGAGTCTAAATTGGACGTTTCCATTGAGTTCATCTCCTCATAGCTCGGAGAATCCCGAAGAAGAGGGGCAGAAAGATTGTAGAAGTCAGAGGGAAGGGGGGCACCAGGAGAACATGCCCCACTTAATCACCTAAGCAGGGTTCACATGAATTCCCATGGACTCTCAGAAACTGATGCAGTAAGCGCCGCGGAGGTCGGCACCAGGTTGTCTTAGGACTCATTTCTTCCTTTTAGGTTGTTTTGTCCAGCTTCAGTGTGAGAGCTTTTTCCTTTTGTTGTTGGATTTTGTTTTGTTGTTTAGTTGCTGTCTCTTGAAGGCCTGTTTTTTTTTCTGAAGGGGTAGTGGATGACGGGGAGGGGAGTTGGTAGGGGGTCTGGGAGGAATGGAGGGAGAGAAAACTGGTCAGAATGTATTATTTGAGAGAATAATCTATTTTCAATAAAAAAGAGAGAGAGACTCAGCACACACACACAAATTCATTTCATTTATTCAGTAATTTTTACAATGCATTTTGACCATATACATCCCATAATTTCATCCACTGAACTCCTTCTTCCTCCCAAATAGTGCTCTCCCACTTTCATGTCATTGGGTGTTTGTGTGTTGACCCAAAATGTTATCCTGCCATTTCTGATTAAGAAAAGCCCAAATATAAAGAGAGTGTTTTATGCATGGTTCAGAATACTGAAACATAAATCAGAATGCAAATTTTCACAATTCATTTAGAGATTGTCAGCCTCACAATATACCTTACATATTCGACACATAAAATTGACCCCCATAAACACCACTTGCTCCTATAATACATACTTAAATATATCTGATTAAAAAGGACATTTTCACTAAGCACTGCCGTGGGAAGGTACCCATCTTAGAGAGGGGCCAGTGAAGTTCTTGAGGAATTCCTCTGAATTTTAAAGTTGTTGTGGAAGGTTTATCTGCATCACAAACAGGTTCAAGGTATGTCCCAGGAGAACATACCTTGATACAAAGAATCACATAAGGTATGGAACCTGGAAGACTGGGTACCGGGTACTGGGCCTTCTGGTCAGTGGGAGGTAGATGCTGGTCTTAGCAGAAGTAAGAGCTTTGGCCATAAATGCTGAGAAAAGAGGAAGAATTCCAGGACGTACGGTCACTGCGGCAGCTAATCAAAGTGCACAAGAAGTCCCTACCAGACCCACGCGACAGCAGGAATTGTAAGAGAGAGCAGAGAGGGGCACCGGCCAATGTCACATCTTCCGGGGTTCTCGTCGTTGTTGTTATTTTTAAAGACGGGTATTATTATGAAGCCCTGGCTGGCCTGAAGCTCACTTTCTTCCTCAGACTGGCCTTGAACTTAAGGTGATTCTTCTGCTTCTGCACCAACCCTTTCAGCCTTTTGGTTTCTTGATAATAAAGGTCCTGCCTGGTTGTCAGCCCCAGTGTGAACTGTTGACTGGTAACAGGTTTCTATGTTACCTAGTCTTCCTCTTCCGTTCTTCTTCTCTATGTTGCTCTAGATGTCTCCTGTGAGAGAATCAACAACCATTTCTCTCGTGAGGCCAGCACAGAAATCACTCCACATACCAGCCAGGCAGCTCGAGAAGACAGAGCTAGGGATTTTCGATAGTCTCTCTTCCAGTTTTAACTTTGGAACTCAGATAGATCACATGGAAATTTATTTTATTATTTGCTTGTTTACTATTTTTGAAACAGAGTTTCTCTATGTATCCCTGACTATCCTGGATTTTATCTATCTATCTACTTAGTTGGTTGTTTATTTTTGAAACAGAGTCTGTCTATGTACTCCTGGCTATCCTGGAACTCACACAGATCTTTCTGCCTTAGCTTTCCAAGTGCTAGGATTAAAGGTGTACAGCAGCATGCCTGGTTATTTGTTTATTTAAGACAGGGTTTCGTGTAGTCCAGGCTGTCCTCAAACTTGTTTTTGTTTGTTTGTTTTAGTATTTTTTTAAAAATGTGATTGCTGTTTTGCTTGCAAGTATATATGTATAAGGGTGTCAGGTAGCCTGGAACTGGAGTTACAGACAGTCATGAGCTGCCATGTGGGTGCTGGGAATTGAACCCCGGTCCTCTAGAAGAACAATCAGGTCTCTTAACTGCTGAGTCATCTCTCCAGTCCTTCAAACTTTTTGAAGCCTAGGAGAACTCCGAATTCTTGATCCTCCTACATCTACCCCCTGAAT